>NC_046380.1:10428720-10742181 GCF_011125445.2 Fundulus heteroclitus | reverse complement strand
TTGTTCTACATCCATTTCCTACAATGCTTAATTGTGGTCAGCTATCTCCACCAGTCAATGGGGAGAGGTGAAATACAGCATGGACAGTTGCTAGTCCATCACGGGTAAAATGATACACGGTTTCGAAATGATTTACATTAAAACTTAAAAAACGTATTGTTTCTTCGTATCCCTATACTTGACTTTTGAAACGTTTTAAGGTTAATTTACTTTGGGTATTACTTAATTAGTAATAAAAGCTACACTGTATGTGTAACAATAATTAAAACTCATATATAATATTTTCTGCGGAGGTTTGTTAGAGAACAAGATCGAGGGACATACCAGACAGGGCAGAGATAAGCTCAAAAGAAGTTCAAAGCAGGGTTAGGATGTACAGCAATATCTGAAGCTTTGGAGAGCTCACACAGCATCATTTCATTGTCATCAGCAAATGGAAAGTGTATTCTACAACTGTTACATGGTCGTCTACATTAACTGACTGGACCAGGAAAGCAGATCTTCAATCAAGAAGCCTAGAAGCCCATAGTAACTCTGCTGCAGTGATCCCACAGCCGAGATGAAATAATTTGTAGTCAGGACTACTATTGGTCCTGCAGTCAACAAATCTGGATTTTATATAAGTTATGGGAAGAGAAAGAGCCAAAAAAAGAAAGCTACAAGAAGTCACTGTTTGCAGTGCCACTTATGCAGGGAACACAACAAACACCTTTTGGGGCAGAGAGCCATTTGGGCGGAGCGCTGGTGCCTATCCCCAGCAGTCATTGGGCGAGAGGCAGGGTACACCCTGGACAGGTCGTCAGTTCATCACAGAGACACACGTGCAAACAACCATGCAAACCATACGATGAGACTGACCAATTAACCCACCAACCTTTGGTACTACTCAGAGAGAACACACACAGGGACCACATGTAAACTCTCTCAAGGGATTTGAACCCAGGACCTTAATGCTTATCAGTGTGTTGAAATTGCCAGTTAAAGTCCCGACTTGAAAACTGATGTTTACATATCCTCTCCGTTCAGCTGACTGAGCTTGAGTGGCTTTGCAAAATAGATCTTGTACGAATTTTATACTCTAGTGGTGCAAAGGAAGCAGAGACTCACCTCAGAAGACATGCAACTTCAACTGCAGCAAGAGTTGGTTCTACAAGGTAGAGGGAGGCTAGGAATAGACACCAACACTTGTGCCATACGCTTTCCATTTTCAAATTATGTCTTGAACTGTGCTCTGTGAGATCTTCAGATCAACCATGAAAGACTACATCCATGAGCACAACCAATTGCAAAAGTACTGTTAGGGAAAGGCTTTATTTTGGTATGGGCGACATAAAGAATATACATTTTACTCCAAGGTTGTGTGTGTGTGGCACAGCTTGATGGCACTGCCCACAAACAGCAGGCACATGCATCTTGCTCGAGGAATAAATACTGGCAACTTCCTTCTGAAAAATCTCTGGATTTGAACCCTCGAGCACTGCAAAATCTGTAAAAAGCTGAGGGAAATGCGGAACATCCAGTTCAGGTTCGCTGATTAAAAAGCAGCCCTGTTACGTTCACAATGTGCTTGAAATTGTGACAGAAGTTGTGAAGGAGCTCATCTGAAGGTGTTAACGCACAGCTCTACTGCAGATGTAAGCTAAGCAGATTTATCCATGACTTTCATAGATGATTTCTCCCAGTGTAAATGTAATGTTCATTATATATAATGGAGTTATATTTCAAAGAACAATAACTTTCTATGTCTCAAATAAAACACTGTCATATATTAAATTAAACTATTCACTGTGTAACCTATCTTCTTATAAGGTTAAACCAAGGATGGAAAAGGCAAAGTCTTTGAATCGGTGGGTTTGTTTTTCTGTAGGTACCCACCATGTTGGCTCTGACCCAGGCCGAGGACCTGAGTCTGGGGGGACCAAGGTTACCGTCGTTGGGGAAAATCTGAGTGCTGGCAGCACTATAACTGTGTACTTTGGGAATCAAACCTGTGAACTGTACAGGTGAGCCTAACGATAATATGACCCCCTGATGTTATGGTAATTTCCCCCCCCCCCCCCTATTAGAGCCCAGATGGAGAGGCACTTCAGTGAGATGTCTCTGCCCGGCATTAAGGAATTAGCCTCTCTTGTTTTACTCAAACATGGGATGAGATCACTTTATTCAGAAACGTGCACATTAGATACAAGTGTGCGCTTGCATTTTAAATCAGGAATTAGTAAAGATTGGTGGGCAAGTGATGACTCACATCAGATATTGCCCTTTGTATTTATAGAAATCTATTTAAAGCTCAAATTTTGCAGATTGTAGTAGTCGAGCAGGTGGCAAAAGAGCCATTAGCTAGAGCACCCTCTAATTGCAGATTCCATCCCTAATGTGTCTGTAACAGGCAGGAGATGGGACAGGCTATAATGAATCCTCTCCCTTCATGCGTGGCTGTATGAAGTCAGGGATTTGCCTCTACAGCAGGGAGAGGGCAGACGCAATCCGAAAGCATGAATAATTCTCTCTTCTGGTTCTCTCCCACCAGGAGGAGCATGTCAGAGATTGTGTGCTTTGCAGCTCCATCGTTGACAGGAGCGGGACCAGTGCAAGTGCGTTTGAGTGTGGACCGGGCCAAAGCTCCTGGAAGTCTGACCTTCGAGTACATAGAAGACCCCACAGTCCAGAGCATCGAACCCATGTGGAGCATTGCCAGGTACCACGGTTGGAGCTGATGCTTTCTTTCTGCGTTACGTCAACACTTAATGAAAGCCACCGTCGTGAAACGTTGTTTTGTAGCAAATATCAAGTTATGTTAGAGGTTAAAGTACTGAGCTGTTGGACCATTTATTGTTTATGCACTATGTCAATCAAGCAATTTCTATTATTTATATGGTACCCTTCTACCTGCAGCAAGGGGCTTCACGAAGCAAAATGTAATAAAAAATAAATGAAGTTGTATAAAATGCCTGCACAAATGTACATAGTACACAAGAAAAAAAAATAAAAAATTAGCAACCAGTTGCGAAAAAATATGTAATAAAAGGACAATAAATGATTTTATCACAGGCTATGTTTTAAATGGAAGCCATATAGAGAAACAAAACGCAGGAATAATACACAATGTGCATTGATTTTCAGTTGAAGAGAGCTTAAAATATCACAGCAGAGTATTTTAGCAAAATGCTAGAATGAGATCACCCATCAGTGTTTCGTAGCCAAATAATAGATTTAGGTATAATCATAAATAGGAAAAAGAAAGTGTTTGAGTCTTGAATCAAAGCTGTTTAACTGGTTCTCAGCCTGATGGCTGAAGGCTCTGCAGCCCGTTCTCGTCCTGGAAACTCACAAGTAGACCTGCATTCTGAGAACGAAGGGCCTCCTTAGTAGACTGTAGGAATAAAATATATCTAAGATGCTCTGGGGCCCTGGTATTGATCCTGTTGTTGGCGAGAAGAACTTCAAAGTCAGTTCTGAATTTCACAGAAGGCTTGCTAGGAGTTTGCAGTATTGGAAAGAGACTTTTTCTGGTGCTAGTTCCTGTCAATGCTTTAGCTACTGCATTTTGAACGACCTGAAATTTTCTCTGGGAACTCTTTAGACGTCCGGATGATAGGGAGGTGGAGTACCCAGGCTCAGCAGTATCCAATCAGAGACAAGATGCTCTTGGTTTTAGTTAGAGTTTAGTTAGAGTCTTCGGTATACGGCTTGTTGAGTCAACAAAACTTAGAGACATACTAAGGATTCGCTTTTTGTTGTAGATCCTAATCTGAATCATTTTGAACTGATTATCCATTAAAAATGAGGATTAATCTTATGCTCAGAATATGCGATCAACCGCTGTTCCAAACTGCATAATGTACATGCTGTAAAAATAATATTTGGGTTGTGCATTCTACTTCTCCAAGATGTTTTGTTATCATGGTTTGGCCACTCTTGGGAAGGGTCACCTGTTCCATGTTTTCTCCATTTGTGGATAATGGCTTAAAAGCCTTAGAAATGGCTTTTTAACTCATCCCAGACTCTTAGATGTCGGTGACTTTGTGTCTCATCTGTTCTTGAACTTCTTAGATTTGGTCATAATGTGTTGCTTTTTAAAATCTGTTAGCCTACTTCATGTTGTGAGACAGGTCTGGCAGTAAGCAGACCCTGGTCTTGGTTGTCATAATTTACTCAGCTTTGCAAAAAAGTAGTTGAAGTTAATTTGTGATTTATCAAGTGAGGGAATTACATTCTTGCATACGGCCTGGCTGGTTTGGATTTGTCCTTCTTAAATGAAATTGTCATTTGATAACTTCATTTTGTGTTAATTCAAGTAATTTCAGTTTAATTTAAAAATGTTTTTAATGATCCAAAATATGCAAAGGAAAAAAAAGAAAACATCTGTAATGGGGCAATGCTGTACGTGCAAAAGTGTTGAACTCATGGCCAGCAATGTGATATCTCATTTCTGTAAATTATTAAAAACAATTTTGTTGTTTAGGGTGTTAATAGTATATGCAACAATATCTGCAGTAAATTTCTTTTTACGGAAAAATTTACCAAGTGCTGCATGGGGGGGATCAAAGTAAAATATAGATTTTTTATTTTTTTTATTTCGGGACTCCGTTGTACACTTGGTGTGACTTTGTTGACATAAAACTGGGACTTCAAAAATATAACAAGAATAAAATCTTTAAATAAGCAAATAATAGCCACCAGGAATTGTTCCATCAGGACAAAAAAATAGAAACAGTCCCCATTCTTGGGACATGCCACTGTTTTGCCATCTTATTCATCAGTTGTGTAATGTTGGTGAGATACAATTTATATCTTTAGAAAATAAAAACTCACAGTTGTATGTTTTATCATGGACATTAGGTACCTACAGTAGTTTATAGATAAAGATAGGTTTGACTTTTTAAATTCTTGATTGACCAAAAGACACAATTTCCTGCGTAGTTTTCTAGTCTAACCCAAAAGTCGAATGGGACTGTACAGCATATCAGATCAGGTGGATAGGATGATAAAGCCCCGCATGTAATGACCTCATAAACCTTTAAACCTGTCAAATATTATTATTAAGAGTACTGATACCATAAGAGGTCTCAAAATATACATGTAACACCAATCCAAGTGACTTAATATACCTTGAGCCTGATAAAAAAATACAGTTCAAGACTTCAATAAAATTCACCATTGGCACTTATATTAATTTTGACATTGGCCCAAATCCAGTCATCTGTTGTGTAGAGGAAACACAAGCAGCAAAACAGCAGAACAAATGAACGGACCCTCTGGACAAGCGTTTCTAACAGAGGAAGATGGTCATAACTTCGTTGCATCAACCGTACGTTCATTTGGGTTTGGGTGGAATTACGCGGCGCTATGTCCCAGCAGATTGGGCTTCAGAGTCACCCTGACCCACAGTCTGGGCGACAGGAGGAGCTTTGTGGAGCAGCAATCAAGAGCCCTCATCATGAATGTGCGTTCCCCCTTTGAGGCCCTACAAGCTAAGGTGGCCTTTGAAGTGTGAGAAGAGAAGGGCTGGCACTCTGTTAGCGGCACCATGCTAAACAGTTCTGCTTTTTTTTATTTATTTTTTTTCGAAACAGCATTTCTCCCAAATTCTGGTGCTTGTGTTTATCCATCTTTTTCTCCCTGTGTACTCTCCAGCTCCAAATATTTTCTAAGTTTGCACTGCAGCACATGTTGTGCAAAGATTAGAGGGTGTTTTATTTAAAAAAAAAAAAATTGGTGTAATCCCATTCAGCACAGATATGTAAACAAGTAGCACCTGTATTCATGCTATGCCAGCCTCACAGTCATGGTTGAATATAAAACAGCAGCCAGCTGGTTCTGCGTTTGATCTTCCTCTTCTGCCCAATAACAAAGGGCGAGCTACCAGCCATACCTCCTCAGACATGCATTAATGCAAATTATCTGGGAAATGTTGATGAAAAACACTGGTCTCTCTGTGGTTGCCGCTATAATTAAATCTCAAAGGGAATAGCAGCTTGCGTTCATGTGCAGGCTACATGAAGTTTGGTGTGCGCTTACCTGTTTAAGCAATATAAGACACGCAGCACTGTGTAAAAACCTGCCCGTTTCTTTTCATTTTTAATGTTTTGTAAAAGTGGTTTTTTTTTATATTAATTTTCCTCCCGTTGCCTGATTGTTTGCAGTGTCCTTGGTGTTTTCGTTTGTTAGTTCAAGAATCCAGAGAAGGCATGATTAATAACTTTAAGTAGGAACCATTTTTCTCTTTTCCACAAAACAGAAAACTGTTGCCTCCGAAAAAATGCTAAAGATAAAATAGATTCAATAATTTTCACAAGCAAGGGAATTCAAAAATTGCAGATGAATTGTCAAAACAGGATCTTATTATAAAAATTAAGATATGGCCCCTTCCGTTTGTATGCCAAGTTATCAAAAAAAAAAAACAGCTCTTTATGAATCACCTTGTTTTTGCAAAAATACTGTTTTATGCCCGTCAAACTGTGTGTACTTTAAAAAGTTTTGCATATACATCTGAAGAAATTGACACATTTTGTGTTGTTGCACTTGGAAGCTGGTTACAAAGTGCCAACTGTTAGAATTTAAAAAACGGTTCTTGTGGGTTTTGTAAGCATTGGGTCATCGCTTCTATTGAATCCTTTTTCTTTGAAGGATTCATGGGTCTTACGATGAGTGCTATGACCAAATAAAAAAAGTACTCTGAAAATGGTAAGGTATAAGGACAAGACTGAAATGAAATGAAAAATTCAACAATGTTCAAAGCAAAAAATGTAGAAGACCTTCAGAAAGCCCGGACAGCTACAGCAAAAGAGCACTTTAAAAAAAAATTACAAGAATTTCTTGTTCCTTTGAAGCAACGCATGAAGAAATAGGGAGCAGCTAATATCTTTCTCAGAGTGCCTTAACTGCGTTTCTTTCATCCAAACAGCGGGCACACCACCCTGACGGTGACAGGGACAAACCTGGATGTGGTTCAGGAACCTCGGGTCCGAGTCAAGTATGCTGGCCACGAATCTGTCGACGTGAGTGAGGCAGCGTCCAACACCCTGCACCTATTCAAATTCAGGTTGCATCATTGCACGGTGGAGTTGCACAAGGCTATATTCCTCATACGGTTTCACATTTGGGCAAGTTTCAAACACCAACTTCCGTGGGTTTCATTTGGACCAACACGACGTAGTTCGTAATAATCAAGTTCAAAAATCTGAAAAGTGTGACACACAATTGTCTTCATGGCGCAACAGTTTCCCCACTTTGTCAACAGTTTGCAGAACGAGTCTTTACTGCCCTAACAGCTGCAAATCGTTTTTTTTGCCTGTTTCTACCAGCTTTGCATGACTACTAGTGATGGGTCGATGAGGCGTCATGAAACGTTTCGGCACATTGCAACTCTGTGCCGATACTGTGCCGATACTGTGTCACTGAATACTGACACCTGCTGGACCTTAAAAATCCCTACAGGCAACCTGGTTGACAGAGTTAACTGACACTGATTTGATGACCAAGCATACACAATACAATTTAAATCATTGTATGTTGCATTGTATTATTTTATATTTTCATTTGAATTAAACATATATTTGATTTTTTTTTGATACAGTCAATAAATAATGTGAAGGAGGATGCTTGTGGACTGGCTTTTTTATTTTTTTACAAATGGTTGATCGGGCGCTGTGTTTAGTTACCTGACTGATATCATCTGTTCTGAAATCGGACATGTATGTATGACAAAGGGAGGAAGAACTACTCAGAGTAGCAACTTTCTACTCAGTGTAGATCAGCCGTTTTTTTTCTGAAACGACGCTCAGAAGTAGAACAAAGACGCACAGCGCAACCCGCCCAACCAAAAAAGCGTTGCAGAACCCATCCATCAGTGGTGCGCTCCGATCAGCACCTGGCGCTCACAGAGCGAGACTGTGGTACAACACCATCACACCAGAGTTGCAAAATAGTTAAAAATTAACCATTATTAACTGTTATTTTGTTTACAGTTCAGCTTGGATTTTATTTACTGCGCAGCATAGCTCTGCTGTGCGCGCTACTGTGCGCGAATGCACACGCGTGCAGCTTAGAGGGAACAGAAACAGTTTGGCGCGTCAGTCAGTTCGAAACAGGTGCTGTATTGGTCACGTGACCGAAACAGTTCCTGTATCGGTCACGTGACTTTTCCGTAGCAATACACACATCGACACGGGTTTCGCTCTATGAGACCGACACATGCGCCGACGCATCGGTGTTGCCGGACCCATCACTAATGACTACACTGAGACTTTTACTCCTTGTTTGTAAAATAGCTGAAGCTCAGTCAGACTGAATAGAGAGCATCTGTGAACATCAAGTTTATTCACAGACACAGCAACGCTTTGAACGGGCCAATCAAAAAGAAGATGAATATGCTTCAATCCAAATCGTTAAACTCTAACCTTTGACATGTTTTCCGCCCTTGTTATTTGCTCTTCCTTTAAATTTTGGCCAGCTTTCATGTGCCTGTTGAAGACAAATGTCCCCACAGCATTGTGCAGTCATTACCATGTTTCACTGTAGGGATGGTATGTTTAGGGGTTACGTTAGTTTTCTGCTACACATATAATTTTGTATATAGGCCACAGAGTATATTTGTGGCCTCACCTAACCACATTTTCACATGTTTTTATTCACTTTATGGATACAAACATGTGGAAATGACTAATATTTGTCCGGTCGGCAGTTTTCTTTCTAACTCTGTAGCTCTTTGCAGCTCCTCCAGAGTTACCGTGGGCCTTCTGACAGTGAAATCGCACACATATGGATTCTGTTTACTAGTTGATTTAGTTTTATTTTAACTGATTTAAATCACTTTGTTGCTTTGGATGCGTACTTATAAAGCCGGAACTTTGAAGAAATGAGATCAAACATAAAAAAAAGACACGCTTAAAACTGACACGGAAAACTCAAGTTTTGGGAGGTGATTAATGGCTTTAAGATTGCTTGTCTGAGCTGCTCAGAGTGATTGATTGTTTTAAATCGTTGCAGCCCTGATGGCAAAAATTTCAGGCCACCTTCAGCCTGTAGTTTTTGACCACTCAGGGATTTGCCAGAGCGGTCTGAAGGCTCAAAACTCAAAAATCAATACAGGTACCTGATGAGACTGCCAGAAAAAACAATGATGAAAGTATTTTCTTTTTGGATTTTCAAAAAACGGAAAATGTAAGAGCTGGCAGTGATACGTGAGTCAAAAAGATTTTCTTTTTGTTTTGCCAGCATGCAGAAAATGTTGTGTGTTAGAGATATGCCCCGAGCTAATTAAACGGTGCATTATTGATGCCAGCCCAGAATTTGAGCCAGTCAATTAAAATAGCATGTGTCTCAGGCTGGACTGAAATATAAAGGGATTAAAGCTGAACTTTTTACCAAATAAGCTGCAAAAAATAAAATAAAAAAAGAATCAAAAACAAAACAAGACGCTTATGCAATAAAGAGTCTTTTTTTTATTTTTTAAAATTCATACGTCTTATAAACAAAACTGTGTAAACTTTAAAAAAGTGTAGAAAGCAAAACCCATTGACTGCGAAACGTTTGTTTTATGGAACCTGAGATATGTCTGAGGCTGGCTCAAAAGTCAGAAAACTCTAATGTCGCAGTATTTGAAGACCAACAGAAAAATAGAAGGCCCATTTGTGATCGTTTTTAGATAAAAAAGGATCAAAGTAGAGAATTCATTACCTACAAAAAAAAATGCTGTTTTCCTGAGAATAACGCATGGTGCTGTCTTAAATAAAGACTTATGGTGTTCTAAAAATAAAGCAAATCGTAAAGTATTCCTCTAAGGCTGCACAACTCAAGGATAGAAATGCCATTGCAATATTATTGTTGAGTACTGCAGTAACAATTTTTATTGGGATAAACCAACGATTTTTCACACTTTACTCTTTGTTTTCCTTCTTCATTGGAGCTCTCATCGAGCTTTAGGGGGATGGACATCAAGAGCACCAAAAGACCAATCAGCTGCTCAGACATTAACATGAATGCACGGCACTTAAAATATGATAGGCTATTGATTGCATCCAAGCATTTCTATGCAATGACCGTGTGGCACAGCCCAGTGACGAGTTTCAATGCGTTGTCCAGTTCCTTCATACAGCAGTGTGCAGTCGTTAAGTAAATCAAACAATCAGTTTAACCAATAAATTGCCGATCAATATGACAGTGCGTCAAAGTTAATAATCCTCATATCCTATCTGCTCAGTCTGCAGCTTGCATTCTTTACCAGTCCAATGATCATCTCTGATACAATTTAAAGAAGCACAGATTTCTTTGCATTTCTCAGAGGGAAATGTCCTTCAGATTAATCAACACCTGGATTAAGATGATTCCAAAAATCAACGCTAATATTCAAAACAATAACTTTTAATCGATCCACATAATGTCTGCTGTCTAGGGTTTATTTTAATTCAGAAGTCAAAGGATCACACAAACCCTCTTCACTAAAGCTTTTACAGCAGGACAAAGATTTCTAAATTAATAAAGGTTCAAGATATTATCAAATCTGATTAAAATCAAATAATTATTTGAGTTGATGGGATCTACAGAAACCTGTCAAAAAGGTTTATGGCACAATTCCTGATTTGACTGAAAATTCAGGGTTGGGCGGTTTTGGGTAGTGTGACTTCAGTCTGAGGAACTCCTTTGTGATCCACTTCTCCAGCACCAGAGCAGACAGAACAACCCAGTTCAGGTTTAATTTGGGAGGACTTCTTTCATTACAGCACCAGCAGAGCCTTTGCTGTCAGGCAGTCCCGTCCCACTGTCTGTCCTTGCTTAGCAGGCGGAGAGCCTCCGAGCTCCCAGCTCTTTGAATAAGCCTTTTTGTTGCTCCGCAGATAGGAAGGGACGGTTTACCCTCAGTACAGGTGTCAGATCTGGTAGTCTGGGTCTCCACAAAAAACAAAAACATTTTGTTATGCCGTCAGAAAATCCTCCCAGCTCCTGAAGTATAATGCATCAACATTACTCATGAAGGTTAGCTGATGTCAACTCCCTTTTTATTTTGCATTAAATCACATTTGAATTTTAGATTTGCATTGATTGTTTGGATGATTGCAGCTCAAACATGTGATTTAATTCACAATGGATTTTACAAACAGGGACATCAGATGAAATTCAAATGCATTTTCATCAGGCCATCCAACTTTCATTCCTGAAGCGTGACAACCCCCGAGGCATTGTGCTAATCATGTTTTTTGACCTCGGGATCCTGTCGGCACAGATATGAAGTTGCTTATCCCATTTTTAAAAAGGACCTGGGGAGATCAGCTAAAGCGGATGAAAGGTCATTTCGGATGTGTCCGCGCTCATTACACCAATAAACACCAGAATGCATTGGCTTCATAATAACACACCGTCAGGTTGCGGGTTGGATGTGGTGTCTAACGTTTAAGTTGACTGGATTCCTCTGCAGGTGTGCAAAGTTTTGAACACCACTACCATCAGCTGCTTCGCCCCTTCTCTGAAGGCGGATTACACCGCCGAGCAGGAGACAATAAAACACGTGGATGAGTTTGGCTTCGTCTTCAACAATGTCCAGGCTCTGCTCACCTACAACAACACGGGCTTTGTCTACTATCCCAACCCTTACCTGGAGCCCCTCAGCCTCTCGGGCGTTCTGGAGCAGAAACCTGGAGCTCCCATCATTCTCAAGGTAAGTTATAGGCATCCTACACTGCAAAAAGGGAACTAAAAGTAAGTAAAAATGAAAATTAGTGCATTTTTCCTTGATTTGAGGAGCTAAATAAGACTATTTGCCAATGGAATAAATATTTTTACCCCTAAAATAAGATAATTAGATATCCTGCACTTGAAATAAGATGAAGATGAATTGTTCCTATTTTAAGTGCAAAAATCTTATTCCATTGGCAAAATATGCTAATTTATAGAAGATCTCACTTACTTCTAGTTCCCTTTTTGCAGCGTAACCGGCAGCAGGTTGGACCTAATGTCATTACAGACTTACAGTACTTTGTATTCAGTGTCATCTTAGTACATTTGTGCTGACAAACGCACTGCTTAAAAACCTAAAATATCTCACACAAAAGGGAGTATGTTAAACTGGGTGTCTGGCTCTTTTTATGACAATTGTTGCTATAAAACTTACATATTAAGTGTGGGAAAAAAATGCATATCACAAAAAAAACACCAATCTTACATTTTTTTTTTTTTTTTTTTTTTTTTTTTGTACTTTCTGCCCGCTTCAAAAGATGTTTAGCTCTGTTTGACATGCAGTCGAACAACAGCTTGAGTCTTAAAGTAAGCTTGAAATTTATTTAAAACCTTTCCTGCATATTTTGACTTTCTCAAAGCACAATTTAACACATGAATTGGCTGCTAGTTTCATCCAGATGGCTGCACTAATTTTAATAATTGCCTTTAATCATTTAGTAAAAGCTTGACATACATTTAAGCTTATAGGGAATTAATAGAATTACAGGTGATGGGGCTTAGTAATATTAAGTAAATAATATCAACATATGAATTTAAGTAAATTCACATCAGAAAATTAACGTTGATCAAAATCGAATTGTAATTACATTTCCACCAAAAATAGTTCCTAAGATCCAAAATGCTTGATGTAATTATGATTTAGTGCTGCTGATTGGTTGTTTAACGTTGTTGCAGGGCCGTAACCTGGTGCCATCTGCCTCCGGTGGAGCCCGGCTGAATTACACGGTGCTGATCGGAGAGACCCCCTGTTCCCTCACCGTCTCAGACACTCAGTTACTCTGCGAGCCACCCAACCTCACCGGGCAGCATAAAGTCCTGGTCAGTCTTAATGTCAAACCCAACCATCCGTTTTATTTTTGTTTTTCTGTTTGTCTCGTGCGTCTGCATGCGTGAATATGGGTCGCTCGCTGTAGGTCAGTGGTCTTCTTTACGTCACTGTGTTTTTTGGGTCAACGGCTGGCTTTCGGTTAGTCGCTGGCTTTCTGTCATTGTCTGTCACTCATGGTCTGGTAGCTTCCCCATTATAGCACATTGTCCTCTGGAATTATTGACGAATGAGCAAATAATGACAATAGAGCTGAAAAGAGGAAAGCAAGCTGTCTTTTCCTTAAAAAACAAAAAAAGACAAAAGAAAACTTGAGAAGCTCCTTTAATTCCTCTGCGCTATATTTTATTATACAGATGCACCTTAATGAATTAGAATGTCATTAAAATAATTCAGAAAGTGAAACTCATATCTGGATTACACACAGAGAGGCATATGTTTAAGTGTTTTGTGTTTGTTTTTGATTTCAGCTAATAAAAGGTTAAAATGTAGTTAGAAAATTAAGGCATTAGATCAGAATATTTTCCATAATGCGGAGATGTCAGCCTGCTGATAATCCAAAAAAGGGTAAAAATAAAACAACTGGACGTCTATTCAGATGTTTTATTTTTTTACCTTTTTTGGATTGATCATGACCTGGATGACTGAGAATCTAAACCAACATACAGCCTGTTGATAAGTATGTCCATGTCCATCGGGGAATCTTTTGCGAGGATTACTGCATCACTGCCGTGTGACATGGAGGCAGTCAGCCTGTGGCTATGCTGAGGTATTAAGGTTACTATGAGAGAAGCCTTCCTCTTGTCTCCATTTTTTTTTTTAGAAATAGTCCCTGGACCTTCTTTAGGGTTTAGATCAGGCAAATCTGCTGGCCAGTCCTGCACTATGATACCATGGTCATTAAAAAGTACACACTGCAAAAAGGAAACTAAAAGTAAGTAAACATTTCTTGAAATTAGTGTATTTTTTCTTGATTTGAGGAGCTAAGACTATTTCCCAATGGAATGAGTATTTTTACCCCTAAAATAAGATAATTAGATATCCTGCACTTGAAATAAAATAGGAACAATTCATCTCCATCATCTTCTTCAAGTGTAGGATATCTAATTATCTTATTCAAAATAAAGTAAATATACTTATTCCACTGGCAAATAGTCTTATTTAGCTCCTCAAATCAAGGAAAAATACACTGATCTCAATAAAATTTAACTTACTTTTAGTTCCCTTTTTGCAGTGTATAGGTATTGGTGCTTTTGGTGCCAAGTTCTGTTGGAAAATAAAATGAGTAACTGTCCTATCCATGTCCTGGATACGTTTGTGTGTGGCTGTTGTTGAAGCCCTGACTTTGGCCACAGCCCATGCCTTGTGAATCTCCCCTAAATGGTTGAATAGGTTTTGCTTTGTAACACTCATAAAGCTGTGCTTACCCCTGTGATCTGTGCATGTTCTTCTACCACAGTTCTTCCTTCCACTGAACTTTCCTTTAATACCTCTGGAGACAGCACTCTGTAAAATGCCAGCTTTTTTAGCAATACCTTTTTTTTTTTTGACTCACTCTTCTTGTGCAACGTGTCGGTTACCCATTGCTGTTTTGGCCATAACATAACACCTCTTTTTTAATCTTAATTGGTCTTTTGTAATTAACAGGAACAAATGATTTAAATATATCTCTATAGTTAATGACATTGTGTAATATACAGATAAACGTTTTTGGATTTAATTACTGAAACAAAAACTCTTCATTGATATTCTAATACACCTGTTTGGGTTAGTCATATAAAGAAAATTAGTTACATTTTCTCTAACACCACTTAAAGACATTTTTCTTGTTCCCGTGTTATGCTTCTCCAGGTGCAAGTAGGTGGACTGCACATCTCTCCTGGTGAAGTCCACATCCGGTCGGACAGCTTGCTAACCATGCCCGCTATTCTCAGCATCGCAGCCGGTGGAGGGTTGCTGCTTATCATCGTCGTAATTGTCCTGCTCGCCTACCGACGAAAGTCGCACGAGAATGACCTCACTCTGAAGCGCCTGCAGATGCAAATGGATAATCTGGAGTCTAGAGTAGCTCTTGAGTGCAAAGAAGGTGGGTGGTGTCTTTTTAAACATGTTCATTAAGTTCCAGGTTGTTTATTTTTATCTGTGTGGCCTTGATTGCATCACTGAGTTTTCAATATTTTAATGGTAGCACAAGACTTTTGAAGGCAGAGTATTCATATAAATACAATACTCATAAAGCTTTAGCTAGTGTAGAACAGAGTATCAACAGTAAACACCTTAAAATTGCAGTTTAATAAAGACATTACCAACCCGCCATTATGCTGGTTAAGTAGAGAAATTACAGTGTATCCTACTGAAGTCCATACATCATGCATGCTGGGGCTTTAAATGATAGCATGAAATATGCTATCAGAAATGTATTGCCTTCAAACAGCTCTCTGGAACTTCTGTTTATTTTTTTTTGTTGAAAGTTTGCCAGAGTCTGGCAGCATTTTTAACGCCTCCGTCATCTGTCGTGTGCAGCCTTCGCCGAACTGCAGACAGACATCAACGAGTTAACCAGCGATCTTGACAGAGCTGGCATCCCCTTCCTGGACTATCGCACGTATTCGATGAGGGTTCTCTTTCCTGGCATTGATGATCACCCTGTGCTGAGGGAGCTGGAGGTGAGGAGTCTCTGAAGCACTGCTGCAGCTCTAACATGCTCTTTAAATATGTTGACCTCGGGCTTTCAGCACAAGCCAAGATAATTAGTGTTAGACGATTTTGTTTTGCCGCCTCTACATAAGCCAGTGAATGTATAAGGAGGACATAGAGGCTAAAGGTTTTCTGCCACCGTGCACCGCCGCAGTCATGCTGATTTGTTGCAAAATGCTTCCTTTCTCACATTTCTTTTTTTTTTATTTTTGCCAACATCTTACTGGTTTAACTTGGCAGCACTTGATATCCATATTTGAATAAACCCTGATGGCAAATCAAATGCCACTTATTGTTTTGCGCAAGGTCAAAATTTGTTAGCTGTTCAAATTACAGCTGCTTTAATCAGCCAATATTATGTTCACAATGACACGCGTTCTCAAAGAGCTCACTGATTGCACCTTGTTTTGTTTAAAGCGAAAGGCCCTTAATTAGTGTAAAAATTAGAATTTGCACATGTTGAAAGAACAAAATGTGAGCACAGTTGAATCAGGGCCTGTCCAAGATTCGCACACCACAATGCAAAGTCTGTAGACACTTCCCTCTGGTTTGCGCTTTGCTCTTTGAGGTGGTGAGAACTGTCATGTCTATTGTCTTCATGTATTCTGACTCATCCTTGAGCAAGTACTAGCTAATGTGCGTATGCATCTTTGTGCGTGTGCAACTATGCGTGGTGTGTGCAGGTTCCCGGGTGCGGACAGGCGAACGTGGAGAAAGCCTTGAAGCAGTTTGCTCAGCTGGTGAACAACAAGGTTTTCCTGCTGACATTCATCCGCACGCTGGAGACGCAGCGCTCCTTCTCCATGCGCGACCGCGGCTACGTCGCTTCGCTCATCATGACCTCCCTGCAAGGGCGCTTGGAGTACGCCACAGACATCCTCAAGCACCTGCTCTCGGACCTTATAGAGCGCAACCTCGAGAGCAAGAACCACCCCAAGCTTCTCCTCCGGAGGTATCGCTCACCGTCGCTAAAATTTGCCCTAAATGGCAATGCTTTGTTTTGGCAACTGTGATAAGGTTCACAAATCAATCAGTCTTATGACTTCTCAAACCAATGTGAAGGATAAAAACCCACAATCACTGAGTTCTCTCCACACTAATAAGAAGCAGGAGGAGTCTGAATGTTCCTCGTGATACAAAAGTCAAAGTCTACATAGACATAATTAAAATAATTCTCATTAATGACAGCTGAAAACACCATAAGATTTGATAATCAAATTTATGTTATTTCAACCAATATGTACTCAATTCTTGATTAACTACATAAAACAACCACAATGAACAAATATCAAACAAAGTAACGATACTATTGTAACCCACAAAGTATTAAAAAGATCTAATAAGCAGGTAACAAACACAAATAACAAAACTGGTTAAGTACAAGAATTACCAGGAGATTTTTTGGGTTCTCAGAAACCAAAGGAAAAGGGACCTTTGTGATCTAAATCTGCTTTCTTGTAGCTAATTATATTAATATTATTATTATTATAAGCCTAATTATTCATGTCATTTCATATATTGATTTACAAGGCACTTTAAAAATATCTAAATAAGGAGAACACAGTGCACAACTTTGAAAAGAAAATATAAAAACGCTCAGAAAGATCACAGAAAACAAAAAACTCAATTAATAAAAGACATTTGCTATAAAACAAACAAAAGCTTGTCTGAACAAATGCCTCTTTTGTTGTTTTTAAAAATGATTTGAAGATGGCATGATGGTCCAAAAGAAGATGTTTTCAGAACACAGGCACCGGCACCAAAAAAGGCCCCAAGTTCAGTCCTTTGAACATCCAATAAAAGCTGACTAGATGACCTCAAGGATCTGTCGTCCACACAAACACTAAAAAGTTCAGATAAATAACGGTGTGCAAGTTAAGAGATTCAAAAACAAACATTAATAGTTTTAAAAATCAGTTCTGAGACCAACAGGAAGCGGGTGTAAAGGATATAAAACAGGGGTGACGTGCGCACGTCTGGACACGCTGAAAGCAATTTGGGGTCGACTGGGAGACACCGACGGAGAGAGCATTACAATAGCAGAGTCTGGGGCTAATGAAAGCACGAATGGCCTTCTGCAGGTCAGAACCATTTAAAAAAAAGGCTAAAATTTGACCAAAAGATGCAGCTGATATAAAAAACTTGTCCTGACCACTAAGTCATTCATGTTTTTAAATGCAAATTCTTATCAAATTCTACTGCCGGCTTTTTACAGTGAGCTTTCGGTTGGAAGTCGAAGCGTGACGTCTGAAGTGGCATTGTTGCCAAATAAAATCCATTCAGTTTTGCTTCTTATCTCGAGAAAGACTGTTTGATGAGCCTGAAGCCCGCTCTGAGGCAGGCCGGTGATGCTGCCACAGATTTCAAACATGATAGAAAACACACAAACAGCCAACATATAACATTCTTTACATCCAAACTGAGAACTGGATGATCAGCATCACTTTTCAGAATGGATTTCCAGGTAACAGAGATATGGTGTCTCGAATTTCCACCCGAGTTCCTCAGAAGACTTCAAATCTGAAGGTGGGAGTTGATGGAGCCATCAGATGCATTTTGGGGGAGAAGTGATGCTGTTTCGCATGGTTAGAGAATCATAACTAAAGGCCGGCCATTCTCTGTGTCTCGGAAAACCTCTTTTAAGCTCCACAAATGCCCTAACAAGTGTCTCATTACTGACATTCTTACATCTGCTTGTAAGTCCTAGTATGTAATCATGCCACTGAAGAAAACCCAATTTCAAAACTTAATACAGTCAGTAACGAGTGTTTAAATTTACAGTTAGGTATTGATTGTTTTAAAGCTCTCTGGATTTGAAAATTAACAAAAAAAATAAAGTTGTCAGCCTATTATAAAACATATTTATTCCTGTCTGATCTAAAAGAAACGTACATGTTGCATAAGTCATTTACAGTATATAACAACTTGGTATCACAAATGGCAAGGTCGTATACACCTCATATTTTGAAATCCAGAGCTGCCAGTGCCATGAATAACAACCTTCTTTAATTAAATTTATGGTTATCTGAGGCGGTTTGACCTCCAGAAAGGCAGTGGTGTAGGCTCTAGTTTACATCGAAAGTGCATTACACGCAAGAACTCATTTCTTATTCCTCAAAGCTGGCAGCTGATTCT
The DNA here is from genome assembly GCF_011125445.2 of Fundulus heteroclitus. Lineage (NCBI taxonomy): Eukaryota > Metazoa > Chordata > Actinopteri > Cyprinodontiformes > Fundulidae > Fundulus > Fundulus heteroclitus. The sequence continues at coordinate 10,723,568 of NC_046380.1, read as the reverse complement.
CCATGTGAACGGCTGTTGCTTTAAAAATAAATCCTTACGGAATCTACAAACTCACACAACCGAACCTGCGAGGATGTAAAGAAAGACATTTCACTTCTGGATAAAAGTTCACCTGGTTGTTTTTTTTTTTTGCTCTCTTTCTTAGTAGAAATGCAGCATGTCCTACTGTAGTGAAGAGAAAAAAATAAACCAGAAAAGCTTTCTGACAGAACCCCGACCTGTCCTGATGCTCATCATTTAGCATCATTTAGGTAACTCCTCGGTGAATTGTTCTTTCTGGCCCAGTTAGCACCACCCTGATGGCTGAAGTAACGAGGCCGGGGAAGGCAAGCCCACCTCTTTTCTGCTCCGTTTTGTCTCGAGTCTGAGGAACGGGGTGACTGAGCAGACAGGTGAAAGACAGGAGTGTTAAACGCGATAGAGAGTGGGAGGGACTGGCGGAGGAGGAGAAGACCGTAATGGGGAAGAGTGAGTGCAGCGGCAGCAGAGTTGTTGTCAGTCTGACTTATCTTCTGTATGCCCCCTCATGAAACATTCAGCTGTAGCTCACGTCTCGTTCCCCGTCACCTCTCCTCTTCCTCTTCTCCTCGTTTCCTCTTCCCTCCACCTCAAGTTATCTGCCTATTGTTTTTTTTTTTTTTTTGCTGTGCTCAGACCAGCCTGCTGAATGTTTCATGACACTTTTGTGGGAAGAAAACTTGTGCTCACACTCATTATATATAAGGATGAGTTCAAATAGGAGCCAGTAGGAGAAGTTGCTTGCCCAAACCTACTTCTCTTCTGCGAACACTTGAAAAGCTGAACGGGATCCCGTCAACAGTTGACTCCCCAACAGGGTGCCTGTGGGCACCAGGAAGCTAACCTGACTCTCGCCAGCTGTATGTCGCTCCGCCTAGCGTCCTGATTGGCTAGACAATTTTATTGTCTAGCCAATCAGGACGCAGGGCTGGAGTTTCATAGATGTGATGTAGTGGAGAAGCGACCATGATGTGAGACTTTTGATTCAGATAGCATTGGCGGCTCGCATCGAGGAAGCAAGCGTTAACATTGGTGCTGCTATTTCTTCCGTGTTGTCCAATCTACCTAATATTGTTTCATTAAAAGATCATCAGAGAACGGCTCTGAAGGCTTTTGTTGGTGGAAACGATGTTTTTGCCCTTTTCCTGACCGGATTTGGCAAGTTTTGTTTTCCGGGGTGCGTCCCCACGTCGATAAAGATGACAGACATGGGGATAAGCTTTATTGATCTCACAGTGGAGGACAAGTGAATTTCTCCACTGTGAGATCAATAAAGCTTATCTTATCTTATCTTAGACAAGTGGCTTATCCAATCATATGCAAGGATTTTTGATAAGGCCCAGCCTTCAATAAAGGCAATTCCTATGGAGAGGTCCCAGATGTATGTGAGTGAAGCTAGGCGGAGCGACATACAGCTGGCGAGAGTCAAGTTACCAGGAAGCCCCCCCAAGGACCACATGTGGTGCCCTCAAGTCTCCAGTGAGCTTTTGTTTAGTTGCTCTTCCTTTTTAATCATGCTTGTATTTGCATAGATTTAAAATGACAAATGCATCAAAACCATGTTTATACCACATGAAGTTAAGGTGAGCTCTGACTCTTCTAGTTTAAAGGTCAGTACAGGTAGCCATGATGATGTAGCTCTCAACCTTCTCAAAAGGTTGGTGATCCCTGCACTACAGGCTGAGGCTGTAATGCAGGCGAGGGCCCAACAGGGGTGGAAAAAAAGAAAAACTGGTGGCTTCAAATCTGATATTGGGTTCCAGGTGGAGTGCAGGGAATGCAAAGAAAACAGCGTGAGACATCTGAAGTAGCCGTTTAGTCTGCGCAATTATGTCATAACCTATAAGTGCTGCGCACTGGCAGCACTTACCTGACGTTACAGTAAAGTGTGTGTCCTCTGAGGCCAAACGGCTGAGTGGAAATTTTTTAAACTCTTCGTTATAGGTTGTATTTTTTTATTTTTTTTTGCCTCAACACCGGGAGCCTTAAAATAATGGAAAAATAATCAGAGCACTCCAGCTCTCCGTGGGATGTCTCCTGATAATAAATGAGTGCGCCTCTCTCTTGTCTTGCAGAACAGAGTCGGTGGCAGAGAAGATGCTGACAAATTGGTTTGCCTTCCTGCTTCACAAATTTCTCAAGGTAAAACGAAGTCATTCTCTGTTTTTTTTTTTTTTTTTTTGGAGGGGGGGGGGGGGGGGTTCGCTACAAGTGATGTTCTGTGTGCTCCTTGAGGTTTTGTATTGATTTCTTATTAAATAGACTCCTCTGGATTCGTGTTGTAGCCCAGATTTTAAATGCCTGGTATTGATGTGCTTTTCCACACCATCGCAGAGTTGTGTTACCTGTGAGGTTGAACATCTCTCTGGTTTTGCCACATATTAGCCTTACTTTGTCTGAGCCGTGATGTTGAAATTAGCAGGTCTTATCTACTGACACATAGAGATCTGTTTTCTTTCCCGTCCATTCTCTCCCCCCCCCCCACCCCTCGCCTTTTCTCCCACCTTTCGATCAAATTCCTTGGTTTCTTTCCAAAACAAAGGAGTGCGCCGGCGAGCCCCTGTTCATGCTGTTCTGTGCCATCAAACAGCAAATGGAGAAGGGCCCCATAGACTCCATCACAGGGGAGGCTCGCTATTCCCTCAGTGAAGACAAACTCATCCGGCAGCAGATTGAATACAAGACGCTGGTGAGTCACAAAGGGATTCATGAAGAAAAAAAGTCGGCAGTTTAGTCTGTATTCAATTTTTTTGAGCTATTGGAAAAAAACCCTCGCAGTTTCAAATGCAGTTTTCAATAAAAAAAAATATCACTGCAGAGGACAAATTAAATGAAAATATGAAATGTGCTTGGATGCAAATAAGTGTTTTAGGCTCTATAAGCAGCTCCAGTCTCAATACACATTTGGAGATATTATTTGAGCTTAAATACAAATAAACTAAACTCTAATATTCAAAAATGACACCCTTTACTTTGCGTAAAGGTCAGTGTATTTAAAATACGTGGGATTCAAGTGAAACAGCTGTGTGCTGATCTTCACAAGTCATGAAACAGCTACAAGAAATTAACCGTTTGCAATATATATATATTTGCAGTCAGAGCTAAAATTAGAACATTTGAACTCACTGAAACTGTGAAATACGAAGCTGGACAAGTGCCCAGGTTTATCTTTAGAGAGAAAGATGGTAAGGGAAGGAAGAAACCCCCCGAAGCTGCCTGTTGGATAAATGCTGCTAAGAAAGGACTCCTGGGATGCCCAAGTCTCCATAAGATGCTATGAATATGCCAACGGGTCATTTGGGAGGCCTGCTAGGAAAAAGCCTTTTCTGTCCTATAATCACAAACATAAGCATGTAGAGATTACTTAACCCTCCTGGTATTTGCCCACAACCGTTTGATTTTTGGTGAAATGTGACAAAAGCCCCGTTTAATTCGCCTGCTTGGTTCCGCTCGGCCGGGCTCCACTCCATTCCACTCGTGTTAGTTGTCAACAGACCCAGTATGGGCCGAGGGTTGGTGAATGCCTCCTGGGGGTGGCGGAGACTGAGATTTTTAGAAGAAAACGCTCCGGAAGGATGTGGTGTAAAACAAAGGATAAATACAGCAAAAAGCACCACCTGATCATTGTTAAGTATGGTGGGGGATGAGTTAAGGTGTGGGTCTGTTTCCCTTTAAAAGGAGTTTTATTAGAGTGAATGGCATGTGTCTATAAAATGCCAGGAAACATTGATTAAAAAAGAGGATAGTGGCATAAGAGGATAATTACAAAAAAAAAAACTAATGAAGTAACACAGAAAAAGTTCACCAGATACAAAGATTCTTCTTTGGTCATGTCAAAAATGTTTATTTTTGACATGACCATTTTTGTTTATTCTCACGTTCTTTGAGGCTAAAAAGTGTGGCGGCACTGATATGACGTATAACAGTCATGACAGTAGGATACAGTGAGAAGCTAAACAATAAAAGCTAAAATGGTAGATAAAAGTATACGATATTTTTCGGACGTGTCTTTGTGCATCTTTGTCCACATGTAAGACGTACCGGATTATAAGGTGCACTAAATATTCTTCTCAAGCGTGTAATTTCAAACCTCCCCTTCACGTCTCTATCCGTCTCTGTTAGGAGGACAGAGTAGTTGGACTACACTGCCCTGTTTCTAACATAAACCCAAAATAAACATAACTTTTATATTGAATTAATCTACTAGGTTTATTGTTGCTAGCGCGTACTCCAGGCTGCCTAAAGGCGGCCACATATTCGGACATACTGTGCGCATACTGTGAGCTTGGTGGACTCGACGCTGACTCGGCGGACGTTTTACCTTCACAGTCCAGCGTACTGTTGCCTACATTTATTGTGGCAAATCCCTACAATTCCCACACTTTCTGCCAGTGGGACGAAGCGGCGGAACGGATGGTAAAAAGTGAGATTAGCTAGCTGAGCACCTAGAGTCGTTTCTTTTTCAGCAGACTCCCACCTGTCAGTGAGAACAGAGAGAGATGTGACGCTGCGTCCTGGAGACCGCCTGCTTGGAGCAGCTCAGTGTATCAAGCTCGGTGTCACATAGAAAACAGTTCAATGTGAAGACTTCTTGTCTCTGAGAAGTTTATAGTGCGACACCGTGTACGCGGATGTAAAAAATTTGCTCTGCACGTACCTATACCTGCGGATCTCCGGGGAATGAACTACGCCCGAGTATGCGGGGGTCTTTAGATGAATGCACTTCTAGTTTAGACATTACAGTCAGGCAGTCTTGTAGACAGCTCAGGGGTCTGATCATGTAGTGACGCAGTGTACCGTAATGATCTGACTATCCATTTAGCGGAGCTATCCATCGTTGCTAACCAAAGTCGTACTTACACGTTTTAACAGACAGTTGAGCGCATTGTACCACATAAAATTGGTCAGTAATAATATATAAGGTGCACTGGATTATATGGCAAACCAAAACTTTAAAAAAAAAATAGGATTTTAAATGTGCCTTATAGTCCGAAGAATATGGTATATATATAAAGACTATTCCCATAAATGAGGGTGTTGGCATATCAAACCATTGCTGACTGATTTGGGATGAGGATTATCATTCAGAAGGACACTGATCTTTAGAAATCATGTTCCTCTGGGAAGAATCAAGAATCATACCGGTATAACAGAGCCTCCTGATACTCTGTTTTCATCCGGCGCAAAAGCTTTTCCTTGATTCCCTCTCCAGCTCAAATGTGAATGAAAAATTAAAAAGGCAGCTTTATACATTCAAACTGTTGAATATAATTAGGCGTAAAGACACTGCCAAATTGCTAATTTCGTCCACGCTAATCACTAAAATCAAGCGTTCGGGCCAAATGCATGTCTCTGTCCTTTACATTTCTATTCAAACGGAGCTGGCTGGATTCCTCCAGCAGCCCGTCAAGAATCAGAATTCCCCCTCTGGCTTCAGCTGCAGAGCAGGGCCAGCCAGCGACAAGATGACACCTCTCTGATCGCCGTGTCGGAGGGTGTGAGAGGCTCTGTCTCATTACTTGTTTAATGCTGCTGCCAGAGCTGCACAGTCACATCCTGGAGGTGTGAAATTACATTTCAAGCCAGGATGCTCTCCACCAGGACATTTTGGTGAAGAGCAGGTAATGAAAGGACCTCCCAAGCAACACCTCTCTCTCTCTCTCTCTCTCTCTCTCTCTCTCTCTCTCTATCTCTCTCTCCTGGATCTCCAGACGCTGAGCTGTGTGAACCCCGACAATGAGAACAGCCCAGAGATCCCAGTCAAGGTGCTCAACTGTGACACCATTACCCAGGTGAAGGAGAAGATCCTGGATGCTGTGTACAAAAACATGCCGTACTCTACACGACCACGAGCTACTGACATGGACCTTGGTGAGTTTGCGCCAGAGAGTTCTTTTAATCACAACGGCCGTTTTCCTGCATTTCCACTCCGAACGAGAATCAACCGCGGCACAACCTGTTGGAGTAACGTCAAAAGCGGCGAAGGCTCGCCTGACAGCGACCACGTTGACACAAATTACAGAGAATGCTTGACATCAGCAAAGGGCGCCTCCTTTGTCTCTGCACCCTCCCCAGACCCCCTTGCAGCCGCAATCACAGGAACACTCCAACGGTGACATTAAACCTTTTTGACAGAACTACTCCATGAAGGCTTACACCCACGGCATGTCACCTGATACTGAGTGATGCGGCACAAATTCAGGTGGCATGCACCTTCACACAGAGTAAATAGAACCCCCTCTTGGTTGCGCCTGATAGTGCTTTGGGCATGTAGTTTTACACCTTCAGGGGCTTTATACAGGTTAGGGATTTAGGGAGGATGTGTCTCATTGCTCCAGGTGAGTCGAGGAGAGACGCTGTGTCCTTTCATTTAGTTCACAGTATACCAACAGGTAATTGTCAAGGAGAAGAGACCGTCGTGTTGACATCTTTGCCTGCATCACTTGACAGCTTGCACATTTTTAAGGAATAAACATAGCGCGCAAAGATATTATGACCTCAGGGGTAGTGCAAGCTCCATTTCACACAAGGGGGGACATGTGTCTCCGACATGGGAGAGGTATACCGTGCACATTACACAAAATAACAGCAATTTGTGGCCTTTAAATGTGTTTTCCCCACAGAGTGGCGGCAGGGCAGAACAGCTCGGGTGGTCCTGCAGGATGAGGACATCACGACAAAGATAGAAGGCGACTGGAAGAGACTCAACACACTCATGCACTACCAGGTGTGGGAGTAAAGTTACAAAAAATGTTGTGTTTATCCTGATTTATTATTATTTACTTTTTTAGACAAATCATTGAGTTTGTAAATCTAGAAGATGTCAGAGAACAGAGAACGGATGCTCATCAAAAGCACCACCAGTTTATGATGCCGTTTGAAATTGTTCAACACCTAATGCAAATCAGGTGTATAGAATAAATTATACAAGAGAAGTTTAAATATTGATTGATATTGAGTAAAATGTGTTAATCAAAATTCAAACTTAAATCCTCCTTTTGATAACTATTGCAGACTCAAAATCATTTGATCCCTGAATAGTCTCGGACTGGTCTAGACTTCTCACAACAGGTGGTATGTTTCAAATAAAGTTGAGCTAAGATAATTGTCTGCAAATTTCAGAAAATGAATCTGCAATGCTTGGTGGCAACAGCCATGTAGGTTTTTCTGTGTCCGGGATAAGGCGCATAATAAACGCTGAATGAACTCTGAGGCGTACACCACTGCTGACCCAAAAGCACAAGAAAAGTCAGCTTTAGTTTGCTCACAACTTTATAAATAAATCAAAGAAGCTTAAGGAGTTGTTCTGTGGAGCAATAACTCAAAACTAGAGTTTTTCAGGTGTATGGATCAGCAGCATGTCTGGAGGAGGAAGAATGAAGCATATGCTGAAAAGCACAAACGTGCCTTCAGCAAAGCGTGGCCGAGGATATGTGATGCGCCGAGGCTGCTTTGGTTCCTCGTGCGTTGAACTCTGCAGCATGTGGAGGCCAACACGGATTCAATCAAGTATCAGAAAATCCTGGGGGGAGTGGGCTTAGATTCCTCAGGAGCTGGCTATACATCACCTTAGTGACAGGTTATAACAACAAAAAGATAATATCCTAAAGATTCTTGTCGTGAAGCGGTTGAAACATTTCAAGACTGCAGCAGTCAATAAAAGTGGCATTTTGTTTTTAATTTGGAGGAATCCCCTGAAATCTTACTTCTGGATTGATTTGTTTATTGCACACTGCTACTAGTGTGTACATCTTGCCAATAAACCACATTTTTAGTGGGAGTTGGAGGATTTTAGCTGCAGCTGCAACAGCATCACATTCTAAGCAATCCTGGTTAATACAAAACAAGTGAATCAGCCCATCAGTCATAGAAACCTGCACTTGTGTGTCATCTTCAGCATATGCCCCCCCCCCCCCCCCCCCAAGTCTTAATACACAGGTCACTGACTTTATTCTTCTTTGTCGATGACATGACTCACTTTAGGTCCTCTTTGCACAGCTGACATTTCAGCAAGTCTTTTACTTTAATACAGACCAACAAAAACAAAAAAAAACTTCCAAAAAGTCTGTACTGACAGGGGTGAAGAAGGGGAAATTTCCTTTCATTATCGATACTTATGTGAGGTGAGGAAATGTTTGTCTTGTTGCTAAGCCGTCCAATGTGTGAGCCAAATCTGTGATACAAGCAGAGCGGCGTTTCAGCGAACATTTTAGTCATTTCCAGGAACCCTTTCGTGCACAAAAAAAAATCAGAATCAATCTTGTTGTTGTAGTATTAATTAATCTTAAAGGAACAAGCTAGGAAAGAACTGAGAACAGAAACTTTAAGTTTTAACAGACACCGGCTTACTTTAATACTTTACATTTCGCCTACCTCAGGCAGACTCCAGTGCAACGTATTATTGGCAATATTGTATAAGTTAACATGACAGTTTGTGCAATAACAATTGCATTCAACATGACCTTCAATATAGAGTGTCTGGTCTCTTTCATAGCTTCCTCTGCTGTTAATGTGGAGTGGTCATCGTCACTGAAGGCCAGCCTTCCAAAAACCCACGGAGGGCTACAGTATTTACTCCTCTCTGAATCATAATAGAAAAAACTAAATCTGGTCCTTGGTCTTGTGGCGCTGACAATGCTTTAAATTCTTCTGATTGCTGCTTTTGAGCAGTATCTGCAAGGCAAAATTTCATAACGCTGCTTCTTTGTCTCCCAGGTATCTGATCGCTGTGTGGTGGCCTTGGTGCCCAAACAGATGTCCTCTTTCATCATTCCCTCGTCAGCCAGCTTCCCACGCAGTATCAGCAGATATGGTCAGTAAAACAAACACCGCTATCTTATAGTCATCCAGCTGACAGTAGAGTCGTTTTTTTTTTTTAAGCATTGCAACTCTGTTAGTTTTGCAGATTTGATAGACATTTCCATGATCTGGAAACTCAAAGGGATTAAATGTGTTTATTTGTCTGATTTGATTTAAATGTAGACGTACAATAGAGTTTTTTTAGTCTTCTACTGTAGTAAAAAGAAACATAACTGCAGGGTAGGAACACTTCAGCAAATACACATGTACCTTTGGCACTGCAACAACAACAAATGAACTAATGGGCACAGCTGATTATACGTTCTAAACACGTCCCACCTGCTTAGGTGGACATTACAATTATAACACCCCACGTTATATTCATATCTATTAAACAGATATTCAAGTCTTTGTTTGCACAAAAACGTGTTTAAATTTGGTCTGTATTTAGGAACTTTTTTTTATGAATATCATATTTGTCAACCTAGGTATGGATGTGCCATTCCGCTCCACCCCCACCAGCCCCGACAGCCCTCACTCCCGTGTGCCTATGCTGACTCCTGACCTGGAGAGCGGCGTCAAAGTTTGGCATTTAGTCAAGAACCATGACCACGGCGACCAGAAGGAGGGCGAGCGAGGAAGCAAGATGGTGTCCGAGATCTACCTGACGAGGCTGCTGGCAACAAAGGTGCCCCATAGGAGACGAAGATACCATGTTAATCTCATTCTAAGCATGTTTTTTTTTTATCTCTTAATCATTTGTAAATAAGAGATTATAAAAAATGGGCATTGGAACTTTAGTAGTTAGCAGTATTACATCTTTACAGTATAGTATTATAAGGATTGTCCATGATATTAACTAATCATTCATTCCTAAAAAATCTAGTTGATGACAATGGCAAACCCCAGCATATGCATTCACCGCTTTGCTATGAAGCCCCTAAAAAGATCTGATGCAAACAATTACCTTCAGAATTTGCATAATTAGCAGAATAGAGTCCACCTGTTTGCAAGCTAAGTGTGAGCATACATGCCTTTTCTGAACGACACCACTCAGCAGGAGGCATCACATCACGAAGGCCAAGGAGCGCTCCAAACAAGTCATGGGCAATGTTGTTGGGAAATACAAGTCAGAGTGGGGTTATGAAAAAATATCAAAATCTTTGATGTTTCTCCACAACATTATCAGATCCATCATCTTCAAATAGGAAGCACGCGGTACCACAACAAACCTGCCAAGAGAAGGCGGCTCACCAGAACTCACAGACCAGGCAGGCAGCGCATTAATCAGAGAGGCAGCACTGAGACCAAAGCTAACCTTCGAGCAGTTACAGACATCCAAAGCTGAGATGGGAGTATTTTCCATAGGACCACGTTAAGCTGGACATTCTATAGAGCTGGGCTCTATGGGGGAGTGGCCTGAACAAAGCAATTGCTTACTAAACGTTATGAATGGAAGAAGGTGCTCTTGTCAGATAGGACTAAAATAAAAATGTTCATTCATCCAAGGAACACGGTATGCCTGGGGCCAGCGTAACATATGACATCATGCCAAGAACACCTTCCCCACTGTGAAATATGGTGGTGGCAGCAGCAGCTGTGGGGGTTGTTTCTCAGCAGCGGGGATGGGGAAACTGGTCTGAGTCCAGGGAAAGATGCCTGGTGCTAAATACAGGAATATTCAAGAGCAAAACATATGTCAGTCCGCATGTGATTCAAGACTGGGACTGAAATTTATCTTCCAGCAGGACAATCACCTGTAGAAAACTGCTAAAGCGACACAGTGGTTTATGACAAAAGATCAAAATTTGTTTAGATTTGGCCTAGTCAAAGTCCTGACTTCAATCTCGCTGACAATGGTTAGACTTGAAGGATGCTTTTCACAAGCGAAAAACAACCCAACCTAAAGGAGCTGGAGCCATTTGGCCTTGAGAAATGGGCGTTATTGTTATTATACAGCTTCAAAGTTGTGGTGCAATGTCTCAAGCATCCGTTTTAATTCCATATTGTGAGGCAGCAGAACATGAAAAATGCCACAGGGGATGAATACTTTTTTCCACGGCACTGTTGCAAAGAAAAAAAAAAGATGAAATTAAACCTGCATAAAATATTAGCTCTATAATCAGACAAAATACAATTTACTGTCCATCCCTTTCTCCCTCACACCTATTACTGTTTTTTTGCCAAATCATCAATGCTAAACTAGCTACACTTTCATGTAGGACAAACTCAAATTATTTTTTTTTAAGCCAACAGTTGCTGACCATCAGCGTCATGACACGGCGAGGCAGTGAACATCATCAACCGAATATAAAGCTCGTCTCCGTTTAAAAAAAACTGTAATTAGTAGTAAAACACAGAGTGCAACGTTTAAGCCATTTATTGTGCAATACTTTCTGCTGTAGACCAAATGTTGTGTTTTTTAAGCATGGTAACTATGGAAACGGCAAACTGAAATGGATTTTAATTTTTTCCTGCTTCAAGTATGTTTTCTGTTTCTTTGTTTTTCTGACCCTGATGTCAATCTGAACGTATTGTGCACCTTGTCCTGCCGAAAAACCACAATATTACATGCAAATAGGCAGCAGAAGCAAAAACGCTGAATCTCTGTCTTAAGTTTCTCCTGACGTTTTCTACAGGGTACATTACAGAAATTTGTGGACGACCTATTCGAGACTTTGTTCAGCACCGTGTGCAGAGGCACCGCTCTTCCCCTCGCGATCAAATACATGTTTGACTTCCTCGATGAGCAGGCCGACAGACACGGCATCCATGATATGGACGTTCGCCACACGTGGAAGAGCAACTGGTGAGAGACGCGTCACACGTACTCCAAATTAAAAGTTGATTTTAAAGCTGAGAATCTAAAACTTTGCTGTTTCGGGTTGCTTGCACCGATTTTAGAGTTTGTGATCTCTCATTCCGTGTTTTACTCATAATCCATGTTACATTTATGAACTAGAAATGTTACCAAACTCACAGATCCTACTGTTTTGCTGAATGTGTGTGTTTGGATGCTGTTCATCACTTTGATTTATAGCAGTCTATAGAAATCTAATTAATCCAATTAATCTTTTTAACAGTCCTGTTATTAATTAGACACAACTAGTGGCAGCTGGTGAAAAAAATCTTGGTGGGGCTGGCCAATAGATTTCCCTGCCTAACCCAGTACATGCATTTAAATTAAAAGTCGAAAAATTACTACGATTCCACAATAAGTATTTAATAAATAAAAAAAACATTGTTCACAAAGGATTATTTTTCGTGGTTTTGTCTTATTAATCCTTTTCAGAGACTCATGCCAGAGGGTTTGCATACATTGTACATGTACGTATATTATTACGAAACAAACATTTACGTCTTGACTTAAATATGTATCCTAATTTTTTATTTATACAATGATTTAAGTAGAACAATGACTAGGGCAAAATTAAGTTGTATTTACCGGAGATGTAGTGTAGACTGCAAATTCTGTCATGGTATGATGGCTCCTACAGTCGATTGGCATCCTGCATCCTTTTCATTGAAATTATCCATTTCTTTCTTCGTCCTTCGGTAAACGAAAGAAACATACGCAACGATTTGGAGTGCCTCTGTGTGGAACTGGGAGCACAACAAGTCGTAGGCATTGTTTAGATTCCAAAAATAAACTTAAAGTACGCTCTAATTCACCCGTTTTGTCATACTGGTAGGCGAAAACAGTACTGTTTTGCCGACCACCGTGACCCGGATGTAGCGCGGATGTAGCTCGTGTGCACCTATCACTGTGCAGCTAGGGCTACGACTCCAGGAGCCCCAAACCTATTAATTTTGGCGATGCTGATTGGCCAAATATTTATACATTTTCCCTAGCAACAGTATACGATTGGTTATTTCGCTACACTTGTAGGGCTCCTTGAGTCACAGCCCCACAAGTGTAGAACAAGAGAAGTGATACGTTCTGTTGGTGGAAATGCACTGTTAAATGATAGAGTCAATTGATATAGTCAATTAGTAGAAGTGTTTTAATAATTCTTATCACATGTAGCCATGTACTATTAAGTAAAAACTGACATTAATAATACTTTTAAAATCTATATATATTTTGACTTTACCCCTTCACATCTAGGGAGGGCAGTGTCCTGGGTTGTGTCCAGCCTCCACTGGACACAACCCAGACTTTTGCAAAGGTCTTTCAAACATCTTAAATAAAATTTCATTGGAGGACATCTACTAAATGTCAGAATATAACAGCTGCAGAACAACATTTTGTTTGATATTGTCAAATGATAAAAGTTAGTAGACAGTAATATTGTGATGTTCTTAATTATTGCTGATCAGTTAAAAAAAAACAAATGTAACATTAGAAACTAAAGTCTTTCTGACATTCAAATCATACTGTTGCCAATTGGTTATAGGTTGGACAAAAAGCATTAATCCAAGACCTATAATTAACACCGCCAGTCTTGAGAGCACATTTCTACCTCCATTCTTAATGTACCTGATTCACCAAGTTCCTCATATTGTGATTTTAGAATCACACATTTTGATGGGATTTTAATATTTACCGTATGCTTCAATGATCTTTCCAGTTTTATACTGTTCTTGGAAAACATTGTACAGTTGTGGGATTTTACCACGGTTAACATGCACATTTTCATAACTAAAGTCAAACATAAAAGTCAAAGCAGGATTGATTCAACTGAAATTCAAAAAGGAGCTTTTAATGTTTGAGAAGTGTTTAATTTCTCTTTGCACACACGTCTTTGCAATGTTCACACCATTCCTTTCATTTTACTCTGTCAATATCTTTTCACATTTCCAGCCTCCCGCTGCGGTTCTGGGTGAATGTAATCAAGAATCCCCAGTTTGTGTTTGACATCCATAAAAGCAGCATCACCGACGCCTGCCTGTCAGTGGTGGCGCAGACCTTTATGGACTCTTGCTCAACGTCTGAACACCGTTTGGGCAAAGACTCGCCCTCCACCAAGCTGCTCTATGCCAAGGACATACCCCACTATAAAAGCTGGGTGGAAAGGTGAGCATCGGTGTGGCCGAGTGCATATTTGCCCAGGAGGAAAAAATAAAACTAAATAATGTCACTCGTTGTGTTTCAGTTAGTCGTGAGATTATCAAGGTAGGAGACATTTACTACAGTTTCACAGCTCACAACAATACAACATGATCTACTTGCTTTTATGTTAGACATAAAATACTATTTTCCTACTGTTCCTAAAGTATTCTAACTCTTTTTATTAATTGGAACAGATGTTATAATGTCATCCATTCTGGCTGCTCTTACATACACATAAGCAAACGTATAGTATCAACATCAGCTAAACCGAGTTATAGTTTTTAATAAAACATCCCTATTGCACAGAATGTACTATTCTTTGTGATTACACTCCTTGTAGAATAACAATTAAAACAAACTAGTCTTCGCTGTTAGTTAGTCGGGCTTTCTGCTTAGCCAGCTAGCTTGTAGTCAGCTCAACAGGCATGCCGGTCCTGGATCACAAACTGTAGTTTTAACACAGTGCGACCTAAAAAAAACGATTAGTGGTGGTGCCATTCACAAAACTAGTGTTGTTTTGTGACTGGAAATACTTAATTTTAGTCAAATTTGTCTTTGCTGGAAACAAGGGGTTGTAGAAAACCCTGTTGCAGCCAGCTGACTGGCAAAGCGCAACAACGATTTATTCTGAATTCCTAGATACCAGTCATTTTTAGATTTTTTTAACAGCAGTTTAGTTTAACATCTGTTTTACTGGTCAAAGTAAACAGTTTGAGTTGTTGAAATTATTAAAATCTGGACCCTGCCAAACCCGATGTACTCTAAATCTACAGATTTATTGCTTTGTTGTTTTATATCAAGGTAAATTTTCCTCATCCTTGCTACAACTTTAGGTAAAGGTTATTAAAGCAGATGCAAGAGACACTTCACTTATTATTTTTTTTCTTGTTTAGTTTAACCTGACTCTCGCTGAGCTCCACACGGCTTTACACATCCATCTGGTATCGCTGCCATTGAGAAGGATTTCAATACCACATAAAATGGACGAGCCAATCAGGATTGCCGGGTGGGATTTTCGTAGATTTGACATGTCAAAGAAGCGATTGTTTGGATTCAGACAACAATGGCAGCTCGCAGTGAGGAACTAAGGGTAACCAGATGTCCCAGAGTCCCCATTTTGGATGACCTGCCCCCACAAAAGCTGTCCCTGGAAATATCCCCGATGTTGGTGTGTCATGATGGAGTAAAGAAGTTTAACGCAGCAGGAGGTATTTACCCGGTCCTGCCAATGTCCTGCCGCTGTAGTAAGAAAGTTGAGCCGAACGCACCGCCGACAGAGACTCTGCACCCTCCTAGTTAGCAAAATCAAAGACGTTCCCGGTTTTCATTAGATAAATCTGATCACCCTGTAACACTGATGCTATTTCATTAGTGTTGTCCAATCTACCAAATACTAATTCTTTAAAAGAACACCAGTGAACAGCTATGAAGGCTTTTGTTAGTGGAAACAATAGTTCCGGTTTCAATGTTGGTTTTAACGTGAGCGGTTGAAGTAGCATGCAAGTAAAGATGACAGACAAGAGGTTTATCCAATCATATGCAAGGATTTTTGATAAGGCCCCTCCTTCTGAAATACATCTCCAATGGAGCGATCCCAGATGGATGTGTGGAGCTCTGTGGAACGAAATCAATCAAGCGAGAGTCAGATTTCTGAATTTTTAACGAATAATGGAAATTAACTAAACCCAGACTATTATAAAATTATTAGTCTTTAATTGTGTATTTTTAATCTATATATCTTGCATATTCTCTATTGAAAATCAAGTTTCTTTTAACTCAGGGATTATATCGCTGAAAGGCCAAACCTCTAAGTGACACGATTCTTTATTTTTCTGCCAAACACCTCTGATGTACCCATTGCTTTGTCCCTGAACATCCCTCTGGTTTTCACAACATCAGTCTGAATCCAGATGAGGAGAAAAGCTGCGGCACGCATGGCTGTGTTCTTGATGTGGACCCTGTGTGTGTGGTTTTTCCTCTCAGGTACTATGCTGACATCAACCGCCTACCTGCCATCAGTGATCAGGATATGAATGCCTATCTGGCTGAACAGGCTCGCCTGCACTCCAGCGAGTTCAACGTGCTCAGCGCCCTGCATGAGATCTACGCTTACGTCAGCAAGTACAGCCAAGAGGTGAGGTCCTGTCAACACATCATAAACTAGGAATAGAGTAGAATAGAATACAATAGAATAGAAGGATCCTTTATTGTTCCATAGTAGGGAATTTAGGTGTACCAGCAGCAAAGGGAAACTTTACAACATAAGAATAAATACTGTACAGTTATTGAAAATAGTATACTCAAGAAATTAAACAAGTGTGCAACAGAGTAGGATGGTTCTTTTTAAATCTATAAAACAAATTAAAACCTACAAAACTAAAATGTAATAGACAGACAACTTTATTTGTCATTTTGTATGCACAGAGTGCGTACAGAACGAAATTTTGTTGCATACAGCTGGTAAATTACAGTAAATTACAGTATAAAGTGCAGCAGTGATTAAAAGTAAATTGAAATGTAAACCATGCAGGACAAAGAGACAGTGTGTGATCACAGTGTGCAGGTGAGTAGTTTAAAACCATTTGTATGTGCAGAATGATTGTGCAAAGGGCATTTGTGCAAGAATGCATTTAAAAACTAAGTTCGGCAGCATTTGTATGCTAGATAGAGATGCAATGATGCAAATGTGCAAATGTGGTGCAGAGTCCAGTTTATAGTTCAGCAGTTAAATAGTTCAGCAATAGATTATTTTGAAAAAAATAAAAAAGGAAGCAAAAGCAGCTGGGCTGTAAGCCCCTGTTGAGTTTGTTGGGAGAAGTGATTGTTAAAAATGTCTAACATTCACTGTGAGGAAGGATCTGCGATAATGCTCCTTTGTGCATTTCGGATGCAGCAGTCTGTTACTGAAGGAGCTCTCCTGCTGTGCAACAGCTGCATTCATGGGGTGGGAGGGCTTGTCCAACGGTACCATCCTAAGACAGAGCTGGCCTTACCGATGAGCTTATCTAGCTGCTTCCGCTCAGCTGTAGATAAACTGTTGCTCCAACAACCTACACCGTGGAAGATGGCTGATGTCACCAATGAGTAAAAAAAAAGGTCTTCAGTAGCGCCCCCTGCACTCTAAGAGATCTTAGTCTCCTTAGCTGGTAGAGTCTGGTCTGACCTTTCCAAAAAAGAGCATCAGTGTTGTCCAGTTTAATGTTTAAACTGGACTGGCGCTAATGAGAGGTGCTTCAGATAGCTGTTGGTACAGTGAAAGTGAGATTTGTCATATTTTATATGAAGAGTGGATCATTCTGTTGTGCCTACCGTTGCGGGACAGTAGCGTTGTAACCCAATTCTACTTCTCTGCAGCTTGCTGTGAACATTTTGTTTTTGTAATCGATATGGGTTTACGTCTTGGAACCTTCAGTGTTTTCGCTGATTCATTTGGCGTTCACAGTGTTGTTTCCTGTCACAGCAGGCCTCAGATTAAGAAGAAAAAAAAAAGCTGCACCAGCTGAAGCTGAATCATTTAGCATCTGAGGAGCCAAACATTTCCCATCACAAGTTCATGGGACCTGATAAGAGAGTAAATGTACAACTAGAATCTCTCAAAGATAACTATTCAGCAGCAAGCTAATGAAAATATATTATTATTATTTTTTTTACAAGGAGATCGCATCAGACCAATTTTAAAAACTATGCTAATTGCTTAAAGGTTGTCATTTTCAAAAAGTACTTCTAATAAGACAAATGAGCCTCGTAGGAACACATATTGTAATTTACTGAGATGTCCCTGTATGACAGATCGTGATCCCTGATCAAACCAAAAATGTCGAGATATAAAAAATTACTATAAATCAGCAGTTTTCAAAGTGGGACTAAATTGTTTGGAGTAAAATGTCTTAAGGTGAATCGCTTGTTGTTCTGCCCTGAAAAAGTTAGAAACAAAAACACAGAAACTGCTACTAAATTGAAACAACCAACTCCTGCTTTTGTCAGTGTTGTACACCAAAACATATGCACTAATATGCTTTAATATCTGGCCCAAGGATTATTTTATGGTCCTAAAATACAGCCGTCTGGTCTCTTATAGACTGCCCTGGAATTAAAAATCTAATCTGTGGTTAACTCCTTGGTTTGTATTTAGTCAGAGACACTCAAAATCACAAGTTAAAATTGCCCAGAGCTCATAACCTAAGGGTTTACAAATGACTAATTACTGTCAGGATTTGTTTATGGATGAACTCAGAACACACACAGGACAAAAGTTTGAGAGGTTTATTGAAGGGTAGATGACTGATGGAAGATGTAACCAGAGGTGCAGGAATACAACGGCTCAGGGGTGCAGGTGAAGGCAGAGGCTGACGGCCAGGAGAGAGAGTCCAAGAACGCTGAGCGGGGTGGCACAGAGCAGAGCCTTCTCAGAGCGGCTAGTCAGGTTAGCAAATCACTGGGGACACCAGAACACAGAGCAGAACCTCCCAGGAACAATGGTGAGGCACAAAGTCTTTCAACGTGGCAAACTAACCTTAAATCCGAAACCAAGGCAAGGACGAGGACTGGCGTGGAGTGGATGATTCAGAAGACGGACCAGCACTAAAGTGAGGCAGAGGGAGGTTTAAATAGGAAGACTAACAGGTGACATGCATCTGACTGAATAATTACTAACAGGTGTGACTGACTGCAAGGAGAGTGAAGTGAAGGCTGGGTGGAAGGGAAGGCTGAAGTGAGGGGAAGGAGAAACTAAAAACAATAAATAAAGTTAAACCCTAACTAAAACTAAAACAAGGTGGAAAAACCGAAAACCAATGGCAACAAAAGCCGAATCAAAACTAAACCATGACATTACCCCCCCCTCAAGGCCGGTCTCCGGACGGCCTAACAAACTAAACAACAACCAACCTAGGGTGGGTGGAGGGTGGTACGGATGGCGGGCTAGGGTCAAACAAAACAGATCAAAGCAGGGTGGGTGGAGGGTGGTACGGATGGTGGGCCAAAATCAAACAAAAAAAAACCAAACTACCCACTCAGGGCGATCTGAAACAAAAGGAAAAACAAAAGCGGACTAAAAGGGGTCTCTAACAACCCCTGGTAGGCAAAACAAGAACGTCTAGCAGATGCTGAAAAGCAAACATCGCCACAAGGAAAGTCAGGCGAACATTGCCACAAGGCAAAACGGGCAAGGCCAGACATACTAACGCCAGAGGGAAGAAGTAGGCGTGCTAACGCCAGAGGGAGAACAGGCGCGCGACAGCGCCAAAGGGAAGGAACGGGCGCACGACAGCGCTAAAGGGAAGGAACGGGCGCACGACAGCGCCAAAGGGAAGGAACGGGCGTACTTAACGCCAAAGGGAAGGAACGGGCGCACGACAGCGCCAAAGGGAAGGAACGGGCGCACGACAGCGCCAAAGGGAAGGAACGGGCGCACAACAGCGCCAAAGGGAAGAACGGGCGTACTTAACGCCAAAGGGAAGGAACGGGCGTACTTAACGCCAAAGGGAAGGAACGGGCGCACGACAGCGCCAAAGGGAAGGAACGGGCGCACGACAGCGCCAAAGGGAAGGAACGGGCGCACGACAGCGCCAAAGGGAAGGAACGGGCGCACGACAGCGCCAAAGGGAAGGAACGGGCGCACGACAGCGCCAAAGGGAAGGAACGGGCGCACGACAGCGCCAAAGGGAAGGAACGGGCGCACAACAGCGCCAAAGGGAAGGAACGGGTGCACGACAGCGCCAAAGGGAAGAACGGGCGTACGACAACGCCAGAGGGAAGAACAGGCGTACGACAACGCCAGAGGGAAGAACAGGCGTACGACAACGCCAGAGGGAAGAACAGGCGTACGACAACGCCAGAGGGAAGAACGGGCGTACAACAACGCCAGAGGGAAGAACAGGCCGGGGCGTGAGGGAAACGCCGGGGCTCGGGGAAGAGAACGCCGGGGCGTGAGGGAAACGCCGGGGCACAAGGGAAGCAGGAACATCTAAAATGCCAAGGAACAAGAACGGAGGGCGTACTAACACGCCGGGGAACCGAGGTCGTCCTAAGACGCTGGGGAACCACAAATCAGAGGGCATCCTAACATGCCGGGGAACCAAAAATCAGAGGGCGTCCCAACACGCCGGGGAACCAAGAATCAGAGGGCGTCCTAACACGCCGGGGAACCAAGAATCAGAGGGCGTCCTAACACGCCGGGGAACCAAGAATCAGAGGGCGCCCTAACACGCCGGGGAACCGAGAAACAGAGGGCGTCCTAACACGCCAGAGAGCCAAGAATCAGTGGGCGTCCTAACACGCCAGAGAACCGAGAAACAGAGGGCGTCCTAATACGCCGGGGAACCGAGAAACAGAAGGCGTCCTAACACGCCAGGGGACTAAGGAACTAAGAGGCCAAAACAAAAACCAAGGAAGCTCGAACCAGCCAAAGCTAAGGAGCATGAAACAGCTCAGGGCCAGAAATCTAAGTGAGCGCTAAGACCTAAGGAGCGCTGGAAACTAAAAGCGCAGGACAAAAATAAAGAATCAAACCAAGAACTAGAAAATAAGGCAAAACTAGAGCAGGGATAACACCACAAAAGAAAAACTAAGGCAAGACATAAAATCAAAACACTAAAGCAGAAAATGAAACTAAAGCTAACTACGAATGAAGGAAAAAAGAAAAACTAGGACTTGAACAAGTACACTAACGTGACAACCAGAGAGCTAAAGCTAAAATGACAAGGCTGGGCAAACCTAGAAAACTAAGGCAAATTCTAGACTCCTAAAACAGAGCAGGAAAAAACAAAGCAAAACAGAGACTAAGTACTCTAAGAAAACAAAGAACCCCCTAAATAATTCTAAACTGAGGAATTCTAAATCAATCAAAACTAACACCGAGCTTAAACAAAATAAAACAGAAAGCACTGGCCTTAAGGGCGTAGGCAAAGACGGCTGCTAAGCCACAAAGAGTCCTCGAGGAGGTCGACCAGGCCGAGGCAGGCGGCGAAGCAGCATCGCCCGACAAAACCCTCGAGGAGGGCGGCCCCGACGAGGCAAAGTCAAGCGGCCCGGAGACCGCGGTCGGCAGCTCCGGCCGAACAGAAAAGTCAAAAGCGGGCGCCGTGGTGGACGGCCCCGACGAGGCAAAGACGAGCGGCCCGGAGTCCGCAATCTGCGGCTCCGGCCGAGCAGGAAAGTCAGAGGCGGGCGCCGTTGTGGACGGCCCCGACGAAGCAAAGTTGAGCGGCCCGGAGTCCGCAGTCTTGGGCTCCGGCCGAACAGGAAAGTCTGGTGCGGGCGTCGTGGAGGACGACCCCGGCACGACGAACTAGAAATAGGAGTAGCATCAACTAAGGCCTCATCCTGAGGCGAAACTACTCCCTCGGAGGCCTCATCCTGAGGCGAAACTACTCCCTCGGAGGCCTCATCCTGAGGCGAAGCTACTCCCTCGGAGGCCTCATCCTGAGGCGAAACTACTCCCTCGGAGGCCTCATCCTGAGGCGAAACTACTCCCTCGGAGGCCTCATCCTGAGGCGAAACTACTCCCTCGGAGGCCTCATCCTGAGGCGAAACTACTCCCTCGGAGGCCTCATCCTGAGGCGAAACTACTCCCTCGGAGGCCTCATCCTGAGGCGAAACTACTCCCTCGGAGGCCTCGGCCTGAGGCGAAACTACTCCCTCGGAGGCCTCGGCCTGAGGCAAAACTGATCCCTCGGAGGCCTCGGCCTGAGGCAAAACGGATCCCACGGAGGCCTCGGCCTGAGGCAAAACGGATCCCACGGAGGCCTCGGCCTGAGGCAAGGCGGCTCCCTCGGAGGCCTCGGGCTGATCTGCGTCGACCGGCGGAGCGGAGCTTTCAGCGGCCGGCAGAGCGAAGCTTTCAGAGGCCGGCAGAGCGAAGCTTTCAGAGGCCGGCAGAGCGGAGCCTACGGTGGCCGGCAGAGCGGAGCTTACGGTGGCCGGCAGAGCGGAGCTTTCAGAGGCCGGCAGAGCGGAGCTTACGGTGGCCGGCAGAGCGGAGCCTACGTCGGCCGGCGGAGCGGAGCTTTCAGCGGCCGGCAGAGCGAAGCCTTCAGAGGCCGGCAGAGCGGAGCCTACGGTGGCCGGCAGAGCGGAGCTTACGGTGGCCGGCGGAGCGGAGCTTACGGTGGCCGGCAGAGCGGAGCTTTCGGGTGGAGGCGGAACCATCTCTTCAGCTACCTCGGACGCTGCCGGGCTACAGGCTTCAGAGGGCGGGTCCTCCTGAACCCCCTCACGGGACCTGAGCGGAAGCGAGTCTTCGGAGGCCTTAAAGCGTCGGAGTGCCCGGCGTCCTAGCCGGGAGGAGCCAGACGGGGGTACAGAGGCTGTCAGAGGGGTGGCTGCAGGCCCACGGGGAAGAAGGTCGTCCCGGTCACCGTAATAGAAGCTCCACAGCTGGTCCTCCTCGACATGTGGGGCTCTGATGGATGGGACATTGAGCTTTACTCGGGGAGCCAGCTGCGAGTCATAGAGGTGGTGACATAGGCGATGAAGGGATCTGCGGCTTCTCTTCTCGTGCCCTGGGGTAGCGGCAACAACGCCCACGTAGAACACCTGGGGAGTGGAGTCGGCCTTGATCGGCGGCGCAGGGTCCTGGGCAGAAGCCATCCTGGCGTACCTCTCTTTCATCAGGCGTTCGCACATGTCCAGGTATGCACGGATCTCCGGGGTGTCAGCCCCTGCAGGTAAGTTCCATGTGGTGTCTGAGTTCATCCTTTTGGCTGGTCCGTACTGTCAGGATTTGTTTATGGATGAACTCAGAACACACACAGGACAAAAGTTTGAGAGGTTTATTGAAGGGTAGATGACTGATGGAAGATGTAACCAGAGGTGCAGGAATACAACGGCTCAGGGGTGCAGGTGAAGGCAGAGGCTGACGGCCAGGAGAGAGAGTCCAAGAACGCTGAGCGGGGTGGCACAGAGCAGAGCCTTCTCAGAGCGGCTAGTCAGGTTAGCAAATCACTGGGGACACCAGAACACAGAGCAGAACCTCCCAGGAACAATGGTGAGGCACAAAGTCTTTCAACGTGGCAAACTAACCTTAAATCCGAAACCAAGGCAAGGACGAGGACTGGCGTGGAGTGGATGATTCAGAAGACGGACCAGCACTAAAGTGAGGCAGAGGGAGGTTTAAATAGGAAGACTAACAGGTGACATGCATCTGACTGAATAATTACTAACAGGTGTGACTGACTGCAAGGAGAGTGAAGTGAAGGCTGGGTGGAAGGGAAGGCTGAAGTGAGGGGAAGGAGAAACTAAAAACAATAAATAAAGTTAAACCCTAACTAAAACTAAAACAAGGTGGAAAAACCGAAAACCAATGGCAACAAAAGCCGAATCAAAACTAAACCATGACAATTACTACATTTGTATTAAATCCAAAAAAAATTATTTAAACACATCTGTGCTCCCAAAGTAAAGCAAATTTTACTTACTTCTAAAATGTAGCATTGCTGGTAGTTATAATTAGAGACTGTTGATTTTGAAATTCCAACATTTCTATGCAAATCAGTCTAATTCACTCAGCTGACCAACAACACACATCGTGTACTTGGTTTACCTGGTAATTCCATTTTTGTGACTTCTGCTTGTGTGTTCCAGATCATTGAGGCACTGGAGCAAGACGAACAAGCCCAGAAGCAGAAGCTGGCATATAAAGTGGAGCAGATCATATTTGCTATGTCTCCTGAGAGCTGAGACATACACACTAAGATATGGGGAGGGTGGGGGGGGGGGGAATCCCAAGACAAATGAACATTGAGAATGTCCACACTGCAACATATAACACCACAAATCAAAGTGTAACGGCGGAGTTTGAAACATTCAACACACATGTTCCTCTGACGTGGACATCCGCGCTCCCATATGTGCATGTGTGATCATAATCACATGCACTCACACAGTATACACAGAGAGATTGCAGATTTATCTTACTGTGTAAACACACACACACACACACACACACATACACAAACCGTGGCGCACATCACGCAACAGAGCATCCCAAAGCAAAGACTATTAAAACCAGTGTCACGTTTTTTTGTTTTTTTTTTTCTTCGAAGAAGCTCCAACAAGAAAACATTCAACTTCTAAAACACATAACGGAGAGAAAAAGGATTTAGGCCGTCATCAGTTGCAGATTTTACTGCCAATTCCTGTCCACTGGGAAAATGGTTCTTCTTTGTAGTTGGTGCTTATACTGCGAGGCACCAGCGTGAGCTCTGCAGAGAACAGTGCTTAATAAGAGAATGACTCAACGCTAAAGCCACTGGAGGAGCTCGACGAAGACAGGAGCCAATTTAAAGGGACGGCGCGTCGGCTGAGACGTGACTCAAAGTACGTTTTATACGTCTGAGTTGAAGGACCGTTATTCGTGTGACTGACTTGGAGTGACGTTGCTATTTGTAGCCATTCTGAGCAGAGACGTGTAACTTTGTGTTCTCAAGCCTTTGCTGTGGGCTTTTAAAAGATGTGCAGTGTTATGCTTCAGTCAGAGACGATTTGCTGAACCTCTAGCCTCCGAAAGCAGTACAATCTCTCACTGACAAGGTAAGAGTCCCACTTGTTTAATAACCCGACTCGAAGAGCCTCCCGTTTTTAATATATATGGAGATATTTTGGGCCCACTTCCTGGCTTTTAGTGCCAAATATACTGCATCTCGTGATTCATTCAAGTTAAATGCTCGTGTCAAGGCTATTAATAAAACATGACATTGTACGGAAGAGATCTCGTTTGAGATAGGCCATTTTTTACCGTGATCTATAGAGCACTAATTCAGCCATTCAAAGATAAGTGGAGGCCTAATTGAACTGTTGCAGAAAGCATGATTAATGATGTTTTAAGGTTGATCGCGGATCAGTTTGGCCTAACTTTGGCCCACGGCACCCCCCCACCCTTCGCTTTTCATCGGTTATTGTTTACATGAAGCGTAATACTTGAAATGCACCCAGTTTACAGGATATTAAAAACACCTGCAGCTCATGTCATGTAACCTGGGCAGATTAAGTTAGATAAAGGCCTTGATGATTTATTGATTTCTTCTCACTATAGCATCTTACTTGAGCTTGATGTGAAAATGAAAGTTTTCTGAAAAGCTGCACAGGATTTTTGTGAGAGGAGCTTTAGATTAGTGCTGAGCAGGCGTATTTATATTCTGTAAACAGAGTGACTATTTAATTAATGAAATCTGTGTTTGGATCAGCTTTTGATCCTTTTAAAATGTGTTTTTTGTGTTTCAACCCACTGTACTCTGAAAAGGTATTTGCCCCTTACAAATGTCTTCTCTTTTTACTTATTTATTACACTCAAATGTTTAAAACAATCAAACAAAATTCAATATCAAAGATAACAACCTGATTAAATACAAAAAAGAAAACGTTTTCTAACAATTATTTCATTTTGGGAAGGGGGGGCACTAGCACAGTGAAAATATAATTAACCCTTTGTTAATCTATGAATTATCTGTTTTTAGTATCATTTAAACAGAACCTTCCTGGCAACATGAAGTAGACTAAACAGTCTCATAAAGCAAAACATTATGCCATGAAATATTATTCTATTAGATCACCTGCCCCAGTTAAGGTCACTGAAGCTGAGTAAAAAAAATGGCATAAACATCAAGCTTCCAAGGCATCGCAATAACTCTCCCACAAAAGGGACATTATTTAGAAAAAACTAAATTAAATTTTGCATTTAAAATTATGGTGGCAGCCTGATGGTCTGGGGATAATCTAAAAAAAAATCCTGAAAGCAAGTTCTGTCATCAGTTTAGGACATTAAGATAAAGTACACTTGACTTATGCAGCAGGAGAATTGATTCAAAGCGAAGCAACATGTCCAACTTTAAACTGTTGGAATGGCAAAACAAATTTGTGGTTTTGAGTGGCCAAATAACATTTTTGGACATAAAAAGATTAAAAAAAACATGTCAACATCTTCAAGTAAAACAGTAACTTATGCGGCAAGAGTTCAAGATTCTTTATTGTCACCGCGTGTTACTGTGGTGAAGTTCGTTTCAGGGCATACTCTAAGCTAGAGGACACACAACAAACAACAGACAACAAACATGTGTGCAGCTTTTTTTTCCTTCTATTTTCCCCAGAATTTGTTCTGATACTTACTTAGTCCTTTTTGAGCCTAAAAATAATTTTGCTCCGATTGCGGTCACGAGACGTGAACATTGTTTAGCCATCTGCTGGTAGTACCGCGGAACTATCACAAAGCAAGATGGCGACAAATGAAGCAGCGACAGTAACCCGTCCTACAACGCCTCAGGGTACAGTGACAGCTCGCTGTGGTTGTACACCGACCCTATTTACAGAGTGAGGGTTACTCATTCTTTCTTTTCGTACCTCCGCTGGACATTGTTGACTCGCTAGGCTCCATCACAGACATAGAGATGTAGATACCTTGTTGAGGGCTAAATCGCACGTTGACGTCACTCCATATTGGAAGTAGAGAGATTTGGAGATGATGCCTCATTCATGTGCTGGACGTGTACCAATCAGAATCAGAATCAGAAATACTTTAATTCATAGTACAAACTAGAGCTACTGGCATTAAGAATGAACATATACATTAGTTATTTAGTCATTATAACGTCGTATATGTGTGTGGGCTCCATTGCTTCTCCTTGTTTACTCATTGTAAGCATGAGCAATATTGTACAATCAGTCATACGGTCTGGTTTTGGTAAACCTACACAAACGTTCTTTGTTCTTTAACATAATATAGAGCAAAAACAAAGTGTAAAACAGAAATAAAATGTAATATGCCAATTTGATTGAAAAAACCTTTGTATGCAACCAGAGAGAGCTACTGGCGTAGAAATTGGTAAAGTCATAGTACGTGACTAGTCCACTTTAAATCCAATTGAGATGCTGTGGCATGAGCTTAAACAGGCTGTTCGTGTCTGACAACCCTCTAATATGCCTAAGTTAAATTAATTTTGCAAAGAAGAATTAATTCAATTTTCCCAGCGGTATAAATGACTCACTGTGAGTTACCGCAAATGCTGGCACAACCACTTACTAGGTTCAGTGGGCCAGTAGTTTTACACATAGGGCCAGGTTGGTTTCTGTTACTAAATAAAATGTTCATCTGAAAACTGTATTTTTGTATTTATTCGGGTTATCCTTTTCTAATTTGCTGGAGGGACTATATATCCCGTCTGGCCTGGGAACACCTTGGGATCCCTAGGAATTAGCTGGAGGATTTCGATGGGAAAAGAGATGTCTGGGTTTCCTTCCTGAACCTTTTACCCCTGAGATCCAATCTCAGATAAGCAGAAGACAATGGACATACAGAATATTTTTCTAATGATTAAATTTGCTTGTTGCTCTGAAACATTTAAGCGTGACAAAAAAGCAAAATAGAAGAAATCTGAAAAGGGGGCCAATACCTTTTTAAGAGACTGCAGGAAGCCAAACTTGTTAATTTTTGCTTTCCAGTATACGTTGGACCTGGCTGCTTTAGTTTCAGTGCTGCTGTAGGTTCAGTGTCATTTCTGAACATTGAACCAATGACCATCATGAAGGACGAAAAGTCTTTCCGGACATCACTTCGGTTTACGGTTTTTACTTTTGATCGTTTCACCCGTTGCGATGACGCCAGACGAAGATTTTTCAGTGCTTCAGGCTGTTTCATTAACAATCACGCTCAGTCTTCTCTTTTGCACTGCTGATTTGACCATTTCAGTATTCTGGGGAGGTTTGACACTCCTCGCAGGACCTCAGTTTCTGTTATTATAGAAAAATAACGTAAAAATAAGAAAAAAATAACTAAATACATTTCCTGTTACGTGTTAAAATATTATGGAATTCATCTGTTTCATGTGTGGTTTGACGGCGATAATTTATAAATGTGTTGTGCAATAAACTGTCATGTTTAAACTGTAATTTTTTTTAAACAATATATTACTGTATAAATACTGTACATAAAGACACTCCTATTTTGCAAGTAAAAAAAAAAATCACTTTTTACTGTTGTTATACATTAAAAGCTCAGCTGATGAAAATTATTTTTGTTTCATTGCTTCAGTGAATATTGTTGTTTCACAATGCTACAAGATGCCAAGTAGCATGGATGGACATCAATTTGTTTCCCTTCCATAACAAAATTATGCTAAAATAAAAAATAATCAAAAGATACATTCCACCATGTGGAAACTTTAAATGTTTGGTTCTATCTTTTTTGACTGCTCGCAAGTTTGTTGCCAATAA
This sequence comes from Fundulus heteroclitus, assembly GCF_011125445.2. Taxonomy (NCBI): domain Eukaryota; kingdom Metazoa; phylum Chordata; class Actinopteri; order Cyprinodontiformes; family Fundulidae; genus Fundulus; species Fundulus heteroclitus. The sequence continues at coordinate 10,695,496 of NC_046380.1, read as the reverse complement.
TGAAATTAAATGTTTTGTTAAGTCTATGTTGAATACAGCGATGCTGTAAAGTTGATTTTAAATTACAGTTCATCATTAAAAGATGCAACATATATCGATTGAAACTAAATATTTTCAGACACAATAAAAACACATATAACCTTCTTTCATCAGTGACTTTAAATCAAACTAAATTATTATTGGCTAAATACCAGAATAATTTATTTTTAGGTATATATATATATATATATATATATATATATATATATATATATATATATATATATATATATATTAGAATTTTCTTAAATTATGTCAGAAAAAATGTCAGAGGTTTACATATACTAAGGTCATGATGTCTTCTCTTACAATTTGAGAAAGCCTAAATGATGATGTCAAGGTTTTCTACTTTTCCAAGTTAACTGGAGGTGGACCTGTGGTTGTATTTTAAAGTACATCTCAAACACACTTCTTTCTAGTGTGACATCATGGGGAAACAAGAGAATAATCCAGGCAAGATGTTTTGCTGCAGGAGGGACTGGTGCACTTCATAAAATAGATTGAAAGAATAATATCATATAAATACTTAAGCAACATGTCAAGACAACCAGGAAATTGAAGCTTGTGGTCTTTCAAATGGACAATAAGCCAAAGCATGCAACCAAATAAGTAAATGCTGGCTTAAGGACAACTAAGGGTGTGCTTTAAATATGGGTTCCTGAACACCTTAACTTCCTGGAAGCATTTATATACTCTGGGGTTTGTGTGTGTGTTTCCATTGTTGAGTCTGAAGTCATTTTTGTAGATCACATCCCCCGATGCTGAGCAGGTTTTCTCCCTGAGGAGCTCTGCTGCGACCTGAGTACACAGATCTGTGCCCACCACAGCCTGTGCAGTCCAGGATGTGAATAAACAGTGAAGAAAAAAAATGCACTAATCTCAGGCGGCTGCGTATTGTTAAATAGCATAAAAATGTGTCACTAGAAATACATTTTGAAATGAACTGTGTCAATACGAACTCCTTACCGCAAGAGACGGGAAAACACAAAGCTCCAACAAGGCTTAAAATTGACTGTTTAAAGAAAGGTAAAGCAGGTTGCATGGATGTTAAACTCTGTAGAAGAAATAAAACCAGATTTAACTCAGAATAAGTTTTTTAATAATCCAGAGATCTTTTGTAATTAAAGATTGCAAAATGTTGTGGGAAGAATAATCACCTACAAAACATGGTACGGTGAGTGGTCAACAATACTGGGTACCCACAATTGCTTTAATCCGTATGTTAAAATGTAAACACTAAAAAAAATTCCCCAGTTTACCCTGGTGAAATCTCTCAAAAAAGCCTTTGATAACAGTGTTACTCTCTTTTTTTGTATCCAAAGTGAAAGCTAGATATTTCTACTGAAGTTGACAGATTTGAATGCAAAATCTGTAAAACTCTTTAACATTCTTTATGGGTGACCAGGTTCATATGTTGTGTTTACAAACAAAAGTACTGCATAATCTAAAGTTGACAGAAAAATTGTTCAAAATGCAGAGGGTATGAACAAGGAGATGAGTGAAACATAATGGTTTGGAAATATTTTGCACCCTCCCAACACAAAGATCCACCAGTAGTTCAGGCTCACTCCAAAAAGTATTATCTCCCCAACAGAGCGATATGATTTGGTCCCGGTTGCTGCAGTGGAAACACATAGGAAGAAAACTACAAAAAAGAAAAAAAAAAAAAAGAAAAGAAAAAGAACAACAACCCTGGTTTCTGGAGAGGAAATCTACTTAAAGTCAATGGTTTTCGAATTGTCATCAATCACAAAGCCATGATCTCAGCCACAAAGAAAATGCATGAGCAGAGCTGAAGAACTGTGCAATTAAGGGGACCTACAAACCTAGCTCCGTTTCACCAGTCCTGTCAAAGGAAACTGGACGACATTCATCAAACTTTTGGAAGCATACCCAAAACATTTCACCAAAGTCACTTTAAGCGGCAATTCCACCAAATATTCAGGATTTGTTTTCTAAACTTCTGAATTGAAAGAGAGTTCCCCCAACCCCAAACAGGAAATACAAGTAATGTTAACCTTACCTGACCTAAAACAGGAACAGTTTAGTCCGATTTCATATCCGATAGTGAGGGAAAAAAAAGTCTTGATATAGAACTTTTAACTATATACTGTCCTCTTTTGGATGCATGCCTCTGTGTTCTGGTTCGGTGAGCACAGACACAGACATAGTGGCATCTTGGGGTCACCAGCTCTCATTAGATCTCATCAGAAACTTTCTCCATGCCAACCTGTTGTTTGGGAGCCTTTCCTGTCCCACCATGACAGACATATGTGTGCAGTTTATTGGACAGTATTTGGACCGTTTTTGGAACTAAGTCCTCATGGTAATGAGAAAGACATAACAAATAATAAGTTAATCAGATACAAAACCAACCTTCATCCATGAACAAATTGGTCTTAAGCTCTAAATCCTATAAAACATGTGTTGGGTGAAGTAAAGAGAAAAAAAGCAATAGAAGACTTGGGATTTGAGACAATAGAGAGAGAGAGACTGTGCTGAGAGGAAGGGTCCCTGTCTCTATGTTCCTTATGACATATTATGGAGAGGACTGAGTGCTGGCCTACTGGCAAAAACATCAGCAGGCTATGAAGGATTGCCAAGGATTGCTATGACCCAAACAAAACCCTGGAGTGACATTAGATTGCCTGCATTTAAAAAAAAAGATAAATAAAAAGATTCCCTTATTTCATAAAATGCTTATAGCATAGCGTTCTGTAAATGGACAGAAGTATATGAGAATTATGAGAAATAAATAACCGCTTTATTTAGACTAAAAATTAACCTTTTTTCATCCACTTCTGCTCTACGAAGTAAGGTAGTTTTAAATCGATGTGAACTCTGCCTCATTTAACTGGATGATCTATTGTTACTTTGTTAGACCACCATTAACGTCCTAATCTAATAGAAGACTAATTGAGTTTTCATGGGAAAGGTCCCAAATGTAAGATGCTAGTACATCTATCATTCAGTCATTATGGTTCATGTTTAACACAACCAATTTCCCTAAGAATTAGTTAACTAATAAAATATTGAAATACTAATGCAAAAAAAAAAAAACATTTTAGAGTTTAATATTGCTTGGATTCCTGTATCTCTAAACAGTAGTAGCCAGTAAATTCAATATCAAAACTAAAATCTTGTTTTTCCAATGAGAACTCACGTTTAACACAAATGTAATTACTGTAAAGAGAAACAAAAACAACAGGAAACTAAGATTACAGAAACTCCACATTTGGCAGAAATTACATGCACATTTGGTTGGATTTAAACGCACATGTGTTATATTTGTGTAAAGCCCACCAAAAGAAGGGACCATTGTATTTTCAGACCAAACACACGTAAAGCCTTTATTGAACAATCACTTTCAACTTGTTTATCCTTCTTTGGAGATGGGAAACCAAACATACCCATACTCATATGATGATGACCAAAAGCAAACTCCTTCATGTGGGAAATTAGCTTTTTGAGTTTAGAAACTGTCACTGCTCACACAATACTGGCTAATAAAGCAAAGTCAGATTCTGATCAATGCATTGAACCACACTAGACTTAGACTTAGACACTTTATTTGTCATTTTGTATGCACAGAGTGCGTACAGAATGAAATTTCGTTTGCATACAGCTTGAAAAATCACAGTAAATTGCAGTAAGTTTCAGGATAAGGTGACTAGTCCACTAGACTCAAGGATTTTGATTCCAAAATGAAATGCAAGATTTACTTTTATTTGAAAAGAGGACATTTTACCACTGAGCAACAATTCTGCCCTCCTTAACCCTGGAAAGATGCTTCCAATATAATTTCTCTGGTTCAGGAATGCTGTTGTGCAACAATGGGTTTGGTTTGGCTGTGAATTACTATTTAAAAGTGCCAAAGAAAATGATCAACAAAGTTAATAATTTTAACCAAAAGTACCAAGTTGGGGCAATACCTGATTTTCAAGAATCAATAGCTCAATAAGCTCTCAGTCGATGACAGTTCTGGTTTTATGATATACTCTCTGGTGAGGTGTTGCGTAATATAGAGCAATAGATGGAATAGAAGGAATTATTTTAATGCACTCTGGCATTCCCAAACGGCGGGTGTGCTGCACATATGTTCAGAAAAAATGCAAACAACTTCTCTTAAAAATGCAAGAATTTATGAACAACATGCTTCTAATAAAATTTAAGTCAACAAGCACTTTAAGCTAGTAACTTTGTAAACGTATAAATGTGAAGAAAAAGTACATAAGCTACAGAAAAAGGAACAGATAATTAAACTGAAACTAATAACCCATAAAATGATCAAGTGATATCACGGTTCTGTGTGAATATTTATCTTTCAGAATCATGGTTCGTCTGAAGGAGTTTAGAATGAGGTCAAATTAGGTTTAAACTAATTTGGAACAGCATTTCGGTGTGTGTGTCTCAACAACCAGTTCTCAGTGCTTAGAAGAGGGGAAGGTGACACATTATTTTGATAAAATTATGTTTTATTAATAATTTGTGACCTTTTTGGACAGTTGATTCTTAACGATGTACTGATTAGCTCTCAGTAAAGGTTGGTCTGACAGTGCTGCTGAAACCTGCCGCCACAGAGACAGTTTCCTCCCCCTGGCTAGCCGAAGCCTCGGGGGGAGGGGGGTGGGGGGGAGTAATCATACTTTTACAATATTAAAAAATCTATTTTTTTTTTGTTGATTTTGAATGCAGCAATAGGCATTAAATTTACTAGTACAACAAGTGAAATGCAAAGGGAAGTAGATTTACCCAAAGGTGAATATACATATATTTTTCAAAATAAGGAGATGGATGTAAGGGCAAATTTCCAGCTTAAGTAAAAAATACTATACAGTTATTAGTCCTTTAAAATTAAAAGTGTCCAACTGAGCAGGGTGACCTCAAGCACCCACAGACTAAAGAGAACTAAAACTTCGCAAAGTAAGATCAGCTGTACATGGTGACGGTGAGACAACAAGGATTAGGATGAAAAACAAAACTAAAGACTGGCCTATACATATTTTTGTTTAGTCAAAGAGTCTTTGTGACACTGCTACTTTTTTATTTTCATTCATACATAGAAAAGAATAGAGTACTTGTTTTCTCATGTGATTTTTTCAGATCCTGTTTTATTTATTTTTCCAGTATGTCTCAGAATGCGAAGCTATAATTTTATCCAGGCAAATTTTCTGATGCAGAAGAGTCATTGTTTTTTTTTTTCCTCATTTGATTCCAGAGATTTTAAAGTGTTTTTTTATACTTGTTGACTTATGAAAGTCATTTTGAAATGTGTTATTCAACTATTCTGTCTAACCACACAGAGAAGGCATACTTTAAATATGTTAAGAATAAACGCGCTTCAAGTAAATAGAGTATCATTAAACTGTTTTATAACTGGGTCAAGGGTCCTCCTTATTTCAAATAAAACTAAAGTCACCCTACATTAGGGAAAATATCAATGTATGTATGAGGGCTGTCAGCATGTTACGGCCGATCACCATGCGAATAAAACAAGCTGTGTAGTAACACAACAAGGCGGACAGTGGCTACCGTCTTAGTACGGCAGCTTTACCATTAGCTGGGGTGACAATGTCATCATTTAACATGTTTACAAGGACTATGTGGAATTATTTTAGGTAATTTAACAAATTGTAATGATTTGAAAACACAGATAAAATGGAACAAGCTGGATCTTTGGTGTTTAAACACTAAATAAAGTTTGTTGCTGCTTAAAAAGCACAACCGAATTTTCGTAGCATCGAGGCTCAGCGCCCTAATAGATTTAGCTCTCAATCAAGCACGTCTAACAAAGTAAAGCAGAATGAAATAAACAACAATTAAAGGAGCGTTGCCCAAATGTACAGCTTTTTTTTTTTTACTTTCCCATGCATGCTCTAATATCACAGCTGCCTCTATAGGCTTCATCAGTGAGTTCATGAGAGAGTGAGTAGAGTCGCTTTCTCTAGGTGTGCGTGGATGTGACGCGCCATGCGCTGTCGTTCACCTGGCTAATTTGTTGAGTCTCCGGCGGCACGGACGCATCAGCGAGAGAACACGGGCTAACTTCAATAATTAGAACTTTCCTACCTTAGAAGACGTCACGCCTCTAAACAAAAGACATGCAGTCGCCGCGGCAGATGCTTTTCCTCTTCTCCCCTGCACATGCACAACACTGGTGTCAATTCAACTTGTCGCCCCGAGAGAGAAAACTTCTGCAGAAATTCTGGAACTTGTGCTATGCTCCTTTAACATGTTTTATCCTAAACTAAGTTTCTCTGTCCAGGCATCAACTCTTACTTTGCTCTCGCTCTGATCAACAGTGGAGGCCGAGTTTCAACGCTATCATTTCAAGCCGTGGGCGAAACGGGCTTCGTAGACGGGATTAGGGAAATCATCTCTTCTTGGGAATCTGTCAACCTTTTAGATTCTTTTCTGCAGGAGCTCAGGTCTAGCCAAGTTCAGGTGGCTGGTCTTATTTTCAGCTGGACTGTGGTCAGCAGATACTCATATAACACTCAGTACTAATTCTGGATCCAAAGCTTCTTCCAAGATCCATTCTTTTACTCAGTCAGTAAGAACAAGATGTCCCCACACGCAGTCCTATGTATCCACAGGAAAAGTGGAAGAGCTGCTGTGCTGCGCCTGCTTTTATACCTCTGTGACATAACAGGGATTTCCACCTGTGAATCTCCTTTCTGAAAGCTGTCACGGGACCAGTAAATACTGTGCACCCTGGGATATAGAGTTTTTAGACATCTTTTCTTCTCCATGTGTAGTTCAGATGTTTTTCTCCATCCAAACAGCGGAAGGCGACCATCTGTGGTGGCTCTTGAAACTCCGACTCCAGCAGCAGACCACGCCTTGTGAATTTTCCCAAACTCCCGAATCGGCTAGGCTTCCCATTCCATCAGCCCATCAAGACTGTTGTTATCCCTGTTGCTCTGGCACCATTTCTTCTAGGATACATTTCCCTTCCACCAAATTTTCAGTTGTTGGGCTTAAAAGTAAAACTCTATGAAGAGTTAGCCTCTGTAGGAGGGACCTTTTTTTGGGCTTACCGTCCTTATGGATGCAGCGATTGACAGTCTGCTGGAGAGTTCTCAAGTCACCTGTGTTCACGATGTTTGTGCAGGCCATAGAATGGGATTTCTCAAAATTAATTTTCTGGTTTTATGAAAAAAAATGTCAATGTTTTGAGAAACTGAACTGCAGGTGTTGAGTTCCTCGAATGCCATAATTATCAAAACTACCAGAAAACGCTTTCGTGCCTCTGTTGGAAAACTGATCCTGAAAACAAACTGAGCTTATGAAGCAACTGGGAATATTCCAGAGACCTTGCGGAAGGAAAAGCAATACCATCATTCTGTGACAATATTTGGTATGGCATGTGAGCAGCGTATAGGGGCTCCTCAGCACTTGCCATAGGGAGCAGAAATTCATTATTCATGTGCAACCCTCAGGGTTCTGTGGCAAGCAGAGCAGACAAAGATTGGGGGCCAAGGAGGGTTATATGAACCGCCAGCCCTCGCCGCCGTGCCTGTCAGATCTGCGCAGAGTGTCAACAGTGTGTCGAAGGGTCTTCTGTACAGCTGCCAGCCTCTCACCCCTTACCTTGACTCTTCTCACTCTTAACTTGTCAGAGCACCAAAGCTCGACAGCCAACAATTCCCACTTTCTCACTGCACACACACACACACACACACACACAGACACAGGAGGGAGGATCATTAGAACTCAGACCATTCCTACTGACAGCTGAAAAACCTGCAGGATATCTTCCAGATAGACTCTGTCCGGATGAAGCCAGACAAGTTTATGGAACTACTACACCCTTCGGAAATGATTCTTCTTTCAAATCATGGCAGGTGTCATAATATCTTATTGTGCCTTGACCTGTGACTGATCTGATTACATTATGTGAAGTCGAGTAATGTAATGGTGCGAGGCTTCCTTCCTGTGAAATCGACGGTTTTCTCACTGCTGAGTATAACAACCTCGACTCCCTGATCGGAATACTTCATTCGGTGGGAAGCGGTTCCTATGCGCCGACTGCAGATCTTGAAGAATAATTCAAACTGTGAGTTTATCTGTGGGATGAATACTGAACCGAGGAATCCTTGGACTTTCCACTCACATAAACAAATGTGTCTGAAAAGCAAGAATGGAGCTGGACCCTTTGCATAGTGAAGTCACCGTAAAATTACACACAGTGAATCGTTAGATAAATTTCCAATTAATATGAAAGAACACAACAACAAATTAGTAGAGTGACCTATTGGTGTTAAAACCACGTGCTCGCTATCATGCTTTTAGGTGTGTTCACATATTTGAAGCATTTTACGCCTTTTTTGTAACCAAAGGTAGAATTACCTTACAAGAGACAGTAAATACAGCACAGCAGAAGCAAGCTTATGTTTCCTTAAGCATCACAGGAGCTTTTAGCAAGTCAGCGAACATCAGTCTCCTGCTGCTTTGTTTAAATACCACAAGCGTTGCTGGAATGTGCCAACACACAGCCAGAGTTTGTTCTAAGTGCAAAGTAGCTAAATAAATAAGGATGCAAATCTCTAGTTATTTCTCAGAATGAATCACATGATCTCTCCTAGGCGACATCAGTAAGTGCACACCAGTCTACTGGGGCCATCTTCTGGCCAAATATATTAGAGCAAGCATGATTGGAAAACCCCCCCAAAAAAGAAAAAAATACAAAGGATTATTTATTTATGGCTTCATTTAGTCTAAGGGGAGAGAAGTTGAAGGGCTTGAGAAACTCGATGCAGAAAGGGGGTGAAGGTCGACGATGTCAGCTGCTTGAAGGTATCTGGTTTTGTGTGTGTGTGCGTGTGTGTGTGTGTGTGTGTGTGTGTGTGTGTGTGTGTGTGTGTGTGTGTGTGTGTGTGTGGTAACATACAAGGCTCTGCTGCATTCCTGCAAGTCCCAGTACATACACAGAACAAACGCAGACTGAACTCTGGGACCATAAAGGGAACTCACACAGGGACATCCCTCACGCACATTATGTTTTCAGAAGGAGTGACTTCATTGGTGCTGCGCCTTCCTTTGTTGCCCCCCCCCCCTCCTTTTTTATCCTGTTCACTTTTGGGTTGCTTTGGCTGCCCAGCTCAGAGTGGTAACGGTCAGCGGTTTCAAATTAAATTCCCTCCCACTCGTCCTCCCACAATTCCACCTCCTCCAAACTATACTTTAATTTTCCCTCCCTCCCAGCCTCCAACTTCTGCTCTCATGAAATCACTTCAAGACAGACTCCCTCCTACATATCCAATCACAGGGCTTTGAAGGATTTATGGCTCCCATTTTCAAAGCTCCATAAATTCTGCATTTATAACATGCATGTTTGTGACTCCGCTTATACCAGCTCCACTGCGCAAATAACTAAACCAAAATGGGACAATTCTATTCTTTCTATTTAAAAAACATTTTTTTCCTTTAACAGAAGTGTGCTCATACTTTTTGTCTGCTCCTATGACTTAAGTTCAAAACTAAACAATGTCTCTTTTGAGATCTACTACCAGTCATTAATTTGCAACAAAGCAACGCTTGTCCGATAAATGACTGCCGCAGCTGGAGAGTTGCTATTTTATAACTTCCTGTTTAAAGTTCTCCTTACTTATAATGCATTTCTGGTTAGCTTTGAGAGTTGGGGTTCTCAGAAAGACTGAAAAGGAGAAAAGAAACTGGTACATTTAGAAGACTTCGAGATTAAACACTAAATGAGACAATACTGCTGACTTTCATGCCATTTAAAGACCTCACAATTTTAAGGTCTTTTAATTTTAATTTTTTACATTTCTTGGACATTCTAAATCTATATCCGGTGCTGTAAAACTATTGTTCTTCAGAACCCGTGTCCTGCAATGTTTTGTTATGTCCCATGTCCAGCGTATCTGAATCAAAGGACTAAATCTCCTCCTTATGCACTCAGGTTCTACAGAGTACTGCTTATGATCCAGTTACATAATTTGGGTGTGTTGACAAGGAGAAACATCTAAAAGTTGCAGGACACTGGCCTTCGAGGACAGCAGTTTGAAACATTTACATATCACTTGTTACGACAAACATACTGTCCTTCTAAAGATACAACAGCAAATGACAGAACAAATTTCTACATGCAAAAATTCTGCTATATTTGATTTGAGCATCGCTGCATACATATTTCACCATGTCTTTAGCTACATCAGATATGTTTATGTTTAGATCTGCTAACGCACATTGCTTCTCATGGTATATGATAAAAGGTCAGGATGGCTTAGAGCAACAGTACCACTGTGTGTCTATCACTTGGAAAACAAGATAATATTTTTTTTTTCACAGCTTCAGACATAGTAGGTAAACCCACAGAGGTTGCTGCATTTTTGTTTTTGATGATCTCTGTCCCTATGTATTTGAATCCAGCTGAAAATGTAAGCATTGCTGGCAGCTAATAGCATTATGTGGTAAATGGACTGAACTTATATCACATTTTCTTTTCATACTGAGTACTCAAAGCACTTTACAATAGAGCCACTGTCACTCAGCTATGCACACTAACCGGACACTTTCACATAGCAATACCTAGATCCTGGGGTCAAGTTAAGTGTCTTATCTAGGGGCACATTGCCATGTGGCAGGAGCCCAGAACACACAACTTTTTGATTGCTAAATGACTATCCACTGACTTACAGTTATCCCAGTCATTGGAGTTCTGCTGACTAACTTGGCCATATTTAATCTTTGGTGCAACTCTGAGCTAAAACTTGAAGCAGTAATGAAAGTAGTGAGCATGTTACCTTTAATCCACCAATACAGCAGTCAACTACAACAGAGGCTGTGGATATAGTTTGGTGAAGAGACGTAGCCGAACCAAGAATGACATTTATCTCTTACACTGTGGTCATAATGTTTTCTATCTTGTTATGTATCCCAGTTTATCAAAACCATGTATTACATGGGCCTAAAGTCAACCTAAAAAATTAAGAGAGATTTTATGGAATATCAGGTCCTTGTAGGGCAGGACGATATAGAACAAAAGCATATCCATAAAATAAAAATTATATTGATCAATATTGATAATTATCAACAAATTCAAAACATATATTTGAACGCGTGCTCTCTGAACTCTGTGAAGGGGGCGGAGCTTGGTGATGGCGCGTTCCTGGGTCTGCGTTTGTGATTGGTTGGGAGGATGTAGTGACTGTAATATTAACCTAAATGACTAAAATGCAAAAGGAAGAAAAACTGTTTTTCTATTGAACTTTTAATTGACCCTCTTTCTTCCATCATCGATATACGTCTATCGATCAATATATATATTGTTACTGAATTATCGCACTAGGTCCTGGCACATCTCTGGAGGCTGTGTCTTGATTTGGATGCACCCCTGTTCTGAACAGTGCACCCATACTGGGATTAGTGATGTGGAATTTATAATATTGTACTGTTTTTATAATGGATAGCTTTTACTTTATTGGTCTCTGAGTGCCTGTAAATAGATAATTATTAAACTAAAATAATCAGACAGAGAATTGTCCAGCACCAAGCATCCTGAGGTGTCTTAAGCATCTTCAATGTGTGGTGTAGAATTAACTAATATTAATGAGTTGTTGCTGCGATATCCCAGTCTCAGTTGCACCAATTTTGCAGCAGTGGCACACTTTTATTGTCTACATTGAGCGCTCCGAAGGTCATGTTGAGGAATATTTAGACATGTTCAAAATATTGAGCAAAGGGGCTTATGTGGTAATCACATTGTGTATGTTACAGTGTCAAATATTCTGTAAAGTGATGAGGGATTTTTGTATGCCTTAAAAAATATGGCATCATGTCTAACTCACCACTAAAATGAAAAGCAGATATGCAATAATGTGACAGGAATATGTGCAGTGTTATTGCAGTTCATAATTAGTCATATTAGTTTCATAGTATTCAGGTTAAAATGTATGTATTCATTTTTGTAGTCCATCATCTAAACATTTTGAACCAAGTTTGCAGCTCTAACTTGAACTTGTTCTTAGTCATTTATCATGCCATCTCTGAAATAATGTTTATCAAAACTATAGCTATAAAACTATATGGATTATACCACTGTCTATAATTTGTTTGAGTCTTTCTTTTTGTCTTTGCACACACAAACCATTTTGTAATGGCTGAATTTCCAAATGAGCTACTGCTGTTTATATATTTTTGTATAGTCTTTTTGACTGAAAAGCATCCATTTAGACTATATCAAGTCAGCACAGACATGATTTGGCCGTAGTTTTATTTTTCAGTTTAAACCGTTATTGCAAATTCAAACAACCCCTGTGGTAAAAAAAAAAAAAAAAAAAAAAAACGGGCAAAAAGCTAAAAATGTCTAAGAAAAAAGACTTTAGTAATTTAAAAACATTTTTCATATAATTCTATAGCTATTAAGTCAAATTAAATAGGATTTTGGTCATTTGAGAGTCACCTCCCCACAATTAAAAATGTGATATTCTTTAAGCATGTTAGCTGAAAGTATATTCAAACATGTGAATTAAACACACCTCTGTTGTTCTTTCAGTTAGTTACCCATAAATTGGTCACATGACAGTAGGACCAGGCCGCTGCTTCTCTATAGGTCCATCTCCCTCGGGCAGCAAAATATATATTTTTTGTGTAACCTGATAAATATAGGTGTTGGAGCTTGAACCTTAACTTAATATCTTTATAAAACAAAGTCAAAGGGGGCATAGTCAAGTTTAAAGTGAGGGGGGTGGATCCAGGCCTAAATTAGCAGTACAAGTCTCACAAACCTGAGCTGTCGGCTTACCCGTGAGCGCACACTGGCACTCAGCAAAGACGGAGCAGACACCTTAAGGGGAAATGCTGTGACTCTTTCTCAGTGAAATACTCCAGAGTGTGGTTACATCATATCAACATGACCTCAGTTCTCACCGTGTTCCTCACTTAAAAAACAGCAAGCAATGCTCAGTTCAAAGTTCTTAAAAATGTGAGCTCTACTCGTGAACGTGCACAACACTGGGAATTAGCCAAGTCCCACAGCTGCTTTGGCATCGACAGATATGACAGGAAAAGAGCCGGACCTTTGAAGTCACATTTGTGGCACTGCACTGCTGGTGACATGGAGGAGGGGAGCTCTTGGTGCATAATGTTTTTGTTTTTTTGTAAAGTGATTGTTATGCTTTTGTTTTTTTTTTCCCCAAACTCTTGGGATTGGGGGATGAAATGAATAAAATGTGAAAAAAATGCACTATATTTTTCAAACTGTGCGAGGCATGGATGGGAGTTACGTGGGAAAACCTACAGTCCTGTTAGAAATAGGGAAAGGTGACCAGATTTTTTTTTTGTAAATGCTGCTTGTCAAAACTAGATGCAACCTGCTGGGTTTCCTTAGAGAGGAAACTTTTTGACCAATCTGTATATTTAGATTAAATTTTACTTTGGAAAGTGCGTTGAGATGACATGTATCATGAATTGGCGTTATATAAATAAGTACATTAAGAAGAACCCAAATAACAAGCCAAACATAACATAGCAAATAAAGAATTGCATCAGTAGGAAGAAATGGGCCTTCAAATTGAAGAACACTGCAGGAGTCAGGGCTTTGCAAAAAACTCAGCTGCAGCACTGGAAAACGGTTGAACAGGCTTTTTCAAGTCCAGACGTTGTCGGATTTTATCTGCAGCATGAAAAACATGGACTTAAATGGAAACTTGTGTCTGCTAATTATGACATCTTTATTGCATATGAGCTAAATAACTTTAATTTCCGTTTTGAAAAGCATAAAAAAAGAACAATGTAAAAATATTTTTTTGGGGGGGGGGGCATTTATTGTAATTTGCACCAAGGCAGAACTTGAATCGAGCAAGCAATCACCAGAATTCCTAAATCACTGTACACTAATAAAGCCACAAAGACAGATAATATTTAATTTCAACTCCATTTTATTTGTATAGTGTTAGTTCACAACGTCATCTCAAGGCACTTTTCGAAGTCAAATCCTTTCAAATAATCCAGAAGATTGCATCGAATCTTGACACGAAGCGTTCGCTCCTCCTGAAACAGCGTAGAGCCACAGGGACAGTCCTCTGCATTATCGATGGCTTTGCAGCAATCCCTCATACTGAGCATGCATGTAGCGACAGCAGAGAGGAAAACTCCCCTTTAACAGGAAGAAACCTCCAGCAGAGCTAGGCTCAGTGTGAACGCTCATCTACCACGACTGACTGGTAGTTTGAGAAGACAGAGCAGCAACAATATGTCTGCTTTTCTTTTAAAAACATAGAGGAACATAGAGGATATGCATAGAGGAACTCACACCAGTTTGGTATCATCTTTTCCAGTACTCCATTGATGCTTATTCTGTACATGAACATTAGAAAAAAAATCTTATCACTCTAGAAAGTTTGTCCCCAGGTAAAGAATGATGTTTGACCAGTAGCTATCACCTCCAGTTTGATGAAATCCTTGGAAAACTATGGCCTAATGAGTTATGCATGATGGTGGAGCTACACCTGGATCAATACCAATTTGTATGTAAAGGGGACAAAAAGTACAATTGATGTAATTTTGACTGTTATGCACCTGGTTGTAGGGAACCTGTAGAGTCCCTTTGCATATGCAAGACTGGTTTTATTGATTTTATTGAAAAATTCAATCCACTTGATTATCCTTTTTAAATAAGATATCCTTCTTAGATTTTTGCACGACAAGTCACAGAGATGAATAACTCCTTCTTACTGTTCAATAATATCCATTCACAGTACTGAGTACTCATCTGCTCGGCAGTAACTTATTTTTTAATTCACAGACACACTAATGACTTTTCCCTCTCAGCCAAGTGAGTATGTGGTAATCCATTCAGCACTGTATGTGCTCCCCTCTTAACCAGTTCCACCCAGAATTCACATGTACGCATTGACGTGGTGTGATGCTCACCACTCCAGTTTATCAAAAAAGACAGCAGAGATGTTGGTTAATCCTAAGTCATTTTATCAGACACTTCTCACGCTCGTCACTCTGAATATACACTGATGAACTCAGGAAGAAGGTACAGAGTTTTCCTATGTAAACACAACTGGTACAAACTCAAGCTCAATAATGAGGACTTAGTACAAGATGAACAGCCAGCAAGGAAACCTGAAAAGTCACAAAGATAACTAATTCTTCATTAACCAGTTTGGTTCTGTGGTCGTGTATGCGAGGGGGTAGGAGGACCATGTGGTTGTTTTAGTTCCCTTAACCAGGGGGATGCTAAATTTGGCAGTATAGTATAGTGTTTTTAATCTATTTAATGAATGACTGCCTTTTTCATATAGAACAGTTCTATTTATTTATCCATGTAAAGTTATGGATGAGGGAAACATGTGCCAGTGTAGTAAGAACTTCTGTCCAAAACCAATTTCTCCCAAGGAAGACCAAGATAGTTTGACTTTGACCTTCGGCTTTGTCATGAAAATCAAAAGAAACAATCTAATTTCTCTATGCATTATTTAATTTGTATGAAACTGAAAATTCTTACATTTTATTCATGCGGAGGATTCTCCATTAACTCAAACGTTCACATCAGTGATGCATCAGTCAATCGACCACTGATCAAAATCAGTCAAATTTTCCTTGATCATCTCTGATCTTTAATTGTCTTTAATTTTAATTGTCAGGACAAAAATGAAAAAAAAAAATATAATAATCTGATTATTCCATGTTTATTAAATGCATCAAAACTCCCACTCCTGTAGGTTTACAAAAGCATAAATAAAAAGCTAAAGAAAGAAATGTTAAAGAAAGTACCAATAAACCTCTAGCTCATTTTTAATTATCAAAATAAACATACAATATTAGATTGTATAGTAAAAAAAAGTGTGTTTTATGTGTTCTGGTACTTGTAGTAAAAGCATCTGAAAGGGAAGTGAAAATTGGTGTTGGCCCCTAAATCCTTCATTGGATTGTCTATTGTCTCGAATGTCTTCATATTCCAGATGAAATGCCTTTTTGAAGGCCTAAACATTCCACTACACTCACCAAATTCTGCCTACACCTCAACATTGTTGACATGTAATAAAGGTTGCGAAAAAGAAAAAAAATGCTTTTCAATATAGTTTTAGGATCTTATGCTCTCAACAGTAAACATTATTTAATTAGGAAAATTATTATTTTATGCATAAATTATTATATGCATGAAAAACAGCTATGATAAAGAAAATTGAGTCACAGTTTAGCGTAAAGAGGCCAACTGGAGACAGCAACATTCACTCTTACTTGAAAAAAAGGGTTGATCAGAAGGCTAACCCAAAGATTAGTGCTCAACCAAGCCTTTGTTTACAACGTGTGCACGACACTACTAGTGTGCACGTGCCACATGCACATGCTTCAAGTGTTGATTGGCAGAGTAGTCTTTTGTGAGTTTTTATTTGTTTCCTGCATTGTTACAAGGTGCACTATTGTACCACTTTAGAAATTATATAATAAAAGAATAAATGCCGAAACTGTGCTGTGAAAAAGTAGTTTTCTGCAAATTCTTTTCTTCTTTCCTTTATTTCTTGTAACACCTAAAGGTTTCAGACAATGGCACAAATTATTGCGAGACAAAGATAATCTGCGTAAATAAATAAATACAGGCTTTAAGTGTGAGCCCTGTGATGGACTTGCGGAGATAGGCGCCAGCTCCCCCGCGACCCTACATGGTAAAGCAGCTGTAGAAAATGATGGATGGCTGGCTTCAAATGATAATTTGATTTACTTAGCGAAAAACAAGCCATCCAAGCCAAACTGGGCTTATATGAAAAAGTAAGGGAATCTTTTCTCTCTTCTTTGGAGAGTTGCTTTAATTCAGCGGCATTGCAGGGTTTTCAACTATGAAAGGCCTTTTCAATGCCACAGCTTCATAGTTTGAGTAGGTCTCTCCGAAACCTTAAGTTTTGTTTATTTTATCCCCCCATAGCCATTAAAAGGTGCAACTGCTGGTGCGCTTTGTTTTGCTGTGTTATCTAAACTAACGTGAGACTGGGGCCACCAAATAATTTTGGGATGCTCCCTTTTAGTATTGTCTGGTGGAGAGCAGGGTTCATAGTTTCATCACTCAAAGCAAGTCTTCCAGGTCCTGAAGTGGCAAAGCTCTTTTTCTTAAATGCTAGTTTTGTGCCAAATGCAACTGGGCATACAAAGGTCAATCTACACAATATATTCTCACAAGCCTTGGGATCACCAACATGTTATTTGACAGATGTCAGGCAGACCATTGTATTATTTTTGGTCAGCAGTGGGTTTTGCTTTGGTACTCTCCTACAGATGCCTTCTTCGCCATCTCTCTTTTATTGTTGAATCATGAAAAATGATTTGAGCGGATGCAACTGATACAGTGCTTTAGATGTTCAGACTTCGTTTCAAGCCTCCTGGATGAGTATTGATGTGCTCCTGGAGTGATTTCTGAAGGACCAGCAACCTTTGAGAAGGTTTACCATTGTCTTGTGTTTGCTCTTTTTGTAGTTGATGACCTTTGCTGTAGTTTGCCAGAGTCCCAAACCCTAAAAAAAAGCTTTGAAACCCTTTCTAGACCAGATGTCAATGAATGCATTTCTTATTTGCTCCGAAATACCTTTAGATCAAGACACACGTTGCTTTTTGAGATCCTGGCCTGCTGATTTTGTCTTACAAGTTATCTTCGTGTGATTTTTTTTGATGCTACAGGTGTTACAGTAATCAAAGCAAAAGAAACAAAAAGTAAATAACATTTTCAAATTAACAGTGTTGTGATTTTTTGACTGTTTCACAAGACAAAGATTTATTATCTAAAAGACCTTACCTAGCAGAAATAGTTAACTAACTGTTTAATGTTTTGCTGGGGTGACATGACTGCTGCTATACATATTTGACTGGAACAGGCACTTTTTTTTTTCCTCTTGAGGATTTCAGCTGAGCTCATCCTAAATCACAGCCAGGAGCCAATTGCCCACCTAAACACCCTGCTGTTTGAGCAGCTTCTTGATAAAGGGCTCATTTAAAAGAAAGAGGAGAACTGTGAGGAAATGTGATGACGGGGGGAAGGCCAGGGCCAAAAAAAAAAAAAAAAAAGGGTCATGGGCATTAGCGTTGGTATTAAATTACATCACTGTTTCCCTAAGAATGTAACAGGGCGCTCTTTTGGTTCTGTTTACTACTCTCCGTTTGCTGTTGGTTTCTTACTCCTAAAAAGGGAGGGTATTTTCTTTTACAAACTCATTTAGCATACCTGCACCAGTGGTTCCAGATGTGTAATTTATGGGGAGCATGAGAAGTGCAAGCATAAAGGCGAACAAAAGCAACGCAGAGATCCTCCGGTTTCAGGGGGCTGCTTTCAGGAGTCTGTGGAAGTGTGAAGGCTTTAAGCGGATCCTGTGGTGTCCCAACAAATGCCGCTGGTGATTGATGGCCCTGCTGAGGGACTGTGGGGTTTCAGGCCACCGAAATGGATTAATGCCATTAGCATAACAGTGGATTCCACCTTTGTTTCGATTATGATATTCTACGCCATGGTCTGTCTCCGTAAGCCTATTAAGGGAGCTGAATGTCGGAGCTTATTGTCTGCTATCACCTATCATTGTGAGGTGGATTAAAGCTCACGTTTACGCAGACATCACACCCTGGTGTGTTGAAGGGAAGAAACAAGAGGCACTGCTCAGCAAAACAGTTTCTTACTCCTATTTTTGGGCGACTGAAGCACTCGAGTTACATATTTTATGCAAACTTATATTAAGTAAGTATTCAAAGAATGCTAGCACTGTTAAAGAGAGAACACCATAGGAACCTTTTTATCTTCTTCCCCTTCATTTGCATTGCCGCCTTTTCAAGAAGGGTGGGGGCACAGAGGAAGGGTTAAAGTAACCGGTGGAATAAGGGGGTGTAGGGCTGGGCCTTTGTATGGGAGGAAAGAGGGGGGGGTGGCTATATAATAAGTGACAGAACAGCGGTGCTTTATCCAGCCTGTCCCACTCTTGGTAAAAGGAAACCCTAAACTGCTCTGGCTCCACCAGCTTGGCCCTTTTTCTCTTACTCTTTCTTCCCTCTCTTTTCTCTCACTCCCGCGTGAGTGCACTCAGGACGAGAATGGCAGCATCATCTGGACAGAGAACAAACGGGCCCTCCAAAACGCTGGCTGTGGCTTTGCTTCTCGTCGGCCAACTTTTGAGCGGTAGGTAAAAATTCCCGATGCCAAGACGGTCAATTCTTAGGGATTAAATAGCCATCCTTAGGGATAGGGAGCCCCCAGACGGGTGGGGCCAGAGCGGAGTAGTGTTTGTTTATACGGTCAGTGGAATTCAGGTTTTAACTCTACAACTCTTTTGCTCTCTGGAATCCATGTGTTCACCAGCAACTCAATGAGAAAATTATTTTATGTTTCAAAAAGAGTTTAGGAAATAATTTTGTCTGAATACTGTGAAAGAAAAAGTTGCTTTGAAGAACAAATTTTAATTTTTCAAGAAGTAATTTAAAATATATATTTTTTTAATTTACATAAAAGGCAAAGTGAGTTATCACAGATCATTTGTAATGATATCGATCTAAAAGTTACTGTTTTATCTTGCTAATTTCCACATTAAAATATATATTTTTTTCTGTTTTACACATTTCTAAACCTTTGCTGCCTGTTTGCTGTGTTTTTATTGAACTGTTTTCCCGTGACCTTCAGAGAAGTTTGAGAAATGTGTGTTTATATTTAGCTGAATGTAATGCGAGGCCAGTCGATGCATGTGGGAGAGAAGGGCGTGGAGCTCGGTTGTTAACGTGCATCTCAAATGTGGCCTAGCTGATGCAGGGGGGACAGTTAGCAGCAAAAAGGATGTTAAACTGGGCACACAAAGAACACGTCGCTTACATGAACATGCAAATTGTTGTTTTAATGTGCATCTTCTTCTAATAGGATTGAAGTTGAAGGAAATCATTTCAACAAAGTGTTGAGAGTGAAAACATTTCTTTCTAAATTGAAAGATTCAATTTTATATGAATTTTATTATAAGTCTAACCAACTAAAAGACACATACAAATCCTTCAATAAACAAAAACAAAATTGGTAAGAGACAAAATCAGCTACAACCAAAACCGACCAGAAATGCCATACTTTTAAAAACATTTCTTCAAATGTCTGACTTATAACTTTTAGATGAAGCAAAATCTGCATTTGGCATCACATTAAGCGGCCAAGTTACTCCTTATATTTCTTCCAGTGGCAGAGGATCAAAAAGACTACCCACATAAAGGATAAAAAGACCCCGCCTATTGCATGATGTCAGAGATGTCTTAGACTTAATAGGAAAGAGTAAGGAGATATAGAAAAAAAATAGTGCTGAGGAATGAGGTGCAATTATAATATAGTCTGCAGTACTCTGTTGTGGCTGGAAATGAAAACACATTGCTCTCCCTAATTCAATCCCCCTGTTATTTTCATGGAGGGTAGGTTTACGATAATGAGATCATCAACCAAGAGAGGCAGCTGTGTCTGATTTGTATAATAAAGCTGCACGGATATAATTTCAACCTACGGTTTCAGAATCGAAGGCAGAGAAACCTGTATGATATTTCTGCTAAAAGAGACCAAAAAAATATATCTTTATGAGCACTACAGTCAATGCATCTCCCACCATGCGACACGCCCCATCTAAATCAAACGTGTGTAAACAATGCTGAATAGCAAAGGAGAGAATATGAGATGTTAAGGGCAACGTATCAGTTTACTGTGACTGTACATGTCGCAGGTGTTTCCTCAATAGTCTCATTGGGAAACTGAGAAGCTACCAGAAGAGATGAGGGAATCATATTAACTTAAGGTGGATTTACAGTACAACTTCACTGGGATGAAACCAGAGGAGATCCTCAGATGTTACCTCAGAAAACTGAGGAGTTTTTTGTTTCAGGGACTGATGTGATCCGTTTTACCGATACCTACCCCTCTTAAGATCCAAGTTTAAAGGACAACCTAAAACTCTGTGTCTAAAGAGAAACCCTCAACAGATCCACGAAGGCATCCTGAGGTGACTTTTAGGTTAGAAATCTAAAACGCCAAGCAACACCTAATTAATTCTTCTGAATTTAGCAGCTTTTCAGCCAGCAATCTTTTTGGCATTTCAAAAAAAAAAACATGCATCTGAGACATATGTTAAAGGGCCTATATCATGCAAAATCAACTTTTTTCTTTAGCCTTTTACCAAGTTATGTATGTAGAGCGGTCATTACGGCCCCCTCAATGAAGTATCTCCCTTGACCTTGCCCCCCCCCCACCCCCAACACATCCAATGAGCAGCGTTGTGAGGCAAAGTTGAATAATTTCTGCTCAAAGTTGAAATGAAGTGGCTCTTTTAGCCCCTAGTCTGCACAGCGACAGCAGCTGTTTTTTAAGCTACCGCGACTCTAGGGCAACCCCACCAGGGGAGAGGTGGCATTGCGGTGATGGCAGGCGTCCTTCTTCTGAGTTGGTAAAATAGCTCCAGAAGACAACTAATATTTCATAACAAATGAATGCTCCATACTGCGAAAGGCAAAATTTCATCATATCTATGTCTATAGTTGAGTTTAGAGAGCATGATATGGAACCTTTAAAACATATCGAAAAAAATACAAATTCATTAGAGGCCGTCCAAAAATTGTAGTTTGGACGACAAACAAATTTTCCTAAGTGAGGTTTTATCCACCACTTGAAATACAACACATTTACTTAGCTAATTACCTCCAAACTGAATAAGCCCAACCTCCAGAAACGTTATAAGAAATAATCTAACAAGAACTCTTGAACATAGTTCCACTTTCACACCAGGTCCAGGTCATAATGCAAATTATTTTTACAAGATAAAGATTGTTTTTAGAAGATAAAAGATTTGAAGAAATTTTCTTCAATCCACTTTAACGTACTGCAATAATATTGATTATATATCTCTAATTAATATCTACTGGCAGGAGGTCTCTCAGAGTTCTTTTGGTTTGCTCAGGGGTCATTGAAGATACATAATCAAATAGAAAAGTACCTCAGAACCCCACTCAGTGGAAAGACGGTGTTATAGAGAGTCATAAACTAGAGAGCTTTGAGCACCACATGACTATTTTTTTATTTAATTAATAAAAATACTTAACCAGCGAGGAAAATAAACCTCAAGTAGGCTACTTACATTTATTCAGGGGTATAAATCAGTTTGTTTATGGGAACAAAATGCAAATCTGGGAAATTGAAAAGCATGGATATGAAATGAAACTATAAAACACTGAAGGTACGAAATAACACAGAGCCTTTCCAAACACACAACAACAGGTAGTACAGTTATGCAGCGTTTGAAGCAAAGTTTTGCTTCAAACGCTAACCCAAGTGTGGGTTATCTTTGATTGAGTTGCCGCTGTTGTTGGTTGAGTAGTTTTGTTCCACTCTATGAAACCAAGTCTATAATGAAGCTCTAACTCTATTGAAGTAAAATTGAGATGTAAAAATATAAAAAAAATGTGAAATAGTTATTTTACTCACTAAATTAAATTATTTGTTAAATGTTTTTTCCAGCTACTCCCCCTGAGATTTATGTTTTAGAGGTGAATGTGTGAACACAGTATTGGCATTTTTACTATTTAGCAAGTCAGCTTTAACTTGTTTGGTTGCTGAAGGTTCATGGACTAAGGCAAACATCTTCTGAATCCACAAGTCTCTTATTTTATTATATTCAGATGACAACCCTCACTAATGAGCAACGATTAAATCTGTGCGTTAGGAAATTGAATAGAAGCACAAATGAAACACCTTGTTTAAACTGTTTCTGTACTTCATAAAAAGAAGATTTAGATGGAATAAGGCTGGTTTGCAAGGTGCTTACATTTACTTTGTTATTTAGGACATATTTAGGACATTTTTGAGCAGCAAAACTTTAGCATGCGTGAGGATGGTACATAAGCCAGCTTCTCCACTGCCTACACTGTGAAGTGGTTTAAGGAGGTTCTCTAGTGAAGCAATGAACCCTGCCCAACCTCACTGCCAACCCCTGGGCATGTAATTATGTAAATCATTGTTTTCATAGCTCGCATTGAAGTAACAGATGTACCGAGGAATTACAGAGGCAATGTCAACAACATTGTGTTCATTCCACTGCATGAGGGAAAGGGCTCATAATGTGCCAAGCCGAATTTCAGGGTCAAGTCAGCCAAGCACACATATGGATGCAGACAGAAAAACACCCAAACACCTTTAAAAAAAAAACTCTGTTTATGTCTTTTCAGAGTAAATGTTCATGTCTTGGAGTTTGAGATAACGAGCAACAAAACAGGAGCCGACATTTTAAGCTGATCTGCAAATTTGATAACGGCAAGGGGAAGAGAACGGAGTGCCCCTGTATCAGATAGCAAATATCCAAACTAAAAGCATAGGAATGGTGGTGATTATTGTCCCAAAAGTGCAGAAAAAGTCTCGGAGCGTTCTTGCTCGACGTCATGTTTATTGCTCCCCCCCGCCTAAGTGAGCTCTGGTAATTACTATGTTTTATTCTCTGATTTTGGGAAAGATACAGGTCGACTAGAATCCTTTCTGGACATAATCAGTGTGGAGCCTCCTGAGCAGCTGCTGCAACCCTGCAACAAGATCCCCTCCCTATCTAGCAGCACGCACTCAAAGCAGACAGGCTCATTCAAAGATAATGCACAAGGCAGTGAAACTTTAGCAGTCAATTGTAAGTGTTTGTGTGTATGTGTGTGTGTTTGAGCAGGAGAGGGGTGGGGGAGTGATAACCCCCCCACCCCCCTCACTCCAATTGAAAGCAGATGTCATGTTTCCTGATTGTGGTTCCTTAGAAACAGGCATCACGCTCTTGATAAGGAGCTGCGTTGGCCTCAGGGTTGGGTCGGGTGAATTCTGCAGCTGGGCAGGCGCGGGGTGAAGTCAACTCCGTCTTTCTGGCCTGATTGAAGCCATAAGACGCAGTTGGTTCTCAGCCATGAGAGAAGAGTGCTGCCATTAATCGCCGTGACAGGAATGACAGGGGAGGGGCTGAAGGAGGGGCGCGGGGAGGTGGTCAAGATGGCGGGGTCAGCGGCCTGTTGTTTCAAAGAGGGTAGGGTTGCACAGCATGTTTAACCTTTACGGGACCGTTCTCCAATGTCACATTCCTCAGCACACAAATATAGACTGTTTGAGACCGGTGACGTTTTAAATCATAGTGGCCGCTCTTTTAAATGAAATAACTCTCGGAATAGCTGGGATTTAAGATAGCTTGGACACGTCCGCAGAGATAGTTTTTAGCGCTATATATAAAAAGCGATCAAAATAATGATGTTAATCTAGTTTTTACGGTTTGGTCACTTTTACTCTTAAGTGAGGGGAAATACGATTTCAGAGACACTGATATAGACTAAATACCTCTGAAGGATGTGCCATGCGTCTCGCCCAATGATGGCTGGAGAAAAGCATACAACCCCCGCATACAATGCAAGCCGTGTAACAACTACATACATTCTGTTACCTTCATACGGTTGGATTTAATGAAGTACTTTTAGAAAACCTTAATTGAAAATGCGGGGTGCAGCATTGTTGCCTTGCAGGAAGAAGTTCCTGGGTATGAATCCCGGTTTGGGGTCTTCCAGTATTGAGCTTGCATCTTCTCCCTGTGCATACATGGGCACTCTCCAGGTATTCAGGCTTCTTCATAGGTGAATTGCTCAATCTAAATTTGCTCTTAGGTGTGTGTGTGTGTGTGTGTGTGTGGGGGGGGGGGGTGGTTCTTGTACTTGCAGCTGAGTGAGAAATTTTTTTTGCCCATTTTACTTGTAAAGTGAGGACTTTGATGTTTTCTGGGCCACAGGTTAAGTTTAGGGCTAAGGTGTCAATTAGGTTTAGGTTAGGGTTGGGCATAAACCCGTAAAGGTGAGGGTTAGGTCTAGGGTCAGGGTTGGGCCATAGAAAGGCCTGACGATGAATAGAAGTCATAGCATGGTCCTCACTACGTACATTAAACACAGATATGTGTGTGATTGTTTGTCCTGGATGGTCCTGGATATATTCACCAGTCCACTGCAAAATATTGACATTGTAGTTCATAAGCCTGTTGGTAAATAATTTGGTTGGCATTTTTAGGAATTCATAGTTTATCTTCACTTTCATATTTACACATCCTATTCTTTCATAATGATGCCATTTGGCGAGGTGCATCCACCCCGCTGCAGCAGAACACCCTCACAACGTGATGTTGCCACCCCCCAGAGGTGATGGCGTTCCCAGGCTTGCAAGCTTCCTTCCTTTTCCTCCAAATACAATGATGGTGATTATGGTCAAACACTTCATTTTTAGTTTCAGACCACAGAACACGTCTCCAAAACAGAAGACCTTTGTTCCAGAGTGCATTTGTAATTACATTTGAATAAAAGCCACATTATACCAGATGAAGGGGGAAAAAAAACAGATTACAGTGCAACTGTCGTTTGTCTTTTTAGCCGCTTTTGGAGTAATGGCTTCTTCCTCGCTTAGTGGCGTCACATAAACTGTTATTTATCCAGATAAAATCTTTTCTCTAAGGGGGACCTGGCAAGACTGCAGCACTTCTACACTCCTGCGGTAGAAGAAAGTGATAGAGAAATCCCTAAAACATTCCCCCTTTCATTACTCGGGCATTCAGCAAACACAAGTTTGATAATCCAAACCTATTTAAAACAGGAACCATTTAGGCTGAGCTAATGTCAAACTTTGACAAGAGAGGCTGTGTCTGTTTTTATAGATCTTATGCAAGTAATTGGTTTCAACTGTTTAACAATGAATGGTAAAAAAGACGATAAAACATTTAAGACATGTTTACTTTCAGCGTGATGAATTAAACCTACTCAGTTCATATAGTAAACCTCAGAAAGAAGCACTCTTTTAAAGCAGAGAACCGGCTGTCATGTTGTAACTTTCACAAGTTAAAGTTAGCCATAAAGGTGCAAGTAGAGACACGGTCACAAGGACTTTGACTTGGTGGTCCATTAACGCGTTCAGACCATTATCGCCTCACTATGTCCAATTATGATGCCCCGTTTTTTTTTTTTTTCTTTTCCCTGTAAAGCACCAGTGAGGGTCTTGGACCCTGGGGGACATAACACCACTGAAGTTTCTCAGACATGGTGCAAACATTGGTCCCAGGTGATTCCATCACAAGTTGATGGTATAAAAAAAAAAAAAAAAGAGGTGTGAATGCATAGAATTAGATCCAACTGCTCAACCGAGATTTAAAGGAGCTGTGAGATGTATTTGTTTAGCTGTCTGAAAGCATGTGCTTCTGGGGCCACATTTAAGGATTCCCTGCTGGTCTGAAGTGATTTGACACAAACATTGGAGTTACCAGTGGGGTTTTCACACTTTCCGAAACTCCAGTGGAAATACACTCTGACACAGTAGGACGGGGAAATCTAAAATGATGTAACAGCCATTGGTGGGAATATGTTGAGGACATTTTTATGGTATGAGAGTTTGGCTTTTCCTTTACTGAAAGACATTTTTTTTTATCAGGGGTAAAATGGGTAAGGCCCTCCAGTTTTTACCCAAGTACAATAATTGCAATTTCTCAATGCTATCATTAATGTAAATTTAAACAATCTCAGCTTTTCTGTGGTTTTCCTATGTGTTTTAAGCACAGAAATCAGGCAGACTTCAGAACATCTTATTGGAAATCTGAAAAGCCTCTTAAATTTAAGAGGTCACTCTTGTATTCAGCTAATATATAGTTATTTCCATATTTTGCCAACATTACCTTGACCCCAAGTTACATAGTGAAAGAATAAACCATGAATGTTAAGGGGGACAAATAATGTAAAATTCCATTTTTTAGCCGTTTAATAGATTGTTTTGCACTTGGAGTTACTAGGAGTGCAGCAAATTTGAATCTAATCTTTCCAGTTCTTGTGTAGATATTTTTAGATTATGTTTGGGTCATACTTTTCAATCTGTTCAGTTGTTTCTATTCTTTATTATGTCTTTTTTAAACAATAACGTCAAAGTATTTGCTGCAGAACTGCTAAACAAGGTCATGGACTTCCGGCTTACCGAATCTATGAATCTGCCATCTTTATTTATTCATTTATGGATTTTGTAGTCCAAGCTAAAATATGCCAAAGCTACAAGTGGATAAGTTAAAATGTTTGGTCGCTGGGTGTACTAAACAACACAATTCATTACACTGTCCCCAGTGTACGACAAAAATGGCCAAACAGGCTGGAATGCATCACTCTACCAGCTGTAGGGGGCGGGGTGTGAAGTGCCTCATTTGCATTTAAAGAGACAGCACCAAAACAAGCTGCTCTCAGACGAGCCGCCAAACAGAGCCAAAAGAGGGCCTTGTAGAATAACAATTACGATGAATTCAGACCAAAGCATTACAGTTCCAATCTATATACAACACAACTGAATGATTTAAATGTGAAAAAGAAGGCATTAACAACCATGATACATCTCCTTTAAAATAGCTGATTAACATTAATTAGCTGTTAATTTATGGATCCTCAAAGACAGTGAGTCTGTTAGCTGAAAAACTGATTCCTCAGACTTTTCCTTCATAATAAAAATGCTTGATCTTCTAAAGTGGTTGCAGATAAATATGAATTTTAAGTTGTGGTTGCAGGCACAGAAAGGAGAACGTACAGATAGTATAATTGGGTGTTTAGCCATGAAACATGTCCTGAGACAATTTTAGAGACAGCTTTACAGGTAGTAACTGACTGAATGCAGTTGCCATCTCTTGGAGTCTGGCTTTATGTTACAGAGTTATGTGTAAAGTGTGAAGTCCCACCTTCATAAGCGCTTTGGATTAGCTGTGCGTGTCAGGGCTATGGTAAAGAGAGACGGAGAGCTGGTAGGGAGAAGGGTGTGGAGCAGAGTGCTTGTCTTCTACATTCCTCCATCTAGGGTCCCAGGAGATGAGGGGGGTGGGGGGGTGGGGGAGGTAGGGTGGAGCATTTCCAGACCACAGCCGACACACAGAGGAATCTGGTGGGAAAAATATTCAGGAGAGCAATGAAGTCAGGGCCAGCGCCAAATAACATATGGAGTCTGGTGTGATTTAGAGAGTTAAAGTCCTGTTATGTTCACACAATATCTGCAAGATGCTTGCCTGATGATTGCTACCATAGCTGTGTCAAGCACTGCAAAATAAAAAAGGGGACTGAAAGAAAAGTCTCCAAGGACATAAGGGTCAAGGTCAAATTTGTTTGTATAGCAATTTCCAGCAACTCATGCTGCACAAAGTGCTTTACAAGGAAAATCAGCCAAAAATGGTAAAAAAGGCATGACAGTGCAGCAATTGGGATAAAAGAGCATTAAAACCAAAACATATGACAATAAACTATAAACACAAAACCTTTGAGCCAATGTGTGCTGAAAGCCAGTTCAACTTCAAATGTCTTCAATAGTGATTTAAAATGCTCCAGAGTTTGCATGAATTTAATACCAAGAGCCAAGATATTCCAGAGTCTGGGACCTGCCACAGCAAAAGCTCTGTCTCCTCGAGAAGTAAGTTTAGATTTAGGAATGGATAGAATTAGTTTTGCACTAGACATCAAATAGACCTCACACAGGAAGCAAAGGTCCTGCAAAGACTGGAGACAACCTACCAATGTTACCATCTCACCTCACGTTAACACAAATGCCACCTGCTTAATACAGGCAACCATAAATAATTCAACTGAATAAGACGCATTATATGATTTGGCTGTTATGAACCCTAAAACCAGCAGTTTGGTCTGGATTTAGTCAGAGCAATGCAATGACAAGTCATATCCTGATCTTCGTGAATTTATTCATACAAGCATTTATCTAGTTTACTGTCGGTCAGAAATGCTTGTTATGCAATAACAATTGATTGGTCATTTCTGGTCCGAGTCTTGCTTTTTTTAATGTCTGAGGCCAAATGTGCCTATACTGTCTTGTGTAAAGGTTATAACTTGGTTTTACAAGTTATTTAAAATGATATCATAACATTATTAGAAATTTCCTAGACATAGGAAATAGTGTGAGAATGCACAACACTCTGCCAGGGTTTTTGTTGTAGCTATACAGGTGCAAATTAATTTCCAATTACTTATACCAAAATCATCAGACTATCAGATTTGGAATAAGTCCCAAAAATCTGTCCCAGTGTATAATAAGAGACTTAATTTGGTTAGTTTTGCCTTGGAGTCAAGTAAAAATCCCCTGGATGAAAGATTAGAGAGCAGAAACTAGATGTGTAAGAGTCAGCATTGTGGCTGTCTTGGATATCACAGTTGTATGAGAAAACCTAATTTACGTTTGACCACCTCACCCACTTTAAACTGTATCCTCTCTGGTAAAATAAACAGACCGGCCACCAAGAAATGGAGGAGGAATGGCAGCTGCAAACAACACGCTGGTAGAAGAAGCCTAAAAAAAAAAACTGCGTCATTGGGAACTACTTAAAATGCAGAAGACCTGGAGATATTAAGCATCTGTCTGTTAAAAGGAAAGGGAACGTTCATCAATTTGTACCACATCAAAAGGTTCCTCATTAAAAACATGTAATTATTGGCTTGGAGATTATTGAAGTAATGAAAAACCTCAAACGGACATTTAATGTTCCTACAATGTTCTTTACTAATGCACTAATTTTTTAATCTGTTTTTATGGCGTCCAAAAGCTGGATGAGGAACCTTTGAAAATGGCACAAAGCAATCATAGCAGGAAAGGACTTTAGATATGTGGCAGTTGAACAGGAAACAGTCTCATTGTACCTGATGTTAAAAAAGGCTACATGTGTGCTTTTATTATAGGAATATAAACGCACTCCAGAGTATCAAAGAACGATTTAACCAGAGATGTCATACTCTAGTGTGTTTTCTGTCAACTTAAACACACTGCACTGGATAGTCACTAACACAAAACACACAAGTAGACCCCCAGGAGATTCTGGCCCTCAATGGTAGACACACCGTTTGCTCTGTGACACCTGTCTTTCACAATGATTTCCCCGAGAAAGCAGCCGGGTGTGTGTCACCGTGCTGTCCTCGTGAAAAATCCACCTATCTCACGTCAAAAAAAAAAAAAACAGAAGAAGGGATGACAGATAAAAAGGGGACTCCAGGAGGGAAGAAAAGAGTGAATTTGTGGAGGTCAAACACCTTGGTGTGTGGAGCAAAATCTCTTTATCAAGGAAAAGCCTTTTCAGTCATCAAAACCAGAGAAGCTGTGAGGATCCACAGTATGTGCTTCATCTGAATAATATATTTTTTGACTATAGAAGTGAGGAACTCCTCGAAATAATAAAGTAACAATCAAAGCAGAGCTGAAAGACTCCACAGTGACCCTCAGTAGAAATATTTTCCACAAAGTAATGCATCTTTGATCATGATGCATATAGAGTTGTCCTGTCACCATATTTTTCAGTTCAAATGGGTCTGGTTATTTTTTTTTTATGCCTGATAGTATCCTACACCCAAAAAGAAGAGAAAATACAGAGAAGGTTAAATAAATGGCAAGTTTCCTTTTGTCTGAAAGTAAATACGGACTGACGTCATAAAAGTCTAGATGTAATATAATCCACAGAGTAATATAATCTACGGAGACAAGCCACGATGGGCATTTTTTGACAGTGAGGTAATGCTGTTTTCGTGTCGGGCAGAGTGAAGGAAAACGGGAATGAATGCTGAGGATCTGGTTTTACTTCTGGATACAAGCATTTGAGATAGGACTGAGAAAATCTCAGCATTTCTGACCTCCGTCTCATTAGCAGTCATCGCAGGGTGTGGTGGCATATTTTATTAATTAGTGAAGAAAGTCAAACCCGACCCTGAGGCAAAAAAAAAAAAGTTTCAAATTTGGCAGCTGAAATATTTCACAGCAGGAGAAAAACAGAACAAAAACAAAACAAGAAAAACAATCCGCAGCCCCTGACTGCAATTTAAGAATGGTCCAAGTTTGGCCGGCCAGGATAGGCTGTTGATGCAGATGGTGCCTTAAAGAAATTTAAGGAGGAGGATTTTCACAGACAAATTATCCGTCCGTCCGTTGTCTTCCGCTTATCCGGGGTCGGGTCGCGGGGGTAGCAGCTTCAGTAGGGAGGCCCAGACGTCCCTCTCCCCGGCCACTTGGGCCAGCTCCTCAGGAGGAATCCCAAGGCGTTCCCAGGCCAGCCGGGAGACATAGTCCCTCCAGCGTGTCCTGGGTCTTCCCCTGGGTCTCCTCCCGGTGGGACGTGCCCGGAACACCTCTCCAGGGAGGCGTCCAGGAGGCATCCTGACCAGATGCCCGAGCCACCTCAACTGGCTCCTCTCGACGTGGAGGAGCAGCGGCTCTACTCTGAGTCCTCCCCGGATGACTGAGCTCCTCACCCTATCTCTAAGGGAGAGCCCAGACACACTACGGAGAAAACTCATTTCAGCCGCTTGTATCCGGGATCTCGTTCTTTCGGTCACGACCCAAAGCTCGTGACCATAGATGAGGGTAGGAACGTAGATCGACCGGTAAATCGAGAGCTTCGCCTTTTGGCTCAGCTCTCTCTTCACCACAACGGATCGGTACAGCGCCCGCTTCACAGCAGACGCTGCACCAATCCGCCTGTCGATCTCCCGCTCCATCTTCCCCTCATTCGTGAACAAGACCCCAAGATACTTGAACTCCTCCACTAGGGGCAGGACATCCTCCCCAACCCGGAGAAGGCACTCTACCCTTTTCCGGTTCAAGACCATGGTCTCGGATTTGGAGGCACTGATTTTCATCCCGGCCGCTTCGCACTCGGCTGCGAACCGCTCCAGTGAGAGCTGTAGATCACGCTCTGATGAAGCCAATAGGACAACGTCATCCGCGAATAGCAGAGACGCAATCCTAAGGCCACCAAAGCGGATCCCCTCAACACCTTGGCTGCGCCTAGAAATTCTGTCCATAAAAGTTATGAACAGAATCGGTGACAAAGGGCAGCCTTGGCGGAGTCCAACTCTCACCGGAAACGAGTCCGACTTACTGACAGACAAATTATAATTTTTGTTATTCGGTAGTAAGTACTCAAAAAAGATTTGGGCCGACCCGTTTCATTAAATTTGAGAACTTCAATTTTCCCCATTGTAGGTCCAAGCATTGGATTTACAATGGATGTGGGTGTGTGATGAATGCTTCATGGCCAATTTTGAATCTGTGTACATTTCTACATTAAGTCCACCATGTGTTTCAAGCAAAGCTGTTTGTTGTTATTTCACAGCAGGAGTGACCGCACAGGACAACGTACGAGGAGACGGGGTCGTGAAGAATACTGAAGCTCCTGGTAAGATCCCAAGTCATAAAAGATATTTTAGATATATTGGACAAAATAAATAAATAAAAGAGTTTGGTTATTAGACCACTTGGGTTTTGTGGATCTGGTAAAGGCTTATTGAAAGTATCTCCTGAGGCATTCAGGGTTGCTGCAGGCCTAAGGGATATTAGACTCTGCAAGGGTTGCCCCTTGTTCTCAACTATGTTTTTATCGATAGGGTCTTAAGGTGCAGACATAGATTAGGGTGCCTGGTTTGTGAAAATCAGGGTCTCATCTTTTCTGTCTGCTGTAACGCGAAAATTAGCATCTTTTAGCCAGGACCTAAAAAGAATCACAGCCGATAAGCAGAAGACGATGGATCGATAGACAGAGTTTTGTTAATTTACCTTTAGTGGAAAGTAAAAATTACTTTTCTTATGATTTGTTTTAAATTATGCATGAGGTGAATCAGTCAATGTGAACAGATTACATTGTAAAAACTTCCTGATAAATGCAGCTAACTATTTATCTCATGAAGTATGCACTTATCTTTCAAAAGCTTAACATAGTTGATAAGCAGTAAGGGTAGAGAAATTAATTTGTTATCTACATTGGCTGCTTAAACAGATTTTCTTCAGATGTAAATTAAAACCCACTCTAACCTTTGAAAATGTGTTTTTGTCTTCTCTGGTTCCCACATTAATCACCAGATCTGCTTTTTTTTTTTTCAGCAACCACAAGGTCATCTGGCCAAGTGCCAGTTTTGCCCACGCTGGGGCCAAGTGTGTTTTTTCCACAGTCAACGGAACCAAAAGACGACGGCCCTCCCAGCGCATCAACAAGCAGCCCTGAGCTTTCACAGGAGACAACCGACGTGGCTCAGACAACCCTGCCTGCTGTACACCCAGACACCCCAGCACCTAATGCTGCCAGAGGCGACACCCCATCAGGGGTAAGAAAAATCATGGTCAAAAAGTCACTCTAGATCAGGGCTTCTCAAACTTCGTGGCCAGGGACCCCTTAGCAGCGGTAACAATTTTCCAAGGACAACTTTAGATTAAAATATATATAAATACACCTAATATTAGAGATTTGGTGGAGATTTGATCCTCATTCTCGATAAAGCCAAACTGGATGCTTCCTTATTTTCGCTGATTTGGCACTTACTTGATGAAGTGGACAGTTAAATATTTGTCCATTGTGTTAGCTCAACCCGACATCCTCAGCAGTGCTTCCTCAGGCCCAACAACATTTGCTTCACGGATCCCCAACCCCTGGTTGCGGACCCCCAGGGGTCCATGGACCCTGTTTATAGGGCCGGCCGCTGCTCTAGAGGGAAAATGTATATTTCTATGTATTTAAACATGTTAAATACAGTCAGCTCTGGCCTCAGACAAAATAGGTCCATACAACTTGGCTGATGGCACACAGCAGTCATAAGCTTACTGACAAGGAAGTGAGGTGATAAAATTCCTTCTTCTCTCTGCAGCCTGTAGATGTCGTGTGCGTGAGTAAAGAGGCCGTGGAGGAAAAAAATGCTGTTCTTGTGAAACTGAAGACATCCACCAACTGTGTAAGTATATAGTGATTTACAATCATGTTGTTTAACTGGGATATACTAAACTTCTCGCTTCCTCATTAACTGCAATGAAGGATTGTGCCTTAGCTTCATTGTTTCTCTTCCCTAGTTACCTGTTCGCTTCCCAAACTAAAGCTCAGCAGCATTTTCTTCTAATTTATTCTGCACAAGTGGTTCAGAAGCCAGGGACTCAGTGAAGCTGTGTGAAGATACATTCATTTCAATATCAGTCCAATTCAGTTCGGTTCAGTTCTACGGCGCCAATTCACAATGTGTCATCTTAGTGCACGTTACAATAAAAAAAAAAAAATCATACAGACAAATTTCAAGTCAAATACAAACATTCAAATTGATCCCAGTTATCAACAGATAAATTCAAGTTTATTCACATTTATATGTTATTGCAACTTTTGTACATTCCAGTTCATAGACTATTGTCACCATGTGTTACCATGGTGAAATTACCTTTGAGGCAGACCAGCTTAGGATGTACAGTAAATGAAAAAAAAAAAAAAAAAAAATCAAGTAACATGACACTTATGCATACCAAACTTAGGATTTACAGGTTTGTTTTTTTTCCACACAATTTCCTAGTATTGTTTTTTTTAAAGGATGCAGCTGTGAAATAAATCAGGGAGTCAGCCTCTTAAGAATAATTACCGTATTTTCTTAAGAGCTCCACATTGTCTAATGCGACACGCAATAGGGAAATAACATTATGAATGAGAACCTCAATTTGTGAAAGGGATGAAATAAAACTGGAGAACCCTGCTGCCGTTTTGTCTGATACTGAGGGAATTGAAAATGGAACCATTGTCTGATTCTTTAAAATTTTACATCATTACATCTACTAGAATTTAATTTTCTTTTATGGGTGGAGGACTCGGTTAAATTAAACTCAAACGTCATTAAAATGGTCAGAAAGGACATGATCATGAGGAAATACTATTTGATTTGATCGCACAAGGTCCACTATGATAGTATGGAGACACAAATGGGTAGGTCTGCAGATGTTTTAAGCAAAGAACGGTTGAGAATAAGATAGCGTTAAAGGCTATATTATAGATATGATTGATCCATGTTCTTAACAGAGCACCTCGCTCTCAAACTGCAGGTTTATTTCTGTTTCCTAAAGGTTTCTAAAGGTAGAATGGGAGGCAGATCTATTAGCTATCAAAATCCTCTCTTGTGGAACCAACTCCCAATTTAAGTTCATGAGGCAAACGGCAGACGGCAATCTGCTTTAGAGACTAGGTTTAAAACATTCTTTTTTTCAATTAATCTTATAGTTACAGTGGCTTATATTATCCTGAGCTATTATCTATGTATTTGTGTTGCTATAGGCCTAGGTTGCTGAAGGGCATAATGACCACTTTCCTTTCCTTTGCTACATTTCACCTCTTTACTGCTCACCAGTTTTGCATTATTATCCTCTGCCATCTGCTGAAAAGAATAATGACAATTGACTGAAATAAGATAACAAAGCTTAGAGGCAAGGCAGTTGGTGACAGAAACCAGAAACACGCGGAAGATTACGGAAGGCCTGACAACGAGTGAAAGTGAGCTGGCTGGATAAATAGGGAGGACACAAAGGGAAAGGCAGGTGAAGCAATTAACACAGGTGGAGGATATGAGGGTAATTAAGCAGAGAGAGAGAGAGAGAGAGAGAGAGAGAGAGAGAGAGAGAGAGAGAGAGAGAGAGAGAGAGAGAGAGAGAGAGAGAGAGAGAGAGAGAGAGAGAGAGAGAGAGAGAGAGAGAGAGAGAGAGAGAGAGAGAGCGAGCAATGGCATGGCTGGGACAGCAGGAAAACAGAACCTAACACAACTGTGGTGAATGAACAGTTGTGGCAAAATAAACCCACTACCTAAACTAAAGACAAGCAGGCAGGAAAATAAAGGTCAAACAGAAACAAGAATAAACTACTTGAACCATAATGAGCAAAAAAAACTAACTAATTCCAGGAACAAGGAGGAAGGACCCAAATCTACAGCTAATAATACTAAAGAGGAGAAAAGCTGAACCACTGCACGACCCCAGTAGTCTAAAAATAATCAAAACCCTGGGGATCATGACAATTTATTGCATAATCACTAAAGGAGGCAGAGGAGTAACTGAACTACTGACACACAGAGCAGGAGAGAGGAGAAGCCAGACAAATTCGAATAAAACAACAGAAGAGACAGAATGGTTAGCCGTAGTAGTGCCTAAGCTAGTGCTAAGCTAGCAACACCCCCAACATGCTATATGAAAAACTATATGAAACACAAAAAGCTCCCAAACATGAAGGGCAGCAACAGCAAACAAGTTTTTTTTCAACATGCTTATATGTTAGAATGACTCAGAAATGGCACAGTAAAGAGAATTTTGATTCAAATCAGGAGAGTCTGAAACATCAAACAGCTCCACCGAGTGCACCAGCTAAAAAAAAAGGAATTGGCACAGTACGCCTTAACCAATCAGCAACTGTTAGGCAGCTTGGAAAGTCCAAGACATTTCTGCTGCAAGTTCTGTAAACCAAGGGCACGGACTGTGAAGACAGTGGGAGGTCAGCACAATGGGTGGGCCCATTGCTTCTGTAGAGTATGTAATGTATAATGGCCTGGGGCAGAAATGTGGGCTTGTGTGTGAGTGTATGTTTCTGTTTAAAAAGATAGATTCCTCAGAATCTCAGGATGACAGCTTTGGGGTCTGCAGCTTTTATGGGGAGGTCTGAAGTTACCACATATGCTTTCTGTTAGCTTTAGCTTTATTTCAGAATGAGAACAAAATGCATTATTTATTTCTTGAACAGTGGGTACAAATTGCAAAAATCCTGAAGTTGTATATAGTCAACCAAAGAGATCAAACCAAATGCATTGTTCTGTATGAAATATGATGTTGTCTATGCAAAAATACATTCAGCTCTCCTGCAATAAATCCTGCTTTAATTGCTGTCCACCATGGCTCGATGCTGTTTGAGGAAGAGTGAATGCTACTAGTCAAAGACCTTATGCAATACTTGGTTTCCTTAGATAGGAAACTTTTGGACCCGCCTGTCTGTATGATTTGATTGAATTTAACTTTGTAAAGTGCCTTGAGATGACATGTGTTGTGAATTGGCACTATAGAAATGAAGTTGAGTTGAACTGAATTTATTATCTATATTTTTAAAACAGCTGGACCTTTAATAGGAGTGTTCCTGTCAAGATTCCCTAACATATGCATATGTGTGCATCCTTAATGTATAGCAATAAAGGTCATTTTAGATCCCAGTAATTTAAACTAATCATAAAATGGGATAAAGACACCTCTAAAAACATCTTTTTTTTTTTTGTTTAACAGAAAGACACACAGAGGAGCATTACAAGTGTTCTTCCAGAACTGTGTGGTGAAGACTGTAAGCTGGAGCTCTATCAAGAAGACAACACAGATGGCGTCCTTGTTTCTGGGAAGTATGTAGAAGGTCAGTATTTTAGATAATTATAATGATAATCTCACCCCATAAACATTACTTTTCACCGTTTCAGCCAGAAATGAATATTTCTTACAGAAATATTTAGATATGTTTGTGTGTCTGTTCCTACTAAACCTGTGGTAATACCATCTGGATTACTGCAAATAATACCAATGCTGACCTTTCATGATTATCCCCTCTTTGCTGTGGTAATAGAGATTAAACCGTCTTTGTTTATTTTCTTTCTTTACTTTTTGCAGATGATTTGACAGGCATGGTAAACAAATTCAACAATGACAACATAAAGGATAAAGTAAGTGACACATTTTTTTTAATTGTACTTGTAAATCCATTGTTTATCCTTTTAGTAGTGCTTTATGCTTATTCAGCTCATCTAGTTCAGTCATACGTGTGTCATCTTTTTTATTCAACCTCTTTCCTTCTGGTAAGACCAAGGCACAGCCAGAGAAATTCCACATGTCTAACCAACACCGTAAATTACACCATTTACTATGAAGGCTCTGTGAAGGAGTCAATTTGCTTGACTCAGCCAGCTAAACTCTGTGGTTGATTTATAATCAAACCTGAAATACAAGGAAAAGGGAGAACAGTCCTCTAAGCCTGGAGATACTCTCTGAGGCTTCACGTCACCAGACTGACAGCTGGTGTTAAAAAAGAAAAGCTCACAGACGAGCTACATGGCAGCGGCAAAACATATTTTCATGCTCCTTGGGACCAATTTTGGGTTATGGGTGTGTCCATCTTAGCAATTTGCATCTTTGCTTTCAACATACCGAGCATTTCCCCCATTACTCCATCGTGAACTAATCTAATAAGCAATTTCCATGTATTTAGACACATTTAACTCTAACATGGTATGCATAATCATTGATTGCAGTAGGAACAATTAATGAAGAAAAAATTATTCCCTTTTTTTGTTTTATTTTATTTATTTATGTATTTTGTAGAGAAGGTAAGCTACGAAAATTATATGAATATGTATAAATGTGATTATATATATTCGTATTTATAAATAAGACTAAACATTTACTGTTACAATAAATTTTACATTTACAAGCTTACAGACTTTTCTGTAGTATTGTATATAATGGCCTTTTATATTGTGTGACTTGGGTCATGCACATTAATTTCTGGCAGACAGAACAAATCTCGTTCAGTTTGATATTTGGATATTTTCATACTTGTATATAATTGTTTGAACAGATAAATGTCACACTTTCGGGCATCTGGAAAATTCACCAAGAGTCCCAGAGGTCTGCAGATTTCCTTCTGATATCTTTTTGAATTTCTGTTGATTTTTCCATGACGTCACAGTGGGAAACTGCTTGAGGCGTTGCTCCAAATCACATTCACAGATGTGCCTACATTTTACTTAAATGTTGTGAATTAAGCCATCAGAGGGTTACAATGCCATGACATCATCATAAAGGCAAATTCTTTAGAGGAATAGTGATTTTAATGTTTGAAAATGTTCTATATATATATATATATATATATATATATATATATATATATATATATATATATATATATATATATATATATATATATATATATATATATATATATATATATATATATAAAGTTGGACTTCATAGATAGATGCAGGCTTAGGGGGAAGAAAATGAGCGCTGGTTTACACAGATGGGATAAGTGACAGCTTATGCAAACATCATAAAAACTGTTTTCCTTTGGGTATTACAGGGACTGTGATGAAAAATAGAAAATAACAGCCATCTATCACTTCAACCAAAGTAATCAATAATCTTTACCATCTAATAAAATAGTTTAATCGAATAAAATGCACCCATTACGTTGAAAGCTTTGGCCACAACCAGTCGATGCCCAAAATTTGGGTTAATCATTAGTTATTTTAAAGTTCACCTTTATTTCTAAATTTCTGACTTAATATATTTTTAATCTCAATGAAACTTTTTCCAGTCCCAGCATTGAAAGTAAAGACAGACGTTCAAATCTAAGATGCATTTACTTTGTTACGGTTTCATTCAAGCTGGCAGGTGTGAAAGAGAAAAAAACAAACAAAAA
Organism: Fundulus heteroclitus; assembly: GCF_011125445.2. Taxonomy (NCBI): domain Eukaryota; kingdom Metazoa; phylum Chordata; class Actinopteri; order Cyprinodontiformes; family Fundulidae; genus Fundulus; species Fundulus heteroclitus. The sequence continues at coordinate 10,656,227 of NC_046380.1, read as the reverse complement.
AAAAAAACAGTATTTTGATGGTTTTCTTATTTTCACAAAAACTCAATAAAGTTTGACATAAATGTCATCGTTGGTCATTCGCTTAATTTACAGTAGTTCAATTGAATTGTTTTTTTCTGTCAGACGAATGTCCAGGAAGCCATTCCTCGCTGGAGGAAGAACTCAAAGTTGGTACTGGTTGCCTTGCTGCTTACCGGCCTGTTGCTAGCTGCGCTGCTGGTTGGATTTTATTACTTTAAGACACACCGCAAGAACTCCAAAGGCGTCAGACTGGTGAGTTGTTTATTGGTATTGCAGTGTTTACACAGCCAAAGCCAATCATGCCTGAGCCGCTTCAGTTTCCACATTGAACCTGGTATCCTCTTCCACAAAATTAGACAAAATGTTACAATCATACACACACCATCAGCAGAAATGTAAATTAATATTGTTGTATTTTATCATCTCAAGTAAACCGTGCAAAGAAAGTGTTTATGTGGAAGAAGCAGGGGAAAAAAACAACACGTGGATTTAATTTTTCTCACCATCCAGTAATTTCATGACTAAAGGGAGGGCACGCTTGACTTTTATGTGACGCAAAGCAGCATCGACTCCTTCAAAGCTGTTTTTTTTTTTTTTTACTTTAGCTTCTTGCCAGAGAGATGCACATGTTTTCAGTTTGTTTTTTTTCTTATTATGTGACATCATCTTCTAAAGCAGTTACATATGGAGGCACGCCCGTGAGGTTGTTCTCACCGACCTTATCAAATTTGTGGCCTATGGAATGAAGTGTAGGATAACTAAAACACCAATGCTAATATATACCAAGAACTTTACAAGATTCCCCATCTATGAATAATATACGCTTTTTAACCAAATAACGTGTTTCAATAATGTTTCCAAAAGTCAAAGTTCTCAGTGAGAGTACTCAAAGCTGTATCCCATAAACCTCTAAAACAAATGCAAAATCCACTTTCCACTCAAACCTGTCTGCTGTAGTTTTTGGCTAATCCAACATAAGCTCCATTCTAAAGCTTTGCCTCTGCTTTATCCTTAGGCTGAGTCTTTCCAGGTGGACGAGGAGAACCAGGCCAACACCCTGGTTTCTGTGGCCCCGCTGCCTCAGGAGCCCGTTGACAAACCCACCGCCAACGGAGAGTCTCCGCCTGAGAATGGGACGAACCCCACCGCGACTACCAACGGACACTCCGCCGCCCAGACCCAAGTGGCTGACACAGAGATGTGAATCCCCCCCGACGTTGTTCGACGTCTTAGCGTGCCGTTCACCCGCTAACCTCTCTGTTCACCAGAGGCAAATTCAACTTGAATCGATCACCAGCATTCACATCTCCACCTGCTCTTGTACCCAACCAGCAAGACTCCACATGAAGATGCAAACGATTATACAAACGATGACTTAGTGCCTGTAATGTGAAACGTGTGGGAACACTCACCTCTGCAGATGTCACCAAGAGCCTGACCATGCTGACAGAGGGACTCGGGGTTCATAGCCATTCTGACTTCAGTCTTATTGTGACAATATTTGTAGAATCATGAAGTCATGCCAAATATATGTCGATGTCGGACAAAGAAGCATAAAAAAAAAAAAAATCCCTTTGTACTTCAATCCAAAATTGTGCTGAAATGAAACTTGTGATGCCTTGCAGCTGAAAGAAAACAGTCTTTGTGTTAAAAAAAAAAAAAAGAAAAGGACAGACACGTTTTACTGCTTGTTTCAAATCCTCCGTTGCCGCCTTCGAGAGTATTAAAAAGTCAACACAAACAGCGTTTTTTTTTTTTTTTTTTCTTTGAACGCATAGATCATCTTAGTATTATTGTGCAAAGAGCTGGATGGAAAACAGCATGGTCTTTGGTTTTACTGTGGGATGAATTTTGTTCTAAAGGTATATTTTCTTTTTTTTTGTAAATGTGAGTGGAAAGTCGCGCGTAGTTCCTAACCTCTGCAGCTGACCTTTGGTCAAAACTCATTTTAAGACAGGATCCAAAGTGCATTTCTATTTCGTGCCAGTGTGGTTTTCATTATTGTATATTTTTTTTTGTTTTTTGTACGGCGAATTTACATTTTTCAACTTTTACTACTGTTTGGGAGAATTATACGGAACATTAGCTTGTTTACATAACAGACAGGGAGCTAAAAATGCCTGCTGTGACGTTCTTTCACAGCTTACAGCGGATTTAGATTTCCGAGGAGCGTCTTTGTCTGCTACTTTTTGTAAAACATATTTTCTACTTCAGTGTTAAGCCTTTTTTTTTATTTCTCTTTCATGATGGGCTCTATGTATAAATATGCTTGCCTTCGTATTCATAAAATGTTTTTGTTATCAAAACCCAGGTTGTTATCTTATTAGTGCTGTGTTGACTCGAATGATCAATAAAAGTAATTGTACTACCACAAGCTTGAGAAAAAAAAAATTTTGGTTTTATGATATAAAAGTTAAAAAATGGACACTAACCATAAACCTTATATCATGTAATCTACCTTTATGTTAACCTTATACCAAATCTTTTACTAAGGGGCCCTAGCAAACACAAAAGGGAGCAAATTTAGGTCTCTAAAAGACAAGGAATGAAGACACGGTAAAATTTGCATACACCCTTATTTGTAAAGATTGAAGAGCTAAGACGTAGTCTGTGTTTTAACATTCAAATCCACCTTTGTTTAGCTTAAGCAAATTTGAGGTAGATTGACGTGTTTTACCTGACTTCACTTTAAAATTGGGGGATGCTGTATATCTCCATACTGTGGTCTCCTGAATGTAAACAATCTAACGATCAAGATATTTTTGTGCTTAAAATGGGATAAAAAGGAGGTGAATTTAGATACTCAATCATATTCAATAAATTAGAATATTATCAAAAAGTCAGTTTGTTTGAGTAACCAAAGGTAAACTTATAATGATTTCTTTGCTTAAATATAATGAAAACACAGCATTTAAGATTAAAACATTACATCAAATCAATTCAAAAACATTTAGAATACAGAAATGTGGGCTTAATAAAAAGTATGTTTAATACTTGCTTCAAGGTTGTTACTTTCAAACGGTACTTTCAATCTGAAAAATGAGCCTTATTGGAACCCATTGTCTAATGTATTTAACATGACTGCACTGGGACATTTGTTTTCAAGTAAATCCTCTGAAATTACTGCAGATGGCCCACGTGGTCTGGTCCTGCCACCCCCGACAGAACCAGAACCTTCCTTGTAGGTAGCTTATTATTTGCTTTGATATTAACTGCATTTTTATATCCTGTTTGTAAGTAGCTTAGATCACGGCGTCTGTCAGAGGCATAAATGTGAACAAATGCACATATTACATAAAAATACAAAATATAAACACAAATTCCAAAGTCTGGTTTCAGATCATGAATATTCACAAATGGGTATTTAATATCTTCAGTACAATACCCATTTGATTTGTATAAGTCTATTATAAAATCCACCTAAAGCAAAAATCATTTCCCCAACATATTTTTTTATACTTATGCAATATATATATATATATAGCCATGTCTTTATTTCCACATAGACCTTTTAGATAGACACATAGACCCTTTTTTTCCTTTTAGATTGCTTTCTGTTGATGTCATTTGTGTCTCTGCTGCATTGTACAGAGGACAAAGTGAAGCACAGATGGGTCAGGGAATATTAATACCTATAGGTTTGGTCTACTGATAAAGTGTCAACATACCCTCTAGCAGACCTATACTGATTCATCATTCTTTACTGACAGACATACACCTATTTGCCAATTGTTAACATGGGTTTCACTTAAATTCAAATCAAGAATTTGTCTAATCCAGAAAATAGCATGTTGAGCTTGACTCTAATACTGCACTTTAAATAGCATTAAAAAAAACAAATCGGATTCAAAACATGCCACTGCTAACATGCTTCAGTAAGTCCAGAACAGTACAGAGTTGTGACTCTGTAGTAAAAGAAAGGGCTGTTCATGAAGGACTTAACATACTTTTAAGCTTGATGGATTGATGCTCATTTAGTATTAGTTCAAAGCTCATTACCTTAGCAATTCAAAAGTGTTAAGGAAACTCTCGACTCCATTTAAAAAAAAACCAACAACATCAGTCATGAAAGACTAAGAACAGATTTGTTTCAGAATGAGTCTCTCGCAGCTCAGCCTTGAGCCTTGTTTGTGAAAATTTGACTATTCCAACTTTGCATGTGTAGATTTGCGACTAAACTCCAAAACATTTCCATAGAAAATGCAGCTGCAATGTTATTGGGTGCTTCCTGCACATACTAGTCTTTAAGAACCCCGGACAGGACAGGGATGCATCACAGAAAATAAATTACCAACAGAGGGAAACATAAAAAAGGAAGAGATGAGAACAGCAGCTCTCCGATCTCTGCTCTTCATTGAGCTCTTCAGGGTGGCTCTCTGTGACTCCCTTGGAGAGAATATCTACGTCTCCAGAAAATTGACCTGGTCAGAAGCCAGAGAATACTGCAGAAAACATCACACCGACCTGCTGTCAATCAACAGCCAGGAGGAACTAGACAAACTCACTGAATCAGCAATAGGAGGTTACAGCAGTAGTGCCAGCATTAGCTCTTCTGACAGAATCTGGACTGGTCTGTACAAAGATGTCAATGACAACTGGAAGTGGTCTGACGGGGCGGATGTTTTGTTTTTTCTCTGGGTATCTTTGGAAGAGACTCTCCACAATCGGAGCTGTGTGATGCACAGTGAAATGGGTTTGCAGGCAGTGAGCTGCGAGGAACAGTTCCCATTCTATTGTTTTCACAGCAGCCTGGTTCTGGTGAAGGAGAACAAGACCTGGGAGGAGGCTTTGGAGCACTGCCGCAGCCTGGACATGGATCTGGTTAGCCTCAGCTCGGAATCCGTCCGGACTAAAGTTCTGCAGACCAGCACGACCGCTTCGACAGCCCATGTGTGGACCGGCCTGCGCTATCTTTCTGACAGCTGGCTGTGGGTGGATGGCACCTCCACAGCGTACCAAGCCTGGAGTCAGGAGGAGATCCCACAGTGTCCAGCCTGGAGCCACCACTGCGGGGCCCTGTTTCGGGAGGGACAACAGCTGGTCAGCCGGGACTGTGCTGAGAAACTTAACTTTTTTTGCTTCAAAAAGAGCACACAAAACGTGAAACATTAATAAAGAGTAATTAAAAACACTTAATTGTACAATAAAATCCACAGATAAGCAACTCTTGTTATGTCTAGATAAATTCAGGGCTTTTATTTTAAAGTGACTTTGATTTAATTAGACCCATACTGCATACATTACTTTTATTTTGTACGTTAAGTTCTCACTTTATAATGGGAATGCATTTTCCAAAATCTTCAGCTTGTTAGAAAATGTATAAATCTAATGCTTTTGTTTTTGTGTCTTTATCTTTTGTTATCATCGCTTGAAATTAATCAAATTTGTACAACTAAGTTCAGTTGCATATTAAATATACTTGAAAACTGTTTTGTTTTCATTATTTAAAAAAAAAAACAATGATTATGTCAGGAACGAGGACAGATGGACCCAGTATTCAGCCAGACAAACAGGAGGTATGATTAAAGAAGGTTTATTGGAGGTGTTCTTGACAATGCATGGACAGGCAGGCTCGGTGGTCAGAATAACAGTCCAAGGTCGGTACACAGTTCAGCAGACAATGCAGGCAGGGATCCGGCAAGCTCAGAAATCCAAAAACAGAAACTGGTCAGGTAATACAGGCAGGCAGTCAGAACAGGGCAGGAAAAAACAGGTACAAGGTTCAGGCTGGCTCAGAAATCCGGAGGCAATTGGGTAATATCGACAGGACAAACCAAAAGGGAATGCTGGACAAAACTCACCAAAGACTCAAAAGACAAACCCAAACTAAATCTATGACAGAACCGGTTAAATGAAGAGAATCACTAAACCAAAACCTAAACTAGACTAATCCAGAACCAAAATAACCACAAAGACCAAACCCAAGCTAGAAAACCAAATTAAGGCTAAACAGAACACAAGCAAATAATAAAAACCAGAGCTAACACTAAGACAGGAGAGATAACTAATTAATCAAATAACAAACCCCAAATCATGACAGATTAAAGATTAAATTTTTTTTACACAGAAATAGAACAGAATACAATATAATAGACGTCCTTTGTTAGTAAAAATTCAAAATAGCAACACACCGTTTAAAAACGGCATATGAGGTTGTTGTGATTGGCAAGCTGTTGTACCAATTTGAGCCACAAGTATTACCTATAGCTCGTTTAAGGATTTGAGATAGTTTGAGATGGGTCAATTTGCAACTGTTGAATCAATGAGTCAAAGCATCGCCAAAACTGCAGGTGTTACTAAGTGTTCCTGGTCAGCAGAGGTAGCCATCTAATAGCAGTAAAAGGAAGGTACAGAGGTGAACCTATAACAGGGTCAATCAAGGCTGCAACAAAGGCAACCGGTGCTCATTGATAGACATGGAGTGAGGAGGCTGGAATGAGTGGTCCAGCCCAACATACAAGTTATTGTACGTTAAAACACTAAATAACTCCATGCTTATGATAGAGCAATGTCAGAAAGCCCAGTGCGTCTCAGTTTATTGCATATCTGCACAGCTGCAGACCAGCCGTGGTCCTCATTGTGTTACGTGACCCTTGAAATTTCAGCAAAAGGTTTATCATGGGCAGACAAATCTAATTTATTGACCTCAACCTGTGAAATGTTCATGATTTAAACTTTTCCATGAAATTCCCATTTTTAACAATTCCAAGCTTTTCCATCCAAAAGCACAACAAGGCATTCAACTCAAAAACACAGATAAAAGTTTAACTAAAATCAATATGTCTAAAACCACACGCAGCTTTTAAATAATCCATTCAGTGATGCAAAAATCTGGAGGACATTTAATCCCCACTCCCCAAATTTTGCAGATTAGAAAAATAATTTCTGAACATCAAAACCTTTTCAGTGTAAACTGTGCTTATCTGCATGTCGGTCACAAAAGTACCAGAATTGCCGGCAGAACAACAAAAAAATGTTTTTTAATTATCCTATCTACTGTATCTGCTTTCAAGCAACTAAACAACCAAAAAAAAAAAAAAGTTGCAGCAAGCCATGAAACTTAGTCAGGGCACCATTAATACATGTTGCAGTGGTTGTGCTGAACAGATTACATTAAAACACACACAGGAGTGCTTTAAACATGACCAAGGGCACAGCTGCATGACAGCAGAAAAATATGCAATGTGCAAAAATATTGCTGAATGTCGATGACAACAAAAACACTTGGGTGAAATAAGTAACTTATGTCAAGCGTCATTGCAAACACAGAAACCAGAGAATGAATTGTATATCCAGCTACTGCAAAAAAAAAAAATAAAATAAAAACAATTCATAATTTCCACCTCAACAAAAAGATTTATTGCAAAAGTTCCTTATGGCTGTTATCTGCCATTTTGCCAATGAAAGAACCTAGTTGAAGTTTCTTAACGACTTTACCACTTTATCACCTCTTTACTTTCTTAAACAAAGCGGGGATTGAGGGATAAAGTTTCTATGACAACTGAGCAGAACATTACCTGAGTAATAAGTGGGGCCAACACCATTATTAACTCTAAAGGTCAGATAATCACCTTAGAAGCAATTCTACAACATAAAAGGTAGACAATGATGAGACTTTAAAAAGAAAGTAATGTTAGCTCTTTCTGCTCTTTGCCAGTATTAATGCTGCTGAACTGCACAATAGTTATGGAGGGGCTGTTTTTTATAAGGAAGACCAAAAAAGTAGAATATTGCAGTAATTTACCCTGCACCTTATAAAAGGCATGTAGTATTACATCGGACAGTGAATGAAACGGTCAAACTCCGGCTATGTTCCTGAGATGATGAAGTCCATCCAATTACAATTTTTTTAACATGGCATTAAAAAGTTTGAATCAGACTGAAACGTAAGGCCGGATGTTTAATAGGATTTCTCTTTCTGAACTGTATTTGAAATTATTGTGACAGGGTGAGCCAGGGTGATATTATGGATGCCTCCCTTTAACTTTGCTGTATAAAAAGCTTACACCACTAAAATTTCAGGTGTAGTAAGTCATTATAAGAAGTTTTAGTGAACTAAAAATCAAGAATGTGGGATACTTTCTGATCTTTATTTGAAGAGATTCAACAAATTGTAGCAGGGTCAGCTTGATAGAGCCAACAGTGATCCACAATTCCTCTCCTGGATTATTCCCTATAATACAATAAACTGTTGAACTTTTATTCAACAGTTTATTTAAGTTTTATGGGTGTTTATTTTAACAAACCACCAATATTATCAACTGCGACTTGTTGTTCCAGTGGATGAAAATGGCATGGGGCTATAAACACCAGTGACCTATTGGCTCTTGATGACCAGAAGGATTTAGTCACACAACATACGGTTACAAGGTCAGCCGTCCCTCCATGTGTGGGAACACTGGTGAGAAGGCTTGGTGTGTCTAAAGCCTGGCTTGTTATTTGCGCTTGTGGGCAGTTCATGCACCCACAGCAAATTAAGCACTCCAGTCATACTAGCTACAGTGACCTTTATCAGCCCTTGTTGTTACACTCTGACAGGCTATGCACGCTTGCCGTAATGGTTCACTTACAGAACCTGCTGGGCTAAAGGCTACCACTGTCTGTACAGTGAAGAGGGTGCGAAGGTCAGCAGGGTGGTGTTTGCTGGTAGCAGATCAGAGATCACTGTAAACGAGGCCATATCAGTCCACGAGTATGAATATTAAGAAAAATGTTTTTACAGTTTAACCAACAACGCCATTGTTAAAGCTGTCCTACTTTACTCAAGTACTGAATCCTCAGATAGATAGATAGATAGATAGATAGATAGATAGATAGATAGATAGATAGATAGATAGATAGAATAAAGAGAACACTCAAACAACACAATGTAACTCCAAGCCAGTCACTCTTCTGTGAAAGTGTCCACTAAAGAAGCGAAAGTGATTGACAATCAATTTCACAATTTCACTTGCTGTTGTGCAAACGGAATAGAAAACAGGTGGAAACTGGAGGCAATTATCAAGACCCCCCCCCCCCCCCCCCCCCCCCAATAAAGGAGAGGTTCTACAGGTGATGACCACAGACCACTTTTCAGTCCCTCTGCTTTCTGCCTGATGTTTTGGTCACTTTTGAATGCGTGGTGGTGCTTTCACTCTACTGGTAGCATGAGACGGAGTCTACAACCCACACAAGTGGCTCAGGTAGTGCAGCTCATCCAGGATGGAGCATCAATGCCAGCTGTGGCTAGAAGGTTTGCTGTGTCTGTCAGCATAGTGTCCAGAGCATGGAGGCACTACCAGGAGACAGGCCAGTACACCATGAGACGTGGAGGCGGCTGTAGGAGACCAATAACCCTGCAGGACCGCTACCTCAGGCTTTGTGCAAGGAGGCACAGGAGGAGCACTGCCAGAGCCCTGCAACATGACCTCCAGCAGGCCACAAATGTGCATGTGTCTGCTCAAACAATTAGAAACAGACTCCATGAGGGTGGTATGAGGGCCCAACGTCCACAGGTGGGGGTTATGCTTACAGCCCAACAACGTGCAGGACGTTTGGCATTTGCCAGAGAACACCAAGATTGGCAAATTCGCCTCTGAGGCCCTTTGCTCCGTGACAAAGTCTGGGGACGCCGTGAAGAACGTTCTGCTGCCTGCTACATCCTCCAGCATGACCGGTTTGGCAGTGGGTCAGTAATGGTGTGTAGGGGGGGGGGGGGGGGGGGGCATTTCTTTGGGGGTGCGCACAGCCCTCCATGAGCTCACCAGAGGTAGTCTGACTGCCATCAGGTACAGAGATGAGATCCTCAGACCCATCATGAGACCATATGCTGGTGCGGTTGGCCATGGGTTCCTCCTAATGCCAGACAATGCTAGACCTCATGTGGCTGGAGTGTGTCAGCAGTTCCTGTAAGACGAAGGCATCGATGCTGTGGACTGACCCGCCCGTTCCTCAGACCCGAATCCATTGAGCACATCTAGGACATCATATCTCGCTCCATCCACCAATGCCACATTGCACCACAGACTGTCCAGGACTTGGCAGATGTGTTAGTCCAGGTCTGGGAGGAGATCCCCCAGGAGACCATCCGCCACCTCATCAGGAGCTGTCCAGGAGTTATAGGGGGGTCATACAGGAATGTGGAGGCCACACTACTGAGCCTCATTTTGATTTGTTTTAAAGGAGATTACATCAAAGTTGGATCCACCTGTATTGTGTTTATTCACTTTAATTTTGAGTGTGGCTCCAAGTCCAGACCTCCATAGGTTAATAAATTTGATTTCCATTGATAATTTTTATGTGATTAGGTTGTGATTAGGTTATTAGCACATTCAATTATGTAAAGAATAAAGTATTTAATAAGAATATTTCATTCAGATCTAGGGTGTGTTATTTTAGTGTTCCCTTTATTTTTTTGAGCAATATATATATATATATATATATATAGATCATTTTGTGTGTGCCTGGAGAACAAACGTGAAAGCATGAGTCAGTTTTTATCCTTCAAAGCATTAATTGTATTTTGTCTCCATCTACTGGACATTTCCTGTCATTTCAACTACAGCAATCTACCAATTTAGCCCCCAAACTTGATTGGGGCTAATCTTAACTCGTTTCTGCAAATGGCATTTAATGGCTGTTTAAGAAGAACCTGCTGCAAAGAAAGTAGCAACAATAATAAAACAGTAGCTCTCCTGGTTCAGTATTTTAATAATTAATTCCTTTAATTATTCAAATATGATTTCAGGAACTGTGTCGTTAGACAAGGTTTTGCTTCACTAACCGAAGTAATTAAAAATAATCTATTACATATTACCATATAGTGTGGCACAAACATGGAGTCGAATAAGATAAAATACAAAAAAATAAAAATCAAAAACAACAGATTTATTACAACGTCGTATCTTGTTTTGTATTAACTTAAACCAAATGTGAAAATGTATCTCCATATTCCAATGTATGCTTCCATGAATTGAAATTTCATGAAAATATCAGTGAAACTGAGGAGCGCAAAGTGTAATCAAGTTAAATGTATTCAGTTGAAAACGATTATTATTATTATTATTATTATTATTATTAAGATATTGGGAAAAGGTTGTTTGATAGGGTTTTGCGTACTTGATTTATAATGGTGTATTATAATGCTGTGCTTTATTCTCATTAAACAAGCTCGTTGAGATTGTCACAGCAATACAAAAAGAAAGATAGATAGAAAGAAAGAAAACGCATTCCTAGCTTCGTATTACAACTATGAACAGCATTTTATGAAGATCACTTTTTTTTGGATCTTCATTTATTATGAAACATCTCACAGGGTAAAAAAAAATGATATTTTGAGGATGTCTTCTCAAAGGTTTAATGACCAGACGAACAGATAAACAGACAAAAAAAAAGAAAAAGAAAAATAGAACCCTGTGAAATCACTGGTTCTGTTTTTAGGCACACAAATTAGCTAATCAGTGTGTAAACATTTGCAAAGGTTATAACTAAATAACTAACTGATCATGCGAGATAAAATTAAATAACAAAAATGAATAACATACGCACTTGATATACAGCTGCGAAAAGGAGAAAAAAGAAAAAAAATCTCAGCACGACATCTGGGCATTGCGTCAGAGGGATGTCGTTTACGGTAAATGGACGCTCATAACCATGTGATCTTACCCGATGTTTGTAAACATGCGTCAGCCACATGTGAGTCTGTCGATGAGGAAACGCTGTCCATCCTCTCGGCCAATCAGTGACCGGGGGAGTGTCAGGGGCGGGGCTCTCGTGTTGCGCTATGGAAAATCGTTAGGGGATACACTGTGACAAACATGCGCTCTGAGATTGACAATAAGCAGAATAAGTCCGAAACGGGAACCCGACGAAGTCATTGATCAGCGAGGGCCGGGCCTGGGAGGCGCCGGCGGCCGGGATGAGCTCCGCATTTCCTCAGGACAGATGGAGCAAAAGGGTTTGGGCAAAACACGTAAGTTATTTGGGTTATTACACGGCCAAAGCCATATAATACTGCGTAGGTCGCGTAGAGAATACCACTATGTAATTCATAACCACCGGAGCGCCAGATGAAAAGGTAAGAACAAGAGTCTGGAGGCGCTCGTGAAAGAGTTGCGTTATGATGAATAAAAGCGATTAAAAGTGTCGTTGTCGCGGTCGAGTATAGGTCGGGGCTTTGTAAGGAAATCGGTTCGGGACACTTTTTGAATAATCCTGATGTTTCATCATCGATATGACAACAGGTAAATGAAACTGCGTCAGCGCGAAGTCCGACAAGCCACATTAAAATCCAGTGGGAATTTCCACTCCCGTGGATGAAACTCGCTGCGGCGGCATGACGGCGTACTTGTCAGCGCTCCAAAACTTGACTTTTTGGGCGATTTTGACGACTAAATGTGGATGTAAACAAAACGTGGAATCGGCAGGGATGGCGTGTCGAGGGAGAGCTCGGAATTGGATGCTGCGCAAGAGATGGATAGTGCGTAATCCTGTTGTGGGAGAGGACGTTACGCAGTACATATTACCTCAATCATCCACCAACCCGTGGCCCTACGGGCTCTGTTCGCGCTGTTGTCGACTTTCCATGACTGTTATTTCCTAAGAAACACTAATAACCTGGAGATACGCAGTTAAACGCGGTCTCGGTCCGATTAGGCTGCAGCTGTTTGTGGCGTCTCGAGAGGAAATAAAAACTCAGTGATGACGCAGCGTTATTTAAGTTTCCATTGTCTATCATGATTTTGCTGCGTCACACCGAGCGCAAGAGTCCTAAATAGTAATCTGGCCTTATAGTGCGCACTTGATATGTTCAAAACAAGGTGTGCTTCCCGAATGTAGGGGGCGCTGTTGAGTTACATACCCATTGGATCAAATGATCTGCTTAAAAAAGGGATGTTGACATGGAGTCTAAGTTCCCCCTCCTCTTTATTACTCATTGTTTTCCCTTTTTCATCTCTTTGGTCTGTTTAACACGTTTGTTTTTGAGATTGAAGATTTTTCTTTTCCAGCTGAGTGGTTGCTTTTTTTTTTTTTTGGTCTTTTTTTCCCCTGTTTAATTGCAAACCACTTTGTAGATTCGCTACCTCAGAAGCATCCCTGTGTGGCACAAAATGAGTCTGAACTATCTTGCTGTAGTGACAACGTTATGGGTGGTGCGTAGACCTCTAATTTTAACTTCGTACCATCGTGATGTGGGAAGGTGGGGTGCTTCCTCCTGCTCACTTGCAGAAGTAAATAAATAAATAAATAAATAAAAAATAAGGGAAGATAGGAGACAAAGAGCGTCATCACTTATCAAAGTGCCGGAGGTGAAAATGAGAAAGGCAGGGATAGCCAGCTCCCTCCTGTCCAGCGGATTTGTTCAGTCATTGGCTAAATCACCGGTAGATCTCACGAGTTGCAAAACCAAGTAAATGTAAGAAGAGAGGGAGAGAGAGAGAGAGAGAGAGAGAGAGAGAGAGAGAGAGAGAGAGAGAGAGAGAGAACCTTTAGAGCTTTAATTATGTTCGCTGAATAGAAACTTGACTCCTGGAGGGAATGTTGTTATGGCAGTTTTGAAGCAAACATGTGAAGGTCCCGTTAAGGAGGAGAGTCTGTTCAGAGAAGTGAGCGTTACGATTTACCAAGATATATATATATATATATATTTTTTTTTTTACATGTTTCCAAAGGTATACAGTCTGTTACTATGTGCTTTATATCAGGTGAGCGGGCCTGAAAAGCCTCACCTCGCCATGTTGCGTGGATTGGGAGGATCAGCCGTCATGTTTACCGGGCGTTTCGAGGCTGACCGGTGGAACAAGTGACCCAGTTTCACAAACAAGGAAACGTGACCTCAATAGTTATTTTGTTATCCTTGCGGGGAGAGGTGCTGCCTCACAAGTCAAACAAATAGAGGCGTTCAGCGTAGTTGCAATCGCAGTTTTTGGGGACGTGTTTTTTCTTCCCACCCCAGCTGTAGATGTACGTAGAGCAAGAAAGCATTCAGACATGGAGTCAGACAAAAAGAAATCAGCCGTCGCTGTGGGTTTAAAAACAGGAGAAAAGACGTCGTCCTGAAAGACAAAAGAGGCAGTGTGAGTCGACTGACAAAAAATGTGCTTTCAGCGCAGCGCCAGCATCACCTGTGGCCAACATAAACCACCGGAGAGAACGCCGAGCGACCCACCGTCTCTCAAAACAGATCCCTCCTACGCTCGGATTATAGAATGGGAAGTGGCACAGGGCCGAGAGATGACAGTGCTAAAATTAAACCCTGTGCACTGCTGGCCCTGCTACATGACAGAGTATTAATAGACAAGTGTGAGGCAGCGTTTGTTGCGCAGGTAGACACCTCATGTGTTGCAAGGACAGCTTGAAATCAGGTGCAGCGTGATGTAACCTGAGAGGCTTCTCAGTGCCCCAATTATTTAATGCCTTATTTTTCTTTCTGCAGGCCTGTTTTGAGTACACGGAAGCAGCAAAACAGCTTAGTAAGAGCTGATGCTGGGTCTAAAGATAAACTCTAGACTCGGTTTACATTCTGGAGACACACTGAGGCACTTTAACCCATTATGGCATCCTCGTTAATCGACAAAGCATTGGATATTTTCCAGCAGAGGCCTAAACATTGTTACAACGTGTAAATCAGCTCATCTTTATGCGCATGTGTGTGTGGCCGGTACATCCATCCATCGTGCGTCGGGAATCGAACAAACAGTGTCAGGCTGTCCTGAGCGCGTTGGGGCCCCTCGCTTCTACAAATATTTCACAATCCGCAGCCCCCAAGGAGCAGATGATGCAACTCGGAAGCTTAAACCCAAGATCCTTTTATGATCCAAAACATTTGGTGGGTTGGGGCTTCTTTCCAAATCAGGAAGCGAGATCCGATTGGTGCCGTGATGTCATGTGATTGTCTTCCCGATCACGCAGCGTTGGTCGAAACTATTTCCGTTTGAACATTTGGCAAACGAGGGGGGGGGCTTTCAGAGTCGCATCTATTTTGCTGCCGGGTGGTTTAAAAAAAAAAAAAAAAAAACGCACTACCTGCGTAAGGTTGCCTCTCTCACTCCTGATAAATTAGGCCCTGTAATCTGTAAGAGGATTAAGCACCTACACTGTTTACACGCGCGCTGCTACGCACGCGTACACGTAACAACACACAAGGTTGCACGCATGCAGGCATTTGACTCTACGACGTCACCCGCTCCGAAGGGACCCAACCCAGTGACATCAGCTACCTACCAACAGCCTGCACTGCCTTTTTTCACAGATGGATCTCTTCCTCAGAGCGGGTTAGAAAGCACAAGGATAAGCCGCTTCTCTATTTAAAAAAAAACAAAAACGTGTGGTTTGCTTCTAATATGTCTCACTAATGAGGATGTTTTGTTTGATTTTCATCTGTTTTCTGTTAAAAGGCGAACATTGTGCGCAGTTTGATGTTGTTCCAAATCAAACTCACGGTTGCGTAAGTCCCTTTTGTTTTGATTTTTTAAAAAGGGGCTGATGTGCCTTTAACAAGCAGTAGATGGTCAGGTGACTCGGCAGAAGAAGAAAAAAAAAAAAAAAAAAAAGAAACAGCCTCGATGCAGCGAGGAGCCTCTGCTCGCACAGCAGACGGTGGCAAGGGCTTGGAGTTTAAAGAACCAGGGAGCGGGAGAGAGGGACGCAGAGAGACGTTCTCAGACCCCAATGTTGCGCGACTCATCAGAATAAAAACGAGAAGGAGATGGATGTAAGAGGCGCTGCGGCCTTTAAGCCACAATGGCTGCCCGAGTTATTCTTCAAGCCGACACTGCAGACATGCAAATAGTGGCAGATGCTATCAAAAGCGAGAATTTTTTTTTTTTTGGCCAAAAGCACACAATCGTAAAGCTAGCTGGCCACAATGAAATGCCTAATTTGATTAGCACTCCTCGAGATACATCCTCGGCATCCGGCGCAGTATTTGTTTTGGTTTTAGCAGCCATGACACTGAACTAATAGTTAAGAGGAGATTAGGGAGTGACCAACAGACACATTAAGGTTTGGATTAGTTCCTTTTCCCAACAACAGGATAAAAAAGGAGCAGGAGACTCACAGGCAAGGATATTTCCCTGCATTTAATGCCAGAACTACAAACGGTGTCCAGTGGGCGTTTGCAATAAGTGTCTAGGTTTTGTTTTATCATTTCAAAATGAAACAATTTGTTTCTTATTCGGACATACAGCGCTGGTAAATGGCATTAAAAGGTTTTTCTGGGTTTTTTTTTTGTTTGTTTTTTACTAGTTTCAGGAGCTGCATTTTCTAACTTCCGTTACAGTCGGCCCTATTTGGAACAGAAGTGGGGCTGCATGCCTGGCGCTGGCCCAGGAGAGGACACAGCACCCCATCGTGCCCGAGAGAGAAATCTGCAGGAACGCAGCGGAGATCCATTTTTCCACGCCGTTGGTCGTCCATCATTGACACTTTCTGTCAGGCTGCGCTTCCACCTTAGCACTCTGCCCTTCCACCCTGAGAACCTGGCCATCTGATGCACTAACAAGCTGCTAAACTGCAGAGCCGAGTGTCTGTTTCCTTTTTCGGGTTTTAGAAGCTTAGCAGCATCAGTTCACAGAGACAGCTGCTCTAACTCACCTATCTTCAAACAAAGATCTTTACATTGTTGTAGTACACTACATATTGTGGGGTGAATAGATAGATAGATAGATAGATAGATAGATAGATAGATAGATAGATAGATAGATAGATAGATAGATAGATAGATAGATAGATAGATAGATAGATAGATAGATAGATAGATAGATAGATAGATAGATAGATAGATAGATAGATAGATAGATAGATCTGTTTTACTGACACACTAGTTGGTATTCAGTTTTTCATTATAATGCTTTCTTTTACCAAACTGAAGCTCTACACTTAATCTTGGAGACGCTTCATGGTTTACTCAAAGAAAGTAGATCAGCGTCCTCAGGAGATAAAGTAGTTCTCTACTGTAATGCAGTGAGAACAAATAAAACAAACATTTGTTTGAGAAATTTCATAAATGTAACAGCAGCGTGAGGAAAGAAAATATAGAAGAGAAAATAATCCCAAAGCAGATGACAGTTAATCAGCAGAGCTTTCACCAACGTTGATTGATGTCGATTAAACTGTTCTGAAAATGTGTAACAGCGCATTTCTAGGTCCGGATGTCTACGTCTTGCAGAGGAATCCTAAAACCTGTCATCGTAAAAAAACAACAACAGATGACATCAGTTTCTCTCCCTCCGGATGTGCCAGAAGCTGCTTCTGGCCTTAAGGTCTTCCTCCCCAGGGAACTGGTTTCAGATGGTGTTTTAGAGTCTAAAATCCCTTCTAGCACCATTTGAAATCGGTGTTCTTGAGCAGGAACAGACTTCGCAATTGCAGTTTAGTTTGTGATGATGGTCGTACGCAACAATTCTACAGTATGCCTCTTTAAATCTTTAGCGTCAGCTCGACAGATTTCTTCTAACCCTCTAATCAAGGCTGACCGTTTTCTTCTGGTGTTTAGAGTTTCCATCATGTCTAGCACCATTTGAAATCGGTTACAATGTGGAGGGAAAATCAACGCTTTCGCTTCAGTGAAACGCCTTGAACGGCCACAAGATGGCAGCATTGCACTTTGTGGTTTTCAGTCAACTGAGCGGCAGAGGCGGAGGACTCCTTGAAGCAGGAAAAGGCAAATTTCCAGAAGCAAGTGTAAGACGTTTTGATGGGGGGGGGGAAATTTATGATCAGTAATAATGTATTATTATTAAAAACTTGTGTCAGAGGAACCAGTTATTAGGACTCAGTTTGTTCTTACTAAGTTACAGTTGATCACAGGTTCTGTTGGAATTCCAGTTAAACAGATTTTGGGGTGAAATGCTTCAGTATGCAGGATTTTTGCATTTTTAAATTCATGCCCGAATGGTTGATGTTGTCCGTGTAGGAACTTGATCTCACCTTGTAAGTTGACAATTTTATCCATTATCACGACTGTAACAAAATTATTTGATAGTAATGCTGATATTTTCTTGTCCATTCTTTCTACAATTAGCCATTATAAATCCGCCTTTTTCATTTCTTCACAGAGAGACCCAACATGAAAAAGAATGAGTAAAATGTCTTTCAGCTATAGCTTATGATCAGGTCCCTTTAATAAATGGCTCTTGCGGCTGCTCAGGACAACCAGCCCCATACTGCTAGCCTGGGGACTCTAACCATCTGGACTTTAAAGGTCCGAGGTTGACAGATAATAGTTTTTCACAAACTAAATAAAAAGCTGTTATAGTAGACATATAGTAATAGAGTCACAATTTAAAGATAATTTATGTTGCTTATGTGTGAGCTGGGAAAACCTTTCTTGGACGCTGTAAAAGGCTGGCAACAGATCAGCAAGTAAAAGGCTTTTTTTTTATGTGTGTGAGTGAACACACCTTTAAACGTGGCCCTTACTTCCTGAATCATCAGACATATCTGCTCAGGAACAAATGAGTAAGTATAAGTGAGCAATAATGGCCCGTTTCCTCACCTAGGTCACTTTGTAAAACTGGTAGCCACACGTCCACAAAATCTGGCCTTTTTAAGATAACTACCAAATCACTTTTTCCTGGCAAAAAGAGCATATTGTGTGGGACGGTTAAAATACTAGTGTCTAGGTTCAGGACACTATAGATATTTATATTGTATAAGTATACGACAAAACGTTTCCCGTCTCATTCACATTTAATCAGACAAAACATTTCCTGCTCTCGGTCAGTTGGAATTAAATCTGTTTGCGTTCGGTAAGTGTTGGAATAATCAGAAAAGTTTCTTCAAATTCAGAGTTCTACATAGATTTCCCTTAGTATTTAGTATAATTGCCTTTTTAGCTCTCTAACTTGTGTCAAGTGTTTCGGGTATTTTTTCACAAGCTTCTCATAATAGGTTACTGGAATGCTGACCCATTCCCCCAGACATAACTGTTGTGACTGAGTCAGATTTGTAAGCCGCTTTACTCACACACACACACCTTTATTTAAAGAACACAGAGGACCGTGCCTCGACTTCCATGGACTTCCATTCATTTTCAAGCCTTTCTATGGCCCAACCCTGAACCTAACCTTTACCAGTATAACCCTAACCCAAACCTAACCAACACCTTAGTCTTCAACCTAACCCCTAGCCCAGAAGGACCAAATAAAGGTCCTCATTTTACTAGTAAAATGAATAAAAAATGTTCCCACTCACTCGCTTTTTTTTAAATTCATTTATTTTTTTATATATATTTACAAGTGAACACACCTTTAAACGTGGCCCTTTCTTCCTGAATCATAATATAAGTGAGGATTAATGGCCTGTTTCCTAACCTTGGGCACTTAGTAAAACAGGTAGCCACACGTCTGCACAATCTAGTCTTTTCCTGCAAAAGGAGTATATTGTGCGGGGCTGTTAAAAATAATAGTTCAGGCACACACACGCCTTTCTATGACCTAACCCTGACCCTTCATGAGTTTATAACTCACCCTAACCTAAACCTAATTGACTTCATAGTCCTATGAAGTCATCATAGGATGACTTCATGGTCTGTGAGGCAGACACCCTGTCTACTTTTAAGACTAATCTTAAAACCGTCCTTTTTGACAAAGCTTATAACTAGAGTGGTTCATGTTACTCTCAGCTACCTTTTATAGTTTTACTGCTATAGGCTTAGGCTACTGGAGGACATCAGGATCTAATTTTCTCACTCTATTGAGTTCTACTGTTCTTCAATTATGCATTGTGTGTCGTCATTTCTGCTTTAACTTTCTGTTCTCTCTCTTTTATCTTCATAGTAGGTACACCTGGTCTGGCGTTCTGTTAACTGTGACATCATCCAGAAAAGACGGCTCACCCGCTACTACCATCTAATGTAGAACAGATTACTAGATCAATGTGTGCTTCTGTGCTTTTTGTCTCTCTTGTTGTGTCTCTGCTCTGTCTTCTGTAACCCCCAGTTGGTCGAGGCAGATGACAGTTCATACTGAGCCCGGTTCTGCCGGAGGTTTTCCTTCCCGTTAATGGGGAGTTTTTCTTCCCACTGTCGCTTCATGCTTGCTCAGTATGAGGGATTGCAGCAAAGCCATGGACAATGCAGACGACTCTCCCTGTGGCTCTACGCTTCCCCAGCAGTGAATGCTGCTTGTCGGGACTTTGATGCAATCAACTGGTTTCCTTATATAGGACATTTTTGACCAATCTGTATAATCTGACCCAATCTGTATAATATGATTGAACTTGACTTTGTAAAGTGCCTTGAGATGACATGTTTCATGAATTGGCACTATATAGATAACATTTAATTGAATTAAACCTAATCCAGAAAACAAGTGAGGACCTTTTTTCTATCTTGACTTTACATCAAAGTCCTAACTTTATACTAGTAAAATTAGCAAAAAATGTTCTCGCTCAGCTGCAAGTACAACACACACACACACACACACACTTCAGCTCCTCAACTAATTTTCTATAAGATTCAGATTAAGGCTTTCTTATACCCACTCCAATAACGTTGACGTTGTATTGAGGTTTTAATTTCCTGTCTTCAGATGCTGCTTCAGTATTTCCACACAATGTTATTTCCTCGTGATGCTATTGCATGAAGTGCACCTGTCATCCTGTAGCAAAACAGCCCCACGACCTGATGGCGTCTCACGCTCACAAGCTTTCTCCTTTCTTCCAATGACCAATGTGGCCAAAAACGTCCATTTTAATTTAATCAGACTCTTTGTCTTTTGACTCTTGAGTCCGTTAGCAAAATGCGGTGTGGCTTTTATGATCATTTTGAAGCAATCGCTCATTCCTCTCAGAGTTGCCTTTCAGGCCATGTATGTCGATCAATTGGTTCACGCTGAATAATGACACACCCTTCACAGCTTCCTCTGACATCTTCACAAGATCTTCCAGTTTTGTCTTCAGGATGATGTGTGCATTTCACACCAAAACAACTTTATCTCTGCAGTGCAGAACCCATTTCTTTTCTTAACTGTTTGATAGCTAGACATTCCCCTACTTGCATATAACTATTAGAACGGATAGAGGGGGTACCTTTAGGCTTCCTTTCATTGTGTGCAAGAATGAACCAGGTGTTTGAAGGTCAACAATCCTGCTATTGATATCTATCATGAATTTATTAAAGAGCAATAATAACCAACTATATTTTTGGCTTTAGGTTCATTTATACCAAGTAGTTTATTATATAACGCCCTGACTCTGTCGTAGCACTGTATATTAAACAGACAAGAGAATGGAGAAATAGACCTGAAACCATAGTACAAGAAATATTCCCATAGCATGATTTGTGAGCCATCAAGCTTCAATGTACTGCTTGTCTGAAAACACTGATTTCAGCCCTTAGATCTAAAAACGAAATTCTTGGTTCCATAAGGCTCTCAGTTTTGTTTTTTTCACTGTCCCAGATTGGGAAACATTTGGGCATGACAGTGGCATAAACACTTTGACACAGTCACCAACTAGATCAGTACTTAATAACAAGATAACCTAAAAAGAGCAACATAAAATGAACTTATCAGAAAGGCAAGCAATGAGAAATAAAAAGCATTGCACAATTGTTGATAATACACCATATTCAGAGAAAAACAACCTTCAAGTTAAACAGGAAATACAACAGCTTCACGATCTTTTTTATCTTTTTGTGAACCAGTAACTCAACAGTATCTGGAGCAACCTGTTTTAATTGATTGATTCTGGATGCACTTTCATTTTGATAATCATTTAATTACACGGCATCAGCAATTGTCGTAAACACTAAGCCACTAATTCTAGAAGTCACATCATCGGCAGTCGGCCAATTTGTGAGCTTATCTATATTTATTATTGGCTGCCATCTTGGTCGTCCATCAATCCATTCAATTCGTCCCCTCGATGGCTAGTTAACACAGTATATAAAAAAAAAAAAAATCACTTGCCCAAAACGTAAATAATTTCTAATTCAGCAAATGACTTTTGAAACATTTTATTAAAATAATGTTTTATTTACCCTTCTGCTGTGCATTGTGAACTGGTTGTTTAAACACCTAGTAGGTGCTGTTATTTGTTAGCCTTCAGAGCTAATTTGGTCTCATTCTCAATTCCTCAAAACAAACCGTAAGTCATAAATATACATAATCATACTGGATTGTGATATTACTGTATTGATTTATTGGGCATTGGTTCCAGTTTTTATACTTATTTGTTCCTTTTTTCTAGATATTAGTTGTCCTCATCCCCTTTACTTTGTAGTTTAATTGAACTGAACTAGTCTAGTTAAATGGCTTGTTGACTGAAGTATTTTAACTTGAAGTTGAAGTATGTTGTGAATAAATTCTAATATTTGGAGAGAAATTGTTTGTGTTTATTCTGGATATGTGTGTAGTGTTTGTTTAATAAAGCCAGTATGTGAAATCACTCCCTCATTGGTCTGTAGTACCACGCCTCACTAGGCAGGTCTTCCTGAAACAGTAACTGAAAGCTGCTTGGCTAAAGCCGCCACATACATTCCTGGTAGTCGGGTGGTGCCTCGACTTGGTAATCTTATTTAAAATGACTTACATTGTTAATAATTGCCTTTGCTACTTAATAGTTATCCATAGCCAAACCAAACCTAGTGTTGCATAAAATAGATCATGGCTATTTCTATTACTCCAGTCCACCTAACAGTAAATTATTTGCCAAGTAGAAATATAATTTCTACCAAAATTAATCATTCATGTTGTTGGTAATGATGGACTCCTATTATTTTGTGCACAACTTTATTTGTAATTAGGTACTGGTACATTATATAAATATACAATTGTATTTTAAAGAAAAGGATTCTATTGACTTTCTTAATGTTCTTAGTTTGTACCGGATAGCTGTATATTTTGTGAAATGCTCTCTAAAACCTCAACTTTAAGCATTTGTTAAATGACCTACCACAGAATGATTCACAGACCCAGACATAGCACCACCCAAGTCACTTTGCTATAGTTTTTGTTAGCTTTGCCTAATATACTGTTACAAATCTGTCACCAGCAATAACATCATTTCATGCACTGCCCTGAAAGCAACTTAAAAGGTCCCCTTACAGCTCTTCAGGCTGTTGCCTTTTACCCAAACAAGATGCCGACTCTATTCAAGCACAGCTGTTTATGTGGCTCCTTTCTAAATCCTGAACCAAATTACTATAGGAAAAGGCCAGGTTTTTAAAGGAAAACTCCCAAAACCATTTTTTTTATCTACCGCATGTACAAATTATAGGGAGGGTGTTTCTATCGCAACAGAAAACATTACCACTGTCCTTTACCCATTCACAACATTTTCAGTGGAGAAAGAGTTAGTCACTGGGAGTGGTTTGTGTAAAACATGACCTCATCAAGTGCATTTCTCGAGTTGCTTGTCATGTTTACCTTACAGGCTGAAATCTTTTTTTGGTTTCATCTGATAAGAGCACGTGCGGGAGAAGATTTAGGGCAGATGTTTGAATTACAAGCTTGTTCAACATTAAAGTAATGCAAACATAACTGTTAAAAGTGTGTTTTGAGCAGCTTAATGATTTGCTAGGACGAGCCGTTTATGAGGCCTACTTAGGTTACATGTTATTGAGTGTGTTTAACAATTTATGGTCCTGATTATGTATATATACTGTATATATATATTCACCAATCTTCCTCCAACTGTGCTTCATCCAAATTAACCCATAAAAAGCATCATAAAATGCTTGTGATCACAGTGTTTCCCCGGCAACATACAAAACCCTGCATACTGGCATGCCAGTGATGGACACACGGTAGATTTAGTGTTAGATAAGTCTCTGCATGTTCTGACTTGTGTATGGAGAAGATTTCCGGTAACACAGAAAAATGTTTTTGGCTAGCCTTAAATACTTTTGTTGCTTGGTTCTTCGTAGCAGAATCACAGAGCTAAAAAAAAAAAAAAAAAACACCTATCGGGCTTCATAAGAGCCCCATGTCGTAATCTGTACCCACACAGTGATATCTAATGTAATAAAAATGAGAAGGAAGTTGATGAAGCTTAACATCCAAACGGGTGAAGATGCTTAAAAGCTCAAGAGCCTTTAAACATTGACTAACATTATTGCTTTACATGGAGGGTAGCTATGCCTATTTTTAATCTTTTGCCAAGTTCACAGTGGATATCATTCATGTCCTATTTTTCATAAAGAGCACCATCCGCTCTTCCCATGTGAACATCATCAAAACAGGAAGACCCCGATCCATCCACAATGATGGCTTTCCTCCCACTTTAAAAAAAAAAAATCAGCAGTTTTTTGTGCCCAAACAACCCAGCCGCAGACCTTCTGCGTGTTTCTGCACAATCACCTTAGTAGCTCAGCCCAGACGAATGATTCACAGGAGCTGTTGTCCCAGTTAGGCTGGCATGTTAACTCTTTGATGCCACATAATGACTTTGTGTGTCTGCACGTGGGTGTGGCGTAAATCCTTCTCTTGTTTTTCCTCATGTGTAAAACGGGATCACTTCCTATATCCAATCCTCCCCACTCGCCTTCAGATGTTTAACTGGAACAGGGTTAAGTAGAGGGCTTATGGGACGAGTGCATTTCTTCCTTTTAAAACTCAGAGGCAAAATGAAAACTAATCATGATAAAGGAGATGTCATGGGGGCCAGCTTTGGGGTTTGGTATAAAATGTAATAGCCAAATGACATGTTTTAAATGTGCATTATTGATAATCCATGAATTCCAATAAAATAAGAACAATTAGGAAAATAATGAATTATATTTGACCCTTATCCTTTCAGCACTATGTCTGAATATCAAAATTCCCATTGATTCATTAAACTATACATTCTTTTGCCAAAAGTCCTAGGACATTTGCCATTACATGCACATGAACCGTAATGACAGACATGCAGTACCTGCTGACCCCTTCACTTGGTTTAATGGACCATGTTTTAAAGGACTACAACACTTTAACGTTAGAACAAGAAGAGGCCATGCCACAACTGTTCCTACAGGATCAGGTGCAGAAAAAACCCCGTCTAGAAAGTCTTCATATGCTGCAACACCATGGACCGCGAAACGCATTTCAAATTGGTCGGGCCCATCAGTCCGGCCGGCGCGCATGCGCGAAAAACCCGGATGAAAGTGAACTACCCATTTATTTAACTTTTTTTCTGACGTTCCAGCACACACGCCCCGGATTTATTTCCACTTACAATCATATTACAGCTAACACAATATTTACAGAATAAAAATACTTTAAAAAGAAAAGTCAAACTCACCCCTGCTCTAAATATTCCCGAAAATGTGTCTCCGTCTGCCATTATCCTGGATGAAGTCCTATCCTCAAAGCATCCACTATGGTCAAAAGATCCCTGTGTGTGGGCGCACATCAAGCTATTTAGTCTTTTCTGGGTCATTGTTGATCTCAGATAGGTCTTGATACGACGGAGGGACGAGAAACACCTCTCAGCACTTGCAGTGGACACAGCCTTAAAGCTAGCTAAGCTAACGAAGCAAACGAAGTAGCGGTCATTTTGTTTACATCACATGACACAATCAGCCAATAGGGTAGTTCACGCGTGACGTCAGCGCTACGTCCAGGTCCGGCGTGTAGGCACAAACAGTACTGTTCTCGTCTACTACATGACAAAACGGGTGACTTAGAGCGTGCTTTTAGTTAGTTTATTTTTGGAATCTAAACAATGCCTACGACTTGTTGTGCTCCCGGTTGCACAGAGAGGCATTCCAAATCGTTGGATGTACGTTTCTGTCGTTTACCGAAGGAGGAAGGACGAAGAAAGAAATAGATATTTTCAATGAAAAGAGCGCAGGCAGACACTCCCAATGGACTGGGGGAGCCAACATACTACAAGAGAATTTGCAGTCTACACTTCATATCCGGTAAATACAACTTAATTCTGCTCTAGTCATTGTTCTACTTAAATAGCGGCGGAGGGGAGGTGGCGATCGCTACACGGGCCGGAGAAGCGGCTGCTACAGCAGCAGCAGCCGCTTCTGCGGCTGTCTGGAGCAGTTTCTCTGTTTGCGTCCGCCATTGTGTTCGCCTTTTGCCAACCAGTCGCGCATGCGCGAAAAACCCGGATGAAAACAATAGCAGTGAACTACCCTATACATTTTTAGATGGGATGATTTATCGCTTTCTCATTGGAGAATGATGCTGCTGCCATAGACTATTGTGCATTTGAAAAAATAGCTATTGAATAATTTAATTTAATTTCTATATATTATTTTACATGTTTGATCATCAAAAGTAGGCCCTACCGGTTCCGCGGTCCTTGTGCAACACCATCCTCTACTTTCACTACAACTGGGGGAGGCAACCCCAACCTATGACAAATAAAAACATAATCCTCCATTGTCAGGACTCAGTCAGCAGGGCCGTGTAGCTTGCTACCGGTTCTGCTGCCCTTTCTTTTCCCACAGGTGTTCGGTGTTGGCCAAGTGGGCGGAGCCCACACACCTGCGGACGGTTGAGCAGCACCAGACTTCTCCATTTAAGCAGCACACTGACAGCGGGAAGATGCCAGAGTGTTACCGTCATGGTATGCAACCAGTCGTGGCCTCTAGCTTCGTGATCTCAACAGAAACTTAACACTACCAGGTTCCTCTGTGCCTCCGACGTCCTCCTCCTGTATCAAACACCTCCAAGTCCTTCACTCGTGTCAGCTCCTCACCTGAGCCCCTCTGGGTTCCTCTCAAGTCAATTCCTCATCCACAGATCCTGCTTCCTTCGGACATCTACTGGTCTCTCCCGCTGTCCTGGATCCTCGGATTCGCCGGTGCTGCTCGGAACCGTTCTCGCCTACGCCCTCTGGTCTCTCGGACACCTGTGGTTCCAACACCAACCATGCACTGATTCCACACCTCCTCCTCCCCGGTCCGTTTTCCCCACTCAGTGGTAAGCTTACGTCCAGCAGCACATTCCCCTTGTTCCCTTGTGTAGTTAATAACTTCTCTCGTTCCCCTAAATTGCTCCAGTCCCGTGTCTTCCTGGTTCCCGTTCTTACTCAGCTTTGTACGAACAGATCCCTCTTTGTGATTCTTATAAATAAACCTTTTTCTAATACATCTGTTTCCCCGAGTGTATTCTGCATGTGGGCTAAACACATCTAGCCAAACATGGCATCCATCCACCAAACCTTAAACTTGACAAATCAGCCAAGAGTAGTTCTTCTGGCAAACACACAATCCTAACTCATCCATCCATTATCTACACCATCTTATCCTTGCAGTGTGACAGGTTCTTATCCTGAGCGGTCGTTGGGCATACCCTGGACAGGCTGCTTGTCCATCGAATGGGAACACAGGACCAACAGCCATGCAACCACACACACATACCTAAGGGCAACTAAGACACTCTAACCCAGCAGTCATGTTTTGGACTGAAGGAGGAAGCTAGAGAACCCATACATGTACAGTGTGTACCAGGCAGAAAACCCTCAGAGTGGTATGCAAACCCAGGACCTCCTTGCTGCAGGGCAACAGTACTACCACATGTGCAACTGGGCAGTATGAATCCAAACTACTTCTTTGGACTACCACACAGAGCATATCGGTCTGTCGCTCCAGCGGATACGTCTCCGCTGCTCCAGGACAGTTGACGGCATACTTTTGACACCAACTGAATCCAGCTCCAGTTATTTCACTTGGTGAAGTAAGGCTTGGATGCAGCTGGTTATAAATCCATTCTATGAAGCTCTCTACATACTAATCTCAAGGCCACATAAACTTTTAAGGTCTCTAGCTATTTAGTCTGCTTAAAGTTGACAACCTCCGACCACCATATCAGTTACCCAAGGAACATTCAGTAGTGAGGAAATGTCTCGGTTAATTGCACTGCGGACATCTTATCACAGTACAATGCTGGCAATCACTGAGCAACTGAGTGCAAGCAGTTCTTTCATAAATGTTTGTGGAAGCAGTCTGTGTGCCTACCTTGAAAATATCTTTGACCATTCTCACAGATTAACTAACGCAACTGTTTATCCTATACCAAGAGTACCCTGAGTTTAATGTGCATAAATGTTATCATGACCCTTAAGTGTTTTTGCTCAAATTAAGTCTTGTCTAAATTCCTGAATTTGTTAAATTATCTCTTACACAAAACACACTGATTTATTAAGATCTTAGTAAGTAATGTATTTAACTCTTTAAGATCTATATTACTCAGAAGGATGTTTGCAAGCAGCTCCAGGCAGAAGATGGTGAGTGGATTCCTTAACATCTGATTATCGTGGATAAGCTGGGATGATGATGTGCTGTGGGAGTTTTTCTCTAAACGGAAAGACAAACGTGGGCTTGCAGGACAAGATCAGAGATGACTTATCAGCAGGATCCAATGTTGTGGTTTCCTTAATTAATTTTTCCAGACATTGGCATCTCTCCATTGACACCTGTGTGATCAAAGCCACGTGGTCAAAGCGGCTATCTAGGGTATGCCCCGGCTGATGATACTTCTGCTTGTTGGATCAGCTCCTTGTGACGTCATATCCCCGAAGGCTGCCAGCTCTTGGGAGTCGCTGAACGAGACGTAGTCTCAGAACAACACACAGCAGTGAGCGTCTGCCAAGGAAGGTCGTATTCAAGCTCTGTCAACTCTTTAATGGAGTTTAATTTTCTTTGTATCCATTTCAGTTCCTGGGTGATTCAAAGTAAGAAACCACCAAGACATAGTGAACAGAACCAGAACTAAAAGCCTATCACAACGACTGACCTTTTCAGCAGTAACAACAACTGTTGTGCAAAGATTTCCCAGTCAGCTGTGCCAAGTGATGGGACAGTGGAAGTCAGATTTGTTGTTTCTGGACCTTTCTGGTGCACAGAGAATGGATATCTAGGTGTTTTTTATAACATTGAAACATTTGTTTTTACTGACTGTCCCAAACTGCCTCCCTCAAAAATACTGTTAGATATTAAAACTGAGAATACTGAGTGAGATCAGGTAAGCTTTTCAGGAGCATAAAAACTTTAATACAATAGTTCTTATTTGGAAATGTTTCTTTTTCTGCTATGTGATAGTGTCAAGTTTCTATAAGATGCTTTCTACTTTTTTGTGTAATTTACTTAAATAGAAGGAAACAGACTTGGGTGTAATTAATATATTAATATATATTAATATATATTAATATATAATGTAATTTGTTTGTCACTCAAGTCTCAAATTTTGTTTGATAACAAAAATCTCCTAGTTTCTTTAAACGTGTGATGGAATCATTTCCAGGGTAAAACAGTCATCATGTCGTCCTGAGTTTTGATAAAATTTGATTCATTCTGGCAAGGATCCTTTATGTATTTTAATACAATTTAATGTAGAATATTTACCTGCTCAAACATAAATAAATCCTTAAATCATTCGAGGGTATGTGAATGCCTTAGGTGAAGGAAAACTTCTCTATGCTTCTTTGTTTGCATGATAGTTAATTTACTATAGAAATCTAAACCAAAAATATCTGTTTCTCTTCTTTTTTTCCCATCATTTACCGTCCCGTTTCTGTGTCCATTGAACATGAAATAGTTCCAGCCTAAAATCTAATAAAGCTTCTTACATATATAAATCTGGCATAGCACTATGGCAAAAGCAGTAAGGCTCCAATTGTGAAAATATTTTTTTTTGGGCTTTTTGGCATTAAGACAACAATTCTTAATGCTACATTGCCAGACAGGACACACACACACACAAATCACACAAAAGGCTTAGATATGCTGAGTACCAGTATATGCATATATGTTTCCATGGTCATTGAGGGAGCTTCATTGAAAATGTGAAAGGAAGTGATGACAGGATCTCCACAAAGAGGATGTCCCTCGCAAACAGGTCAAGGCCTTATGGGATTTAAGAGGAAACTGGACAGATGGTGAGTGACACATTGCTGTTTTGATTGTGAATTCTTTCACTTTAAAAATGTCTGTAGTTCAGATATAAACTAAAGTGTATAGTTAAGAACAACTAATAAGTTGCTTTTAATGAAAACTTGGTATTTTAGAAGGTGTTTTTTTATCATTTCTAGCATAAGTGAAACTGCCAAACTGGACTGGTGTGGCTGTATACTCCCTCCAGTGGAAAAACTACTTTGGAAAGCAGAGGATGCGAGTCAGTGGAAAAATAAAATCCTGAAAAAGGGGAGGAAACCCTGCCTTCCTTAGTATCACTCTGGATCTTTGTAATGATGTTTACTGGGCTGAAGGGTCAGTTATCAAAATACTGTAAGCCCAGAGGGCTTTAGGAGCAAGTACAGCCCCACAGCTATAAAGTGCAAATGTTTGATTTCTGTGTGAAGGTAAGAGATCAAAGAATATTTTCTAAAGGAACAACTGTTGCAAATGGCCCTATGTCTGATTTATAGGTGATTAAACAAAGAAAGATGTTGCACAATTTAGTCAAATGTGCCAAAACTGTGCCAAATGTGTTTTTCACCTCATAAAAGGGAATCTGGTTAAATAACAGTGCTGAAATAAAAGTGCTTTTTTGCAGGACTCCTTCTGAATATGAAAAAGCTGTTGATCATACCATTTACCCTTTGTCTTATCAAAATCTACCATTGTGCACAACATAATATCAATAAAATGAAGAGGAAATTAACTTTTGCCTCATAACTTCTTCCAAAGCTTATAGAATTGTCAATTTCATCTTCTGGGTCACTATAATGATAGTAGTTCAAAGAAAAAAAAAATTAACAAGGCGGAAGGAATTTGCATATATAGCAAGCAGCCGCTGCAGCTCTGCGTAAAGCCGTCTGTGCACAAACCCGCAGTGACTGACAGTTTTGTAAGCTCTGTTACCCATGGAGATGACTTTGCAGAGACACGTCGGACAAAGTTTTAGATATTTGCAAACTTTTCACTTTTGTAAAGTAGAAGTTTGTGAATCTAATTACAGTAAATGCTGAATAAATGTAAATAAGCATTAAATGGTAAAAGGCCCGTACTTGTATAGCACCATATCAGGTCCAGAGGACTCCAAAGCGCTTCACACTACATTCCCCCATTCACGCACACGCTGACGGTGGTGAGCTACATCTGTAGCCATAGCTGCCCTGAGGTAGAATGACAGAAGCAAGGCTGCCATACATCGGTGCCACCGGGCCCTCTGACCACCAGGCAAAGTGGTTCAAGTGTCTTGCCAAAGGACAGAACGACCGAGATGGACATTGTGTCGTCCTCAGAGCGGGGGATCGAACAGAACATACCGGGACCACTGGTTCCAGGATAAACACCTTAGCTCCTGCGCCACTGTCCCCCCACTAACCTGAAAGTCCTGCTGTATAAAGCCTTCCAGGTCTGCTGAAATGGCATTGATGTAACAAATCTCCCTTTACTTTTTTTACACATTGACCTCTTGTTTTATTGGGGATAGTTCAACCCTATTCTAAAGGCAATGACTAAAGTGATCAAAAAAGTGTCAGTAAAATATTACCTAATAACAAGCCAGCTGGCAGACTTACCTGGGACAGGATCTTCCCGATCCGATGGTGTTGATTTTATCTGTGCTTTCAATTTATCCTAATAGGTCCCGCCTCATTTAGTTTTCTTCTGTGTTCATTACTGTTAGATTGGTATTGCCTTTTCTGTTCCTTATACTATTTGATTGATATATATATATATATATATATATATATATAGATAGATAGATAGATATATACCCACATTTCTTTCTGTTTTTGCTCTTTCTCTGTTGCTCTGCCAGCAGCTCCACCTCTCCTGATTGCTCTGCCTTCTCTGCCTCAGCTGCTACTGATTCCCTCTGATTAGCTCTTTTTGTTTGCCTGTCAACCTCTACCTCGTTATATATACACCTATGCGTTTCTTATGTCTGCTACCTGCAAGTTTGTTGTTTACTCATTATTAAATCACTCTGTTCACCATTTAGCTCCCAAATTCCTGTGCATTTTGGCCTATCTATTCCACATTGCATGATACAAGATAATCTTAAATGAGTATGGATCCATGGCATTCTGTAACTAGTAGAACATTAATTAATATTCACTATTTAAATATATGATTGTCATGACACTCTGTCTTTCTCCGCTATCTCCTACCCTCTTCCCCCCCTTCTTCCCCCGCTTATCTGCTCCACAGCTTAGATTTGATGGTTTTCCTTTGTAGATCATATTCTAAACAATATTCCTGCCATAGAAGCTAATAAATAAACTATGAAATACATTGTCCAAAAAAAGACAGGCATAATAATGCAATTTTTTTCAATAACTTTCTTGGTTACTGGGCTAAATTGCACCAAGAAACAAAACTGCTGCTGTTTCACTAAATAAACCCTAACATCTGATTGGTTAATCACCACAGCAACTCAGCTCAGCTTTTTCTGTCATATGTGTAGTGTCCAAAGCTGTAGAGGGTTGTGAAGTCAGCAAGAGTGTTTAAAGGGTAAAACTAGAAATAAGTTTACTTCTGTACTGGCTCAAAATGTTAGAAAATCTATTTATCTAAAAAGAGATGCAACATGCAGGACAATAAACTTCCCCCATGATGCCTTCTAAATGTTCAACATGTTTGCTGAAACTGGAACTGACAAAAAACATTATTAGGATATTCTTTTTGTTTTAGAAAAACTATGCTAATATCAGCATTACAATATTATACAAGGTTATGCTAGAATTTAAGTCAAAAGAAATTGGAATGAAGTAAAGTTTCAGTTTCATCGGTTTGATAATTTACCCAGACAGTTAATCCCACTCCTACTTCCCATTTTCCTCCTCCTGTTCCTCCCACATTCCTTTTCTGTTTTTCTGCAACACCCAAAAGAAGAGAAATCACAGCACAAGCTACGGTCGTCATGAATTGATTACATTCGAAGCACAGTTTCAACACACTTCTGAGGTATGCGAAAACATTGTTGAAACCAGGAGAGTGAATGTGGCCAAGACAGATGCTGCCTTGGCATTTCAAAAATATTTCTATTCACATTCTAATAAACATTTTTCCCTTTCTTTTACCTATCAAATTCTTTCCACTGCCCTTCTCTGACCTATTATCCCGTGGCCTTTTACTTATCCCACATAAAGTTGAAAGCAAAGAGTTTAAACTATGCATGGAGGTTGAAACGCCCTCTTGGTATTCTACAACAAGTGAATATGGGATTTCTGTGGGATATGCAGTCAAGGTGAACAGGTCGGTGTAAAGAACTTGTTTTGAGAAATAAATTCTGTAATGAAATTTCTTGAAATAAAAGAAGGACAGTAGTTGGTTTATGTGTTAACTGTAAAAGAAGCTCAGGCAGAGACAGATGTTCAACATTTCTGACCTTAGGTGCGGAAGCAAAGTCTACATTTTCTTCTAGTGTTTGGTAAAAGAAATGGTAAATGGCTTGTACAGCACTTCAGCTAGTCTGACGACCCCAAATGTCACTACAATCAGTCGTTCACCCATCCACACAAACATTCACACCCTGACGGTGGTGAGCTATGTTAGTAGCCACAGCTGGGGCAGACTGCCATACATCAGCGCCACCGGGCCCCCTGACTACCACCAGCAGGCAATTCGGGTGAAGTGTCCTGCTCAAGGACACAACGACTGAGACGGTTGGAGCAGGGGATCGAACTGGCAACCCGCCGATTGCACAATTAACTCCCTAACTCCTGTGCTACTGTCGCCCTGTTTGTATGTTATCTAGCAGTGAACATGCTCTATTGGCAAATTTTCGGGAACAAATTTGCTAAGGAGATACAGCATTTTTACACAGATATGTACATAGCTGCAGTCTGTTACACATTGTCTAATATCCACAGATATAGAATGAGTTATGGTTGTGTTTGTTTCACATTGGGGTGCCAATACAGTGGGCCTCTGATTGTGCATCGTGGTAAGTTCATAAGAATGACCAGAGACATAGGGTTCTATACAAATTGTAGCCCAGGGAGACAGATTGTGTTGTTACCTGCGACTGAATGTCTTAAAAATCACCTGCTTATTATTAACGCTCTCTTTTTAAACAGTTTTTGCAATACTGACCTGCATTTCTGGCCTCCATTTTGTATTTATGAACGTTTCTCCAGACATGGCTTTGAGCATGACATATAAACACCTGTCGGTGATATTAGACAATTAGCGTTAAGAGACGAAACTGCAAGCAGCATTTAAACATTCAGTGGAAAATGTTAAATATATCTTGAATGCAGCGCAGAACAGTACACAAACTAATATTCACTGTTTGTGTACTGTGTACCTCTGAGACGGTTGCAAGTACCTGGTTCGATCCCCACTGCCTGCACTCTGGGTCCCTGAGCAAGACCCTTAACCCCTGATTGCGACCATGGTGCCACACAGTGGCAGCCCACTGCTCCCCAAGGGGATGGGTTAAGATGCAGAAGTGAATTTTTCCATTGTGAGTTCAATAAAGTTCAATTATTATTCTCCAGTCCACGTGCACAACGCTGGTGTCATTTCAACTTGTTGCCAGAGAGGGCAAACTTGTGCAAAAACTCGCTAACTTGCGCAACGCTCCTTTAATTAGCCCTAAATTGGTTAACTCAGAGTTTTAATGGTCCCTGAGACAACTGTGTAACAAACCCCACTCCTTTACTTTTCTACTGGTCAACCATTTTTGTAAATGTGTGATTGGTTGTTTATATTTTTTCGCTTTACTCCTAAGGTTGCTGTCCCTCTGCACGCCCCTTGGAAGTATAGCTGGAGTTGTGGCAGAAACTTTTGGACTTTACAGAACGGACCAACGCAAAGTAGCGCACAATTGTGAACTGCATGGAAAATTATTTAGGGTTTTACATTTTTTGACAAAATCTGAAAAGTGAGGCTAACCCCTTTTCTGTCTCTTTTAATATATCCTTTAATTAAAACGTGCAACCATTCGGCTCCAGAAAGTCCCTAT
This sequence comes from Fundulus heteroclitus, assembly GCF_011125445.2. Classification (NCBI taxonomy): domain Eukaryota; kingdom Metazoa; phylum Chordata; class Actinopteri; order Cyprinodontiformes; family Fundulidae; genus Fundulus; species Fundulus heteroclitus. The sequence continues at coordinate 10,621,425 of NC_046380.1, read as the reverse complement.
CAGTTCCAAGGGGTCACCAGTAAGAGGTCTATCCGGGAGAGGAAAGGAGCTTCAGACAGCTGTGCCGAATTCGGACAGCCTTTATCTCAGACAACATTACGTGACGGGAACACACGGATGACGAGAGGCGAATCCGGGCCTACAGCCTTCCGAAAATTAACTACAAAGTGCACGCTCCTTTCTCTCTGGAGATTTTCGTTGATTTCCGTGAGGGTTGTACTTATACGTCATGTAACGCAAAGGATTGTGGGATACCTTAAGGTGTGTTAATGCCAGTAAGGGATGTCGCAGGATTCCTAGGCAAAACTAACCGTGGGAGAAATCATACAGGCTCCTTTTCCTACCTCCCTTACTGACTGCACTATTCAGATAGCACTTATCATGGCGACCGCTGACGCACTTCCGCTTTGGCTAAAGAGCCCTTACTCCATGAGGGTAGTCGGATTGAGCCAAATACTTTAGCCATATTTCAGATGGTCGACAGAGAAGAGCTGTCTGTCAGCGCCACAGAGCCGGTGGAAATAACAGCATCGATTAGAATGGGTTTGATTTGCGACAGAGAGAAAAATGCACGGATGACGGAGTCTGTGTGAATAAGGGGTCAGTCTGTGGAGGCCTACTAAGCACTCATTAGATTCAGCTGTGTGGAACCAAGACAACACCTAAAACATAAAAGACACCAGCCTTTGAGGACTGACTTTGGACACCACTGAACTGAATGAATTTGGCTCATGTTTGTCCAAGGCGTACCTTCATGAATAGTAGGGGATGGGAGAAGTGAATCAAGGACTGCTGAAAGCTTTCGTCAACATAGCTGCTGTTGTCAAGGCCTTCAAGAGAAACAACCACCCCCTCTTTGGAAATAAACCATTTGTTCTAACAAAGATAAATACCTCACATAATGAATGCTTACAATAATTTTGGCCTGCCTTTTTTTAATTTCATACAGCTATTTGGAAGTTTTTTTTTTCTCTCCAAGAAATCTAGTGGGAATGCCTAGTTTTACACAGTGGGAAGCTGCAGTAAGAAACCAGTAAGCTGAGAAAGCAAAAAAAAAAAAAAAAAAACTTTGATGGCTCCAAATAAAAATAAGTGACTTCTGTCATGAAGTGCAGAGTACAATGATGTATCATCCCTTTTTGTAATGGGTGTTTCCTATTTTCTGGTCTGCACCCATAACAAGATATTAACTTGATCCTGTTCTGTCTTGACGATTTCTGTATTAGTTGAGTTGATCAATAACAGAACATCTACTATTAAAGACAGAATAAATAACTCAACCTAGACTTCTAGATGTGTCATGTGACCTAAACTTATAAAGGACTGCAGGGTTTAATAGAGATCCCACCCATCTCAATCTTTACACAGACATACAGGCGAGCAAATAGACAGACACGTTTTCCTACCAAAAATAAAAGATTTTCTTCATCTTATTTTCTAAAAATATTTCATTTTGAAGATGCCTTTGAATATCTCTACATGAAAAGGTTTCCTGTTGTTCTGGAGAGTAAAAAAAAGAAAAGAAAAAAAACCCTGAACAATAAACAATGATGAAAAGAAAGTCAAGTCAGGAGGCGAAGAGCAGATAGTATCTTCACCAGCCTCCAATGCAGACTGTAAACTGAATTATCCCCATTGTGTACTTCCTGGATAACATGAATGATGTCTCTGTCCTGATAAAACAGCACATAAAAAGAAAACCTGGAGACCCACAGGCTTAAGATGTCCCAAGAACTTCAAACTCAATTGTTTTTACAATATTTCAAATAATTTATAGCACAAGTAAAAAAATGCTTACAACATAAATAGTAAATACAAAAAAATATCCTTAAGTGAAAAAGTATTTACAATAATTTTATACACAAAGGGAATTATAAAAAAGTGCTTGTAATTATTATGATTTGGCACAAAACATTAATAATTATCAGGTTTAGCCTTCTTCTATAAACAGTGCAAAAATAAGAGTTATGAAAGGGAGCCCCTTATTTTGGTCACGGCTTGGTAAGGCATTAGGAGTCTGGCAGTCCTTCGTCTGCGATAGATGTCCTAATACATGGGTCCACTTCCAACCTAGCTGGATGTGATAAGAAAGCAAGAGAAAACGGTTTCATTAGATCTTAATTCCCATAGTGGTGCAAAAGGAAAACTGATAGCAGTGATGTTTTTTTTTCTTGGCTTCAATACAAGATTTTTGTTTGTACTCCATGTTTCACTCATTAAAGAACAAGAAGAAACGTGAACACGTTAAAACAGCTTAAACAGAATTTTCTGGTATTTCTGATGGTCTTAGATCATAAAATACATATGAAACGAGGGATACCTGAATGAAGAAGGACACTTAAAGAGATTGGAACTGTAATAACTCCGGCTTCAGGTCTTCTCCAGTGTCATATGAGCTATAGTGTCATCAAATAAGGAATTTGTGTGAGAATTATTGGGCTGTAAGATTTTTAGTTTAATTTTTTTAAATGTTAAGTTTTAATACATTATTAATCAGCATTTAAGAAAATTAAAGGTTAGTCATTGTAATGGAAATATTTTTGATAAAGAAAAATAAGTATTTAAACCCAGTATGATTTGACATGAATTCCCCTTTTCAAGTTATTAGTATAACTTTTAGCAGCATTGAAGAAAGCACAGGTTTCTGCCCAGTCTGAACTCTATGTGTTGTGTCTTCTCATCAGCTCCACTTAGAAACAAATGATAAAGTTACTACTCTGCAAAACTCTCTTTACCCTTTTTTATTAAATTGCTTTTGACATGCCTGTAAGATACTGTGTGACCAGAATGTCTCTACTTAGGCTTCTTTGATGACCAATATCTTTTCCGTGATCTTTCTTGTTTCCATAACAGTTCTTAAAAACATAGATTTACATAACACTTCAGATAAATGTACTTTGTAGGGCTTATGTATATTTAAGGAGACATAATACAGAGATTTCTTCTGTTTTTGCTTTTTATTTCACACTTAAAAGGTTTCAGGTCTTCAAAATAATATGTTATTATTAGAAAAAGATACCCAGAGTAAACACAATTAAGGATTTTGTTTATTAAAGGGGAAACTGGTTATCCAAAACAAAGTGAAAACTGAATGAAGTTGCACTAGTTCATCAGTCACACCCCAGCATGATTATAACCAGATCTAGATAATCAAGTAATCCTTGACTGGCAAGATGAAGTACATCAAAATATCTTGGAAACCAACACACCCTGCCTAACCATAACAGATGATAAACAAATGTCCCAGACATCCATCAGCCTGGAAAATGTACTCCAAAGTTCTTTCTAAGGTTTGGGGACATCAGTTAACCACAGAGAGAGAGAGAGAGCCATTGTCCATACATATTTAAAATGACAGTGGTGAAGCTAACAATTGTGAAGCTTCACAGGAGTAGCCAGCCAAACAACAACAACAAAAATTGTTGCTCATCAACAATTAATCTAAAGCACTGCAGCTCTCACATACCACAGTCTTAAGAGTTCATGATTCAACAGTAGTAAAGAGACTGGACAAAAATGGGATCCAAGGTAGAGTTCGGATTTATACCCAATTTAGGTGCTGTGGGCCATTCATGCTGTAAAAACCTCCACATAATTTTACAAAGAAGACAATTCCCCCTACAATTTATGCAAAAGACGGATTGCCTGTTATGGAATAGTTTTTTCCAATTTTCCATGAAGTCATGGGAAGAAAGCTGCTTTTTATATTTCCTGAGGTTGTCTTTGTTTGGGAATATAATTAGTTTAATGGTCTGAAACATTTAAATTAGGGTAAAAAAAAAAGCAAACAGAACATCTGTAAATGGAGTATATTTAGTCTCATGGAAAGAATCTTTATTTGAAACATTATAACATAGTAGTTACTGTGTGTTTTTGGCCATTTTATCCATTTTTAACCCAGTTAAGCTTAGATTTAAAACTAAAAATGTTCTGTTTTTTTTTTTTCATTAAAACCCTACAAAATCATTAGACAACCTATATGATTGAAGTTGCTTGTTAAGTGTGTTACATTGAGTTTAACATCTTATAATGGAGTCGTCAACCTGACTGTGCATTCATGCATGAACCTGAAGAGGGTAAAGGGTACATGCAAAGGGAGACAGCAGCAGGATAAAAAAAAAAAAAACAGAATCAAAAGACATGCAATTGTTTAGTAAATTTATGAAATAATATAGCTCACCCTTTTCTTTTCATAAGGAACTTGTTTAAAAAGAATGCAACTATGCAGACAACTGTGAAGAAGAAGAAGAAAGCAAAATACATTTTGATGATTTTCCATTTCAGTCACAGTGAATGGTTAATACTGCTATTAATTCCAAAACGACACTTTAATACATATTACCTGTTGTAACAACCACCACACTGATAATAACAGCTGCATATCCTGTAACACAATAGGAATAATGTAAAAGCCAATCCAGTGATGACACATGTTAGGATTTAAAACAATGATTCACCTTTATCCTTATGTATATTTAAAGTCTCCACAGTTTGGTCTGCAAGTACAAAACGGAGAAGTTAGTGGATTTCCAGCAAACATTACCGTGAAGATCCGATTTAGACTTTTAGGATAAACATCAACACATGCTTAAATATACACAGCGCTTAAGAAAACTGATCTAAAATGACTTTTTCCTGACACTAATGAAATATAATTTCAACTTGAACATTCAAAGTAAAACAAAAACAGCAACAAAATGCACAGCAGACGTTGAGATTTTCATTTTCCTGTTTGTTTACAAAACCCTAAATATTTTTATACCATACCATTATGTCTGCTTGTTACACATTAAACTACAATAAAAAAAAAAAAAATCAACAAGACATTTGAGGCGGCAACAACTAAGACATAGCGATGTTTATTACGTCTTTCTGTGCTGATCTTTTCACACGTCCATCCTTTTGTACTTTGTACCGACCATCAACTCATACTTACCTTGAGAATATTTAATACCTGCTTCCATAATCAATGGTGTGAAGTTATTTTTTTATGATCTCTTTGTAGTTTGCCACAAGGAAATGTGGCGAAATGGCACAGATAGATAACATCTACTAGCAGATAGATAACATCTACTAGCAGACAGATAACATCTACTAGCAGAGGTATTACATAGACATTTTGGTTTGACTATAGGGTCACAATCTTTCCTTTTACTTAACACTCAACTCTGATCAGAACCACAACCAGTGGAAATACGGTATGCCTAACATAATGCCTTTCCGAAAATATCGTACAATTACCGCATTTTTGGACTACAAGACGCACCGGATTATAAAACACATTAAGGATTCTTCCCGTGTGTGTAATATCACTCCACACTGCAACAAGAGAACTAACTTTCTTGAAATTAATATATTTTTTGTTAATTTGAGCAGGTGAATTAGACTATTTGCCAATGGAATGAGATTTTTGAATTTAAAATTGGAACAATTCATTTCCGTCATCTTATTTCAAGTGAATGTCTAATTATCTTATTTTAAGGGTAGAAATACTCATTCCATTGGTAAATACTCCTATTTAGCTTCTCAAATCAAGAAAAAATATACTAATTTCAAGAAAATTTTACTTACTCTTAGTTCCCTTTTTGCAGTGCGCCCCTCTGCGTACACCGCTCTCTCCTGAGAGGGAGAACTATCCGTCTCTATCGGGAGGACAGAGCAGCTGGACTACACTGCCTTGTTTCTAACATAAGGCCAAAATAAACTTAACTTTTATACTGAATTAACTTACTAGGTTTATTGTTGCTAGCGCGTACTCCGGGCTGCTTTACATAAATGTACTTCTAGTTTAGACATTACAGTCAGGCTGTCTTGAAGACAGCTCAGGGGTCCGATCAGATAGTGACACAGTGTACCGTAATGCTCCAAGTATACATTGAGTGGAGCGGTTTCGTTGCTAGCTAACTACTTACACATTTTAACATATTTTTGAGCGCATTGTACCACATAAAATCAGTCAGTAAGTACTGTAACCATCAATAAGACGCAACAGATTATTAGGTGCAACATCAATTCTTGAAAAAATGTAAGGATTTTAAGTGTGCCTTATAGTCCTAAAAATACGGTAATTATATATGAGATAATGTCAGTTGTAATTATTTATCCCCACAATTCACCAAAATACATTACAAAGATAAACATTTGTACAATTGTTAAGAGCATGATTATTAAATTTGTTTAGAGGTATAACATAGAAATTGATTGAAATAAAAAAAAAATTGGTTTATGGATAAGCAGAGGAAAGAACTGACACAAAGCCAGAGTGAAACAACGACAATAACATAAAACCCATCTAATGGACAGCACAACTATACGAAAAATTAAAACAAATACGTGATTCTTTTAGGAGGAAAATTTAAGTTAGACTTATTAGAGATTACACATCGAAGGGAGGAAATAAACAATAAAATTACTTGACAATAAAAGTTTATATGACCAGTCTGATTTGTCACGAACTGCGGTGTACACAGGAAAAATTTTTTAACTTCTACATTGTATCAGAAATCTGTTAATCATTTACTGATGTGGAACCCAGAAAATCCATACCATTATGACCAATTAAAAAAAATCATTAATGTTTAATCTTAGTGAAAGAGTTTTTTCAGAGAATAACACAACAACTTCGCCGCAATGAGAAAATTTAGGTGAAAACAAAATTTCCAGACTTTAGATACCTTTTAATGACGTGGTTGTAGATGACGGTTCACTGGTTCTGGGAGCTTTTTTCTCAAATGTTATAAATTTGTCACCTTTAAATGACATGGTTAGAGTTACTCTCACAGATTAGAGTTACTCTCACAGATTTCCTAATTTAGCAAAAAATAATGTGTTTAAACCACCAGAATAATGACTCATGCAATCAGCAAATATGCATGCAGCATTACAACCGAGCACGTTTCTGTACCTTGTTGTGGCGTTGAGATGCTGGTGAATATCCGCGCTACGACAGTTGTGGCGCTGGGAGAAGCAGTGGTTCTTTCTGTAAGATAAACTTAATCAGCCAAATGAAGGGCAGTTCACAGGTTTAAAACATGCATGCAATTATGTGAAAAAGTATTTGACCACTTAAAGATTTCCGTTGCTTTTTTTGAGCCACCGACTGCTTGCAATAATGAGTGTTTCACATCTCTTTGGGGGAATATAGGCCCACTTTAAAGTCATTCTACAGTATGGAGATAGATGAGTACTTTAACAAGGGAACTTTTTTTTAAAACCCGCTCGTGTGCTTTGGAATTTGTTCTGCTTCACAACCAAAAAGCGTTGGACCATCACACCACCGCCGCCATGTTTGACTGTCGGCATCATATTTGTTTGAAAAACTGTTAGCTGCATGCCGGATGAAATGGCACACACACCATCCTTAAAGCATGCCTCATTCTCTTTTAAGGCCACGGAATATTTTCCCACGTGTCTCTGGATCATCAAGCTGTATTTTTTTTTTTTTTTTAGCAAAAGTGAGATAATTCTTTGGGTTCTTTTTGGTCAGCAGAGCTTTTGGCCTTGGAACTCTCCGATGGACACCAAGGGCAGCTACTCCTGGGAAGCTACTCCACATTCCACATCTTCTCGTTGAGCTTTGCTGGAATCCAAGAGCCTAGGAAATAGCTTAGTAGTAATTTTACAGACTGACTGAAGTCAATGACATGGTCATCTGTTCTTGAATTGCTTTAGATCAGGGTCATGCTTTTTTTGCTTTTTGAGATCTTTTAGACTACGTCATGATGTCCGGCAGTTTCTATTTAAGTGTTTTCTTGATCCTGCAGTTCCTGACAGTAATTAAGATGTGATGAGTTAAACTGCCCCAAGAATGTGGTTAGCCAAAGTTATTTAATGATTCAACAAAGGGGAGCAATTGCTTGTCCCCCTTGGGGCCAGGTTGATTTGGATAGCCTTTTTTTTCCCCTTGGTAAATAAAATCATCATACGATAATGGCATTTTAGATTTATACTGATTATCTTTCCAAGACATTAGTATTTGTTGGACAATCTTAAACATTTAGGTTTGTTAAAACAAAAAAACATCTGTGAGTGGGCAAATACTTTTTCACAACACTTTATGTAGATCATGTTTCATTCTAATGTGAAAATGTAACAAAGTACAATATATAAACATGGAACTAGGCCAAAACATCTTTGTTGGGCACTGAACTTTGACATTATATACCTTGTTGTGTTGTTGCAGTAGCAGATGTTATAATTGAAGTTTTAATGTTGTCTTCTGTGGTCGCACCTATAAATTGGGATTCAGCTCAGATCATCCTGAATAATTTATTCAGCCATTTATATAAACTAGAAGTGGAGCATGCAGTGAAATCTAATCTGACATGCAGAACGGACCTTATCTACAACAAGCAGTCATGCATCATGCATTTGCTTGTGCGTTTAATTTCCATTATGAGGGAAGCAAAAAAAAATAAAATGTGAGGGATCGTCTATTTATGTTGCAACCTCTGCTGCTCTGTGTTTAGTGATGTGTTAGCAAAACAGATTTTGACAAATGACCAACTGTTTAAGGGTAAGTAACTTTGAAGTCAAAGCACTCTGAGGTGGTTTAAGAGTGAATTGATGATTCAGTTAGTAAAGAACAGGCAGAAAGGGCAAATACAAAAGAATAGTGTGATCCTTTAACGTTTGGACATGAAAGCCAGGTTTTAGTGCCAGGTTCCTATGGTGATCCCATAGCAACTTCTGCTGTAAAGTATGTCCATTGTTTTTTTTTTTTTTTTTAAATAGATTAACATTTTATATGATCTATATGAGTTCATAGAACAGGGAAAACCCAACAGGGATGGTGCTATGATGCACGTTTAATCTTGTTGAAACAGCAAGTTTGGGAATACCAACTGCAAACCAATGAGACATTTCAACACATCCGAGGATTGCTGAGGAATGAACTGCATTCCAGGCCACCACCACTTTTTCTAGGCTACAAGTAAACAAACTTGGGAATCATTGGAGTGGTCTTTTACGCAATACAGTCACAATTCACAGTATTGTTTTATTGTTGTGACACATTATTGCATGAAATAAAGGATGCTAATTTGTCATATTTGACAGTTTCACAGCTTTTCAACTAAAATTAGTATTTTAATGGAAAGTTTGGATGATCATGTTAGAATCCCAGTAAATGTATCGGGGAGGTTTTTTTAATAACCTACAAAATAAATGTCATTGTTAGTCCTGATGGAGTTAAGTTTCTCTCTCAAGATGGAGCATCGTCAGTTCTATGTGGTGATGAAATGAAAGACTGGACATTTGAAAATTAGTTTCAATAAAGATTATTTGCGTACACGTTTGCTAATTTTTTGTATGTAGTATTGCCTAACAAATCTTCTGTGTTGAAAAAAATTTACCTCAAGAGCTTACCAATGCATTGTGGGGGCGGAGAATCATATTTGGTCTTGCCACACGTAATGTTTTTACTCCCAGACAGCACGTATCCCTCGTTACATGTGAAATTTATCACTTGTCCATATTCTGGTTCTGTGTCAGCAATCCAAGAATTTTTCCCATTTTTCACTTCGGCGGGCTTGGGACAGGTAAAAACTGAGAAAAGTAGACAAAGAATATTATAGTTTCAGGCTTAAACTATTTTGGTGAACCGTGCTGAAAAAGGAAAATTAAATAGTTTAAACCGAATACCACTTACTTTGACACGTTGCTTTTCCAAACCACCCAGTTGCATAACAATGTTTGAAGCTGGTTCCTAAAATCCAATAACTGCATAAAGACAAATTCAAACATAAAGTAAGAGTGTTTATTTAAGTACAGCAGTTATAAAAAGTCTACATGCCCCTTAAAAAAAACCAACACGGTTTCATTTGACATATGAGACAAAGATAAATCTATTTTCTACCTTTTCAGTCTCTAATGTGACATAACTTCCTGTTTACAAAGAAATCCAGACAAACGACTCCAGTTGAAGGAAATGCAAAACATAATAAAAAAAAGGTGCATTAAGCAGGTTGTGTAAGTCTTCACACTCTTAAACTCTACGTTGATTCAGTCACAGTATTTACCGGGGTCCACGCCAGGCATCATTTATAGAGAATCTGATGGACTTAAAATATAGTTCAGCTGTGAGAGTAAGTCTGATATTTAATAGCCAGGCTACTAATTTTAAATGTCACATCTACTCAATTACAGAGCCATAGTTTGAAGACAGGTTATGATTCAAAGGATCCTCCCCACCTCCATGTAGGCAATCTTTCTTCTAAAGATAACACTGACTAAAATCCCCCATAACCTCATGGAGAAAGATGGTACAAGCTGATGAAACCACACTTGAACTTATGGGCTAACATTTCAAAAGGTAAGCTTCACAGAAACATTAGCACATCACCAAAAAACAAAAAAACACAGCCAGATTAAAATATGGTGGGAGCATCATGCCCTGGGATTACTTTTCTTTAGATGGAACGTCCAAATTTACAGAAGAACAGTTTTGTCAGAAGATAACAGTATTAAAATCATCTAATGGGGGTTCAGAACTGAAGTTGACAGAAATGGGTTCCCCTGAAGAGGGACAAAAGCCATTCCATTCGGTTCAGTTTTATTTATAAAGCGCCAGTTTACAGGGCATGTCATCTCAAGGTACTTTACAAAGTCAAATTAAATTTGCCATCTTCAAAGTCTGAGAGATATGGAGACCGTTTGCATGACAGAGTGGGAAAAATACTGCCAGGTCATGATTTGGGATGAGGGGGGGGGGCTATAGAATTAAAATATCCTTCAACAAAGTTTTACTTTGGGTGTTCATACTGGCTATGTGTGTTGTATTGTTTTATTTGTTTTAGTTGTTTTCAAGTAAAATTGCACAGGGTAATTGTTAATAGCAGTTTATCCATCCAAGGGGTGCCGGTGCCTATCTTCTGCAGTAATTAGTAGTGTGAGTAGAATCTTTTACTGTATGTCCACTTAAAAAACAAACAAGTGAACCGCACTCATAACACAACTGACTTGATGTCAAACTAAAATTTAGTCAAGAAAATGTTAAAACCGTTCCATAAATCTTGGACGACAGTCAAGCCGTATCTTAACTCTTTATGCCGTTTTCTATCTGATTCTCACATAGGTCTTTACTTATTTTAGTGACATTTTTTGTAATATGACTACATCACCAATGGGAGAACTTGAAAAACTAGATTCACATCGCTGATTGGTAGAGAAATGCCGGTATTGCAACAACAAACAATGCTGCTCTTTGAAACTGAACGTGACCTTGTTGGCGTCCCTCATGATTTCGCCAAGTTGCTACAAGTCAAGCCATACCTTTGATCTCCCGCGATAACAGTGAGACATTTAAGCAGATGAAGATGGAATTTAAATATGGGGAATCATACATACCCTTCTTCACAGATTACTTTGATTCTTGATCCAAATACAGTACCACCACTGGTATTAAAGGACATGTGTGGCTCTGGTTTGGGCTGACCACAGTCCATCTCTATGATATAAAACAAACACAAAACAATAGATATTTGTGCAGCACCATATGGTGCCAAGATGACCACATAAATCATTTGGGATGGCTGTTTGTCAGGTGTAATAAGTAAGCTAGACAGGACTCACTCTTGCAGTTGAGATCTGGCTCAGTCCACTTGTTATCAACGCAGTCTATGGTCCCAGAGCCGCTTGCTTTTTCATATCCTCTGGCACACTCTAACAAGACCTTAGAACCCTCTGGGAAATCATTTTTTAGGAGGGCTGCCTCACTGAGAACCATATTTTCTCCAACTTCCGGTTTGGGGCAGTCAGCTAAGAGAAAATAGTAATAAAGGCAATTGGGAAAAAAAAAAGACAAATGTCAGAAACAAACCTATTATTCCGATATCTGGTCATTTCGAAAAGGTTGAAATGATAAATGAATTGAATGCTTTGAACAAATAAGAAAGTAATGTTAGCAGTAAAAAGTATTAACTATATTATATATATATATATATATATATTATATATATATATATATATATATATATATATATATATATATATATATATATATATAAATATAAAAATAAAAAAATATATGCATACATTTTATGTAAATAATCATATTTAATGTACTACAGGCATCTCCCCTTATGACAGGGCCATATAATCTAATCCCCTCTAATTTTTCCCCAGTTTTTTATTCTTCTACAGTTCAGATTTTAAATTCAGAACAATAAATGACAATTTTTTTTTTTATCTAGATAGAAACAACAGACTAAAAAGCAAACGACAAAAAAAAAAAATCATGGGGCCTTACCAGTAATAAACATTGTCTATCAGTTGTGTATAAGTGCTTATATTTCTTATATATTTCTTATGGTCATTTTTAATCATCCTCCCAGTGTTTCACGCTGTACACCCACATCTATTGTCTATTCTTTATGTATTCTAAAACTTACCTTCTCCACAAAATTAATAAATGTCCAACATTTCCAATTGTAATCTAATTCGTATTAAGAAAAATAAATAAATATAAAAAACAACAACTCAGAATATGTGTTTTAATACGGTAGAGGCGGACGCCATTGGGTTTAGACGTTAAAATTCAGGATATTTTTTTTATTAAGTAATACCGTTTTAGTTAGTTGAAATAAGTAACAGAAGCTGAAATGTAGCGCTTTATAAGCGGTGGCAAATAAAACGCGATCTGCCTCTCCTGCATGTCTCTCAGCAGCAATACACTCATTTCTAGCCGGCTTCGCGGCTGCCGTACTGACCTGCAAAACTCCCGACAAAGAGGTGCAGCAGCAACAGCAGCAGGAGCAGGTTGGACTTGAGATTGTCCTCCGGTAAAAGCTCCATAACAAACTGTGGAAAGAGACACAAACTATCCAGATAAAAGCGCCCAGTGGGCCGGTCCGACTTCTTCAGAGTGGAAGCGTGGTGTGTGGAGACGCTCCTCCTGACACTGAAAGCGATTCCTCCCTCCCTGGACCACCTTTTGTTGCCATACCAGTTAAGTCAGCCATAATTACCAGACAGACGCAGAAGAGGGGAGGACAATTTCAAAATAAAAGCCCCGGTTCTTCTTCTTCATAATAATAATAATAATACTGTGGTAATTGCTCCCCCCACCCCCCACACACTCAGTCGACTTTTAAAAAGCATAGCTCTGAACTTCCTAACCCATAGCCTAAGTAATTTGCGTTTTTATTGTCAGCGTCAGCTTAATTTTAAACATTAGATATCCATTTTATTTTGAAATATATGCATCTGGACATTTGTGGGGTTTTATTTTTGTTTTACAGACTAATAGAAGGGTTCAGCGTCTGTTTTTACTCTGAGTTTAAAACCCTTACAGTCAAGAATCTTATGAGTGAAAAAAGGTAAATCAAGGCGGTGTTTTAGTATTTACATATTGGCTATTAAAACAGGACAAAGATATCACGTTCCTAACCAGCCAGCCCCCTTTCTTGGCCTCGACTTGCAGGGAATTTTCCTCCAAATGTTGCAAAATGGCAAAACGTGGTAATCCTTTGGGTGTGACCTGTAACTGATCGACATGTTGCTCTTTATTACTTGCGGCTCTTTAAGTGTTTTTGTATGTGAGACAATGTAACTCTAATAAAATAACTATTATTTAATTAAGTAATAAGGCTAAGTTAAGCAATGGTCCTACATGGGTCCACCCTGTATCCTCACTTTGAACCAACGCAGTGTATGAGTCACTATCTGTGGTTGTGGGTATTGTTATGGATACTGCTGGGGACTCCCTTTCTCTCTCTCTCTCTTTCTCTCTTTCTCTCTCTCTCTCTCTCTCTCTCTCTCTTTCTTTCTCTCTCTCTCTCTCTCTCTCTCTCTCACTCACTCACTCACTCACTCACTCACACATTCCAAGGAATCCCAGCTCATTTTCAACCACAACTCTGTCGACAGAGGCCTTTTTTTCCTTTCCACCCAGTGTTACCAGAGGAACCCTCGGACATAAAACCTTGTAACCAGGCAACAATTGCTCTGTCTTAACTTTCTGATTACTTTACTTTTCCAAAGCAGTGACGAAGCACAACATTTGATTAAACAAATGCATATTGTCGACGGAACACATCACGGAGCGAATGTATAATGTTCAAATGAGCTCCACATCTGGTTAGGAAGTAATAAAGAAAAGGGGGGACAGTAAAAAGTGTAACAAGCCATGATGTAAAGCCAGTAAAATATGACCTGCTTAAAGATGGCTCATGCACTTTAATCCCTTTTTAAGGAATCTAAAAAGTATTTTAGCGTTACTAGGTGCCAGTTGAGTTGCTTGGCGGGCTTTGCTTATCTCTCTGAACACCTTGTCCATATGACAGATCAAGCCGCCTCCCTTTCTCAGCAGCCTACAAGAATGCATCTGTTTCTCCTCATGTCTGATAATGGGTACAAGAACTCTCCAAAGCACACATATCAGCCCCTGGCTGAATAGTTCACCTGCCATCAAGACATACCAGCAAAATGACACAAAAGCCTAATATATCATAACATTCCCCGCATGTATTTACATTTGCCTTTTATTTGTTCTTTGCGGAATGCTTAGGTTTTTAACATACATTTCACTGCGCAAACAGCTCTGTTTTGTGTATTTTCTTGCTCATCCACTTTTTCACAAAACTACAGGATGAGAAGGCTTATATCAAAATAAAAACGCTTATGACTTACACTTTGCTGCTGAACACAATTTGCTATTCGTCTGGGAAAAATCCAAAACAAACCAAATACTAAAATGGTCCAATTTGCGGTACAGATGGTGTTATTATTTTTATTAAAATGCTGCATTTAAATAGGAAGTGTAATATTAACTTAAAAAGTACAGCCAGAAAACAAGCAAACCAAAAAAAAAAAAAAAAAAAAAAAAACTTTAATTTCAAGTCCAAGGCTTTTAAAAACAGCAGAGAGCCGTTCCTTTCTCTAGCACTATACACACTCGATGGAAGTTAGCGACATCTAGAGCTAAAACAGACCAACTGCATCAAAAACGGGAAAAATGGAAAACAAAGAAAACTGGATTCAAAGAAATACACAATCATCAAGCGAATAACTGTATCACACCTCATTTTCAGCTCACATCGGCTCAAAAAAGTAAATTCACATTGTAAGCTAAAGCTATAGGCAACTTTTGAAAAGATAAAGTGATTTAATTAAGCAAAAATTTGTTAGGACAGTAAAAAATGTCAACTAAATGTCCCCAATTTGAAGAACAGTAATAATCGACCTGTTTTAACGAAAGGTAATGACTTGTGTTTCAAAATTCAAGAAAAATAAGCTGTCGTCTGATCTTTTTATTGCAAAGAAGGCATTTGGATAGTATGTAAGGTAAATAGTAAAATGGAAAACTACACTATTTGTATTTGACGGAAGCTTAAAACTGAGATTTTCTTAAAGAAGTCTTTTGAAAATCTTGAAGATATATTGCTAAAAGGGAAACTGAAATGTATTTTTTTATATGAAATGAAAAGTTTCCAGTTTTTTGTGAGTGACACACCAAAACGAGAGAGAGAGAGAGAGAGAGAGAGAGAGAGAGAGAGAGAGAGAGAGAGAGAGAGAGAGAGAGAGAGAGAGAGAGAGAGAGAGAGAGAGAGAGAGAGAGAGAGAGATGTGCTTTTTTTTTATGAAAACAGGTGCAAAACATTGTCATATGGCTTAATATCTATTGTTAAGTCAAATAAATTTCACAAATTTTGCAGCGTAGTGGCATATTGGTCAACCAGATGTCATTTGAATGTTGTTTTTGTGAATAAAAAAGAGTCAGGACAACAGAAAACATTATTTTCAGTAATGTAATTATTTATCCCCACAATTCACCAAAATACATTACAAAGATAAATAAACATTTGTACAATTGTGAAGAGCATGATTATTAAATTTGTTTAGAGGTATAACATAGAAATTGATTGAAATAAAAAAAATAAATTGGTTTATGGATAGGCAGAGGAAAGAACTGACACAAAGTCAGAGTGAAAAAACGACAATAACATAAAACCCCAAAAATTCTAACAATAAGTCCATCTAATGGACAGCACAACTATACGAAAAATTAAAACAAATACGTGATTCTTTTAGGAGGAAATTTTAGGTTAGACTTATTAGAGATTACACATCGAAGGGAGGAAATAAACAATAAAATTACTTGACAATAAAACTTTATTTGACCAGTCTGATTTGTCACCAACTGCGGTGTACACAGAGAAAATTTTTACTTCTACATTGTATCAGAAATCTGTTAATCATTTACTGATGTGGAACACAGAAAATCCATACCATTATGACCAATTAAAAAAAATACATTAATGTTTAATCTTAGTGAAAGAGTTTTTTCAGAGAATAACAACAACCTCGCCGCAATGAGAAAATTTAGGTGAAAACAAAATTTACAGACTTTAGATACCTTTTAATGACGTGGTTGTAGATGACGGTTCACTGGTTCTGGGAGCTTTTTTCTCAAATGTTATAAAGCTGTCACCTTTAAATTACATGGTTAGAGTTACTCTCACAGATTTCCTAATTTTGCAAAAAATAATGTGTTTAAACCACCAGAATAATGACTCATGCAATCAGCAAATATGCATGCAGCATTACAACCGAGCACGTTTCTGTACCTTGTTGTGGTGTTGAGATGCTCGTGAATATCCGCGCTACGACAGTTGTGGCGCTGGGAGAAGCAGTGGTTCTTTCTGCAACATAAACTTCATCAGCCAAATGAAGGGCAGTTTACAGGTTTAAAATATGCATGCAATTATGTGAAAAAGTATTTGCCCCCTTAAAGATTTCTGTTTCTTTTTTTGAGCCACCGACTGCTTGCAATAATGAGTGTTTCACATCTCTTTAAAGGAAATATAGGCCCACTTTAAAGTCATTCTACAGTACGGCAATTGGAGATAGATGAGGACTTTAACAAGGGAACTTTTTTTAAAACCCGATCGTGTGCTTTGGAATTTGTTCTGCTTCACAACCAAAAAGCACTTGAGCCTAAGCTCAAGCGCGGAGCATCACACCACCGCCGCAATGTTTGACTGTCGGCATCATATTTGTTTGAAAAGCTGTTAGCTGCATGCCGGATGAAATGGCACACACACCATCCTTAAAGCATGCCCCATTCTCTTTTAAGGCCACGGAATATTTTCCCACGTGTCTCTGGATCATCAAGATGTATATTTTTTTTTAGCAAAAGTGAGAGAAGCCTTTGGGTTCTTTTTGGTCAGCAGAGCTTTTGGCCTTGGAACTTTCCGATGGACACCAAGGGCAGCTACTCCTGGGAAGCTACCCCACATACCACATCTTCTCGTTGAGCTTTGCTGGAATCCAAAAGCCTAAGAAATAGCTTAGTAGTAATTTTTCAGACTGACTGAAGTCAATGACATGGTCATCTGTTCTTGAATTGCTTTAGATCAGGGTCATGCTTTTTTGCTTTTTGAGATCTTTTAGACTACGTCATGATGTCCGGCAGTTTCTATTTAAGTGTTTTCTTGATCCTGCAGTTCCTGACTAATTAAGATGTGATGAGTTAAACTGCCCCAAGAATGTGGTTAGCCAAAGTTATTTAATGATTCAACAAAGGGGAGCAATTGTTTGTCCCCCTTGGGGCAAGGTTGGTTTGGATAGCCTTTTTTTTCCCCTTGGTAAATAAAATCATCATACGATAATGGCATTTTAGGTTTATACTGATTATCTTTCCAAGACATTAGTATTTGTTGGACAATCTTAAACATTTGGGTTTGTTAAAAAAAAAAAAAAAATATCTGTAAGTGGGCAAATACTTTTTCACAGCACTTTATGTAGATCATGTTTCATTCTAATGTGAAAATGTAACAAAGTACAAAATATAAACATGGAACGAGGCCAAAACCTCTTTGTTGGGCACTGAACTTTGACATTATATACCTTGTTGTGTTGTTGCAGTAGCAGATGTTATAATTGAAGTTTTAATGTTGTCTTCTGTGGTCGCACCTATAAATTGGGATTCAGCTCAGATCATCCTGAATAATTTATTCAGCCATTTATATAAACTAGAAGTGGAGCATGCAGTGAAATCTAATCTGACATGCAGAACGGACCTTATCTACAACAAGCAGTCATGCATCATGCATTTGCTTGTGCGTTTAATTTCCATTATGAGGGAAGCAAAAAAAAAATGTGAGGGATCGTCTAGTTATGTTGCAACCTCTGCTGCTCTGCATTTAGTGATGTGTTAGCAAAACAGATTTTGACAAATGACCAACTGTTCTGGGGTAAGTAACTTTGAAGTCAATGCACTCTGAGGTGAAGAGTGAATAGATGATTCAGTTAGTAAAGAACAGGCAGAAAGGGCAAATACAAAAGAATAGTGTGATCCTTTAACGTTTGGACATGAAAGCCAGGTTTTAGTGCCAGGTTCCTATGGTGATCCCATGGCAACTTCTGCTGTAAAGTATGTCCATTGTTTAAAAAAAAAAATAGATTAACATTTTATATGATCTATATGAGTTTATAGAACAGGGAAAACCCAACAGAGATGATGCTGTGTGTGTTTAATCTTGTTAAAACACGATTTGGGAATACCAACTGCAAACCAATGAGACATGCAGCTTTAGCGAAAATTCAGACTGAAGAAACACTATTGCCTACCTCCATCAATCAGGGACTCATCCGCCTCCAACGCAAGCCAATCAGCTTTGAACTGCTCCTCCTCAAAGCCAATCAGCATCCTGGGTTCATCTTAAAAAGAACTCCACATCCTCATCTCGGCCTTGTCCTCAGCGAGCAAGCAGTGGCTGCGCGTGTCCGGTTTGGACTCTGTTGACCGGTTTCAAGAGACAATAACTTATCCTGAAATCCTCCTGCCATAGGAATACCGTCTAGCTGCACATCTTCCTTTCCAACCTCTGTTTTCGTCAGCTCCGGTTCCTGGCGCAAAGAACTCGCAAGCAACGCAGACGCGTCGCAACTCTGCCTAAGTTCCGGTCAGCTTCGCTTCATAGCGCGCCGGGGTCTTTCTCAAACTGATCCCGTGGGGCAGGCTCTTGGTTCGCGGATCCGCCGACTCATCCGGGACCTTCTCTGGTTCTCATCGGCTTTGCGGCGCCACCTTGCCGCTCGTCCCGGCCGCATCTTTTCAGCCGGATCTACTCTCTCATTCACTCGCTAATGCGTTCGGAGCCAGCTCAGGTAATATGTATTCACCCATGTTTGTTTTCGTTTTCTTCTTCTTCTGGTGTTGCCGGTAGCCACCGGGCTTGTGGTGGCATTGCTGCCACCTACTGGTTGGAGTATGAAGTGCATTTTAAAATTCAGCAATTGATACCAATCGTTATTAAACCGCTGCAACTCTGGTGCAATTTGGCATCCGCTTGGACTGGTCTGTATTGGGTTCAGACTTCTCATTTATGCTGACCAGGCCACTTCTGTCACTCTTGTCATTTCAATGTTTTGCCAATCAATTATTCAGGTGTTGTGAAATGATGCATGTTAAAGTTATTTAAGGTTTAGTTAGTAGGTATTATCTGAATGTCAGCTGGGACCCTACGTACGGATGGCTGTGGGGGATGGTTTGAGTATTGGGCGATCTTTAACAGCAACTTGCTCATGTATTTAGGGATTGTCTATTTCTTCTTTTAGGTTCAAGGATTCATTCAAGATGAATAACCGGAGAGCATCACTGAAGGTGCTGTTGTCTGGTTGATACTATTTTCAATTACGGATCCTCTCTGCAGTTGTGAGGCTAACTAAAGCTACTAAGCAACGAGATCATCAGTCAGCAGGATGCAGTCCAGAATCTGAATTAAATTATTAAATTCATCCAAATGACATGGAATAAGCTAAATAGCTAATCGATTCATAACAGCATTTGGTATGCGTTTAGCACTCTACGTATTTATGAGCTAAGCAAACATTATCGATTATGTCTTAAGAAGTGTTAACCGTGTTTAATGGACCTTCATTTTCTGGATGTTTTCTTCTTATAGATATTCTTTTCACTATTCCCAGTTATTTTCTCAAACTAAACCTGTCAGCCTGCATTGAGTTCTACGTATTGATCTTAACCTAGTTCCATGATGGCTTTTGCCTGCAGACAAGCTCTCGAATTCTGGATATCAGTTTCATTCTCATATCAGTTATTTCTGAGCGTCAGCTGCTCTCCTCGCTCGGTCACCTCAATCTCGCAGGTGCATCATTTCAAGAGTCACGTTTTTATTTCCAGGCAGCTTGAGCTCACTAATTCCGTTTCCTTCCCTCCTAGAACAGGATACTCTGGTTAAGAGTTGCTGTTCTGAACTTTCCTTCTGGTCTGGCATGCTTCCCGTCCGGATTTGGAACACACTTTCTATAATGTATTTTGTCTGTAGATGCGTTAAATTTTACGGATGTGCATCCGTAAGTTTGGAGGATTCTAAAAACAGTTGGTTTGCAGATTCGTGAAATTGTCAAAGAAATCGTTAATCTTGTGACCTTTCATCTAGAGTTATTTCAGCATTCAGGATGTGAGCTGCGCAACAGCAGACGCTTGTGGAGCCCAATCGTAGGTGATGGCTATCATCAGCATGCCTCACATATCTGCTCTTACTTTTCATCTTAGCCGCCTAATGCTCATCTTAAAGGTAATCTAACTACGAATACTGGTGGTGGATTCAATCTCATTCAAG
Organism: Fundulus heteroclitus; assembly: GCF_011125445.2. Classification (NCBI taxonomy): domain Eukaryota; kingdom Metazoa; phylum Chordata; class Actinopteri; order Cyprinodontiformes; family Fundulidae; genus Fundulus; species Fundulus heteroclitus. Next base: position 10,600,840 of record NC_046380.1, on the reverse strand, counting down.
TCTCATTAAGCCCGCGTCCTGTCCTGTTCATTCCCTCTTGGTCACTCATTCATTTATGTGCATCATCCCTAAGCATCCTTTGTTATTTATTCCGTCATCCAGGCGTCCCGCCATGCAGGCATCCTGTTGTTCTGTTCATTCTTTCATGGTCATTCATTTATTCATGTTCCCTGCCATGTTCCCCACTACGTTCCTTGCATACTCCTTGCATGCTTCCTGCATGCTCCCAGTGTGCTCCCTGTGTGTTCCCTGCCATGCTCCCTGCCATGCGGCCTTCCCTGCCATACTCTGCCATGTTTCCTTCTATGCTCCTTGCCGTGTTTCCTTCTATGCTCCTTGCCGTGTTTCCTTCTATGCTCCCTGCCGTGTTTCCTTCTATGCTCCCTGCCGTGTTTCCTTCTATGCTCCTTGCCGTGTTTCCTTCTATGCTCCTTGCCGTGTTTCCTTCTATGCTCCTTGCCGTGTTTCCTTCTATGCTCCTTGCCGTGTTTCCTTCTATGCTCCTTGCCGTGTTTCCTTCTATGCTCCTTGCCGTGTTTCCTTCTATGCTCCTTGCCGTGTTTCCTTCTATGCTCCTTGCCGTGTTTCCTTCTATGCTCCTTGCCGTGTTTCCTTCTATGCTCCTTGCCGTGTTTCCTTCTACGCTCCCTGCAACGCGGCCTGCCCTGCCATGTGTTTCCTTCTATGCTCCTTGCCGTGTTTCCTTCTATGCTCCCTGCAACGCGGCCTGCCCTGCCATGTGTTTCCTTCCATGCTCCTTGCCGTGTTTCCTTCTATGCTCCTTGCCATGTTTCCTTCTACGCTCCTTGCCATGTTTCCTTCTACGCTCCCTGCAACGCCCTCCTCCCTGCCATGCGGCCTGCCCTGCCATGTGTTTCGTTCCATGCGGCCTGCCCTGCCATGTGTTTCCTTCTATGCTTCTTGCCATGTGTTTCCTTCTATGCTTCTTGCCGTGTTTCCTTCTATGCTCCTTGCCGTGTTTCCTTCTATGCTCCTTGCCGTGTTTCCTTCTATGCTCCTTGCCGTGTTTCCTTCTATGCTCCTTGCCGTGTTTCCTTCTATGCTTCTTGCCGTGTTTCCTTCTATGCTCCTTGCCGTGTTTCCTTCTATGCTCCTTGCCGTGTTTCCTTCTATGCTCCTTGCCGTGTTTCCTTCTATGCTTCTTGCCGTGTTTCCTTCTATGCTCCTTGCCGTGTTTCCTTCTATGCTTCTTGCCGTGTTTCCTTCTATGCTCCTTGCCGTGTTTCCTTCTATGCTCCTTGCCGTGTTTCCTTCTATGCTCCTTGCCGTGTTTCCTTCTATGCTCCTTGCCATGTTTCCTTCTATGCTCCCTACGTTCTCTGCCATGCTCCTTGCGTGTTCCCTGCGTTCTCTGCCATGCGTTCTCTGCCATACTCCCTGCGTTCTCTGCCATGCGTTCTCTGCCATACTCCCTGCGTTCTCTGCCATGCGTTCTCTGCCATACTCCCTGCGTTCTCTGCCATGCGTTCTCTGCCATACTCCCTGCGTTCTCTGCCATGCGTTCTCTGCCATACTCCCTGCGTTCTCTGCCATGCGTTCTCTGCCATACTCCCTGCGTTCTCTGCCATGCGTTCTCTGCCATACTCCCTGCGTTCTCTGCCATGCGTTCTCTGCCATACTCCCTGCGTTCTCTGCCATGCGTTCTCTGCCATACTCCCTGCGTTCTCAGCCATGCGTTCTCTGCCAAGCTCCCTGCGTTCTCTGCCATACCACCTGCGTTCTCTGCCATGCTCCTGTGTGTTCCCTGCCATATTTCCGGCCATGCTCCTGTGTGTTCCCTGCCATGTCCCCTGCATGCTGCCCGCCTTGCTCCCTGCCATGATTATTCATTCATCACGTGCATCAGCCCAAAACTGACCATTAAAATCACTTTCCACCTCTCCATCAACCTCACCTCATCTTTCCATTCATCTTGTTTAATCCTGGTAAGCCTTTGCAGCAATGGCCCTCTTTGCTAAGCTTTCACATATTTTCTCCTTCTTTACTCATCCTTCTCTCTGCCTTCTGAACTTGCTGACGCTCTGGCCTGGACCTCGGCATTTTTGGGGGGTAATTTCCCTATTCTCATACATCTGCTTATCTACGTTAAAGTATAAATCACCGTTTATGTTCCTGCCGAGGTCCGAGCGCCAAAGTTTAAACTATTGTATCAATAAATTCCTATCGCTTTTCTCTCTTTGTGAGTCTTTAGTTTGAAATGATGCTAAAGCGGAAATACAACCGAAGAACTCTTGCTTACTTCCATTCAATCAGAGGCTTGTCCGCCTCCGATGGAGCATTTGCTTCAAGCCACACCTCCTCGAAGCCCAATCATCCAGTGTTCACCTTAAACAGCAACTCCAAATCATCTCTCAGCCTGCTTTTGGCAAGCGCAAGAACCATTGCACTAATATCGTATTTCACTTCAGACATTCCCCTTTGCAAGCCTTTTAGTTCCAAGTATCATCCCGTGACCGACCATCTCTATTCATGCACTTTACCATACACCTCACCTCATCTCCCCATTCATCTCACTCAACTTTGGTAGGCCTTCGCGGCAACCGGCCCTGTTTGGTAAGCCTTCGCAGCACTTTTCCTCTATAGCTCATCCCACTTGTCTCTGTTTTTAGTTTAATCCAAGTCTCATTGTCTTTCAACCATGCAGACGCATCGGCCTCGACCTCGGCAATTTTTTGGGGGAAATATCCCTATTCTCATACGCCTGCTAATGCATATTCAAGTATAATTCAGCGTGAATTTTTCCTGCCGAGGTCTGAGCGCCAAACTCTTAAAATATTGTATCAATAAAATTCTTCTAATTGCCTTTTCTTTCTGTGTGAGTTTTTCAGATTGAAATGCAGCTTTAGCGAAAATTCAGACTGAAGAAACACTATTGCCTACCTCCATCAATCAGGGACTCATCCGCCTCCAACGCAAGCCAATCAGCTTTGAACTGCTCCTCCTCAAAGCCAATCAGCATCCTGGGTTCATCTTAAAAAGAACTCCACATCCTCATCTCGGCCTTGTCCTCAGCGAGCAAGCAGTGGCTGCGCGTGTCCGGTTTGGACTCTGTTGACCGGTTTCCACCCACCTCCATCCCCTTCTCCACCATCGTACCAAGCTTCGCCTGGCTTTCCTACGGTGCTCCTTCAACCTCGTTCCTATCAGAGTGTAATTCCTGCTGGACTCTCATGGAATTCCCAGCCACTCATTAAAACGGTCCGGCAGAAGACCGCCATGCTGAGCCTGGTTCTGCCAGAGGTTTCTTCCCAAGGGGGAGTTTTTCTCTCCACAGTCGCTTCATGCTTGCTCATCATGGACAGTTCATGCAAACCTGTGTTTATCAAGTTGGACATCAAGCTCAAACAGATCATCATATGGACTGAACAAACTTTGCTTATCTCCACTCCACCACCAGTTTCAGACCCGGGGGGAAATATCCCTATTCTCATACGCCTGCTAATGCATATTCAAGTATAATTCAGCGTGAATTTTTCCTGCCGAGGTCTGAGCGCCAAACTCTTAAAATATTGTATCAATAAAATTCTTCTAATTGCCTTTTCTTTCTGTGTGAGTTTTTCAGATTGAAATTTCAACACATCCGAGGATTGCTGAGGAATGAACTGCATTCCAGGCCGCCACCACTTTTTCTAGGCTACGAGTAAACAAACTTGGAAATCCTTGGAGTGGTCTTTTATGCAATACAGTCACAATTCACAGTATTGTTTTATTGTTGTGACACATTACTGCATGAAATAAAGGATGCTAATTTGTCATATTTGACAGTTTCACAGCTTTTCAACTAAAATTAGTATTTTAATGGAAAGTTTGGATGATCATGTTAGAATCCCAGTAAATGTATCGGGGAGGTTTTTTTAATAACCTACAAAATAAATTCCATTGTTAGTCCTGATGGAGTTAAGTTTCTCTCTCAAGATGGAGCATCGTCAGTTCTATGTGGTGATGAAATGAAAGACTGGACATTTGAAAATTAGTTTCAATAAAGATTATTTGCATACACGTTTGCTAATTTTTTGTATGTAGTATTGCCTAACAAATCTTCTGTGTTGAAAAAAATGTACCTCAAGAGCTTACCAATGCATTGTGGGGGCGGAGAATCATATTTGGTCTTGCCACACGTAATGCTTTTACTCCCAGACAGCACGTATCCCTCGTTACATGTGAAATTTATCACTTGTCCATATTCTGGTTCTGTGTCAGCAATCCAAGAATTTTTCCCATTTTTCACTTCGGCAGGCTTGGGACAGGTAAAAACTGAGAAAAGTAGACAAAGAATATTATAGTTTCAGGCTTAAACTATTTTGGTGAACTGTGCTGAAAAAGGAAAATTAAATAGTTTAAACCGAATACCACTTACTTTTACACATTGCTTTTTCAAACCACCCAGTTGCATAACAATGTTTGAAGCTGGGTCCTAAAATCCAATAACTGCATAAAGACAAATTCAAACATAAAGTAAGAGTGTTTATTTAAGTACAGCAGTTATAAAAAGTCTACACGCCCCTTAAAAAAAAAATAACAACACGGTTTCATTTGACATATGAGACAATGTTAAATCTATTTTCTACCTTTTCATTCTCTAATGTGACATAACTTCCTGTTTACAAAGAAATCCAGACAAACGACTCCAGTTGAGGGAAATGCAAAACATAATAAAAAAAAGGTGCATTAAGCAGGTTGTGTAAGTCTTCACACTCTTAAACTCTACGTTGATTCAGTCACAGTATTTACCGGGGTCCACGCCAGGCATCATTCATAGAGAATCTGATGGACTTAAAATATAGTTCAGCTGTGAGAGTAAGTCTGATATTTAATAGCCATGCTACAAATTTTAAATGTCACATCTACTCAATTATAGAGCCATAGTTTGAAGACAGGTTTTGATTCAAAGGATCCTCCCCACCTCCATGTAGGCAATCTTTCTTCTAAAGATAACACTGACTAAAATCCCCCATAACCTCATGGAGAAAGGTGGTACAAGCTGATGAAACAACACTTGAACTTATGGGCAAAAATTTCAAATGGTAAGCTTCACAGAAATATTAGCACATCACCAAAAAAAAAAAAAAAAAAAAAAAAAAAAAACGGCCAGATTAAAATATGGTGGGAGCATTGCGCCCTGGGACTACTTTTCTTTAGATGGAACGTCCAAATTTACAGAAGAACAGTTTTGTCAGAAGATAACAGTTTTAAAATGATCTAGCGGGGGTTCAGAACCGAAGTTGACAGAAAATCTATAGGTTCCTCTGAAGAGGGACAAAAGCCATTCCATTCCATTCAGTTCAGTTTTATTTATAAAGCACCAGCACTTTACAAAGTCAATTAAATTTGCCATCTTTACAGTCTGGAGACCTTTTGCATGACAGAGTGGGAAAAATACTGCCAGGTCATGATTTAGGATGAGGGGTGAATGCTACGGAATTAAAATATCCTTCAACAAAGTTTTACTTTGGGTCTTCATACTGGCTATGTGTCTTGAATTGTTTTATTTGTTTTAGTTGTTTTCAAGTAAAATTGCACAGGGTAATTGTTAATAGCAGTTTATCCATCCAAGGGGTGCTGGTGCCTATCTTCTGCAGTAATTAGTAGTGTGAGTAGAATCTTTTACTGTATGTCCACTTAAAAACCAAACAAGTGAACCGCACTCATAACACAATTGACTTGATGTCAAACTAAAATTTAGTCAAGAAAATGTTAAAACCGCTCCATAAATCTTGGACGACAGTCAAGCCGTATCTTAACTCTTTATGCCGTTTTCTATCTGATTCTCACATAGGTCTTTACTTATTTTAGTGACATTTTTTTTTAATATGACTACATCACCAATGGGAGAACTTGAAAAACTGGATTCACATCGTTGATTGGTAGAGAAATGCCGGTATTGCAACAACAAACAATGCTGCTCTTTGAGACTGAACGTGACCTTGTTAGCGTCCCTCATGATTTAGCCAAGTTGCTACAAGTCAAGCCATACCTTTGATCTCCCGCGATAACAGTGAGACATTTAAGCAGATAAAGATGGAATTTAAATATGGGGAATCATACATACCCTTCTTCACAGATTACTTTGATTCTTGATCCAAATAGAGTACCACCACTGGTATTAAAGGACATGTGTGGCTGTGGTTTGGGCTGACCACAGTCCATCTCTGTGATATAAAACAAACACAAAACAATAGATATTTGTGCAGCACCATATGGTGCCAAGATGACCACATAAATCATTTGGTATGGCTGTTTGTCAGGTGTAATAAGTAAGCTAGACAGGACTCACTCTTGCAGTTGAGATCTGGCTCAGTCCACTTGTTATCAACGCAGTCTATGGTCCCAGAGCCGCTTGCTTTTTCATATCCTATGGCACACTCTAACAAGACCTTAGAACCCTCTGGGAAATCATTTTTTAGGAGGGCTGCCTCACTGAGAACCATATTTTCTCCAACTTCCGGTTTGGGGCAGTCAGCTAAGAGAAAATAGTAATAACGGCAATTGGGAAAAAAAAAAGACAAATGTCAGAAACAAACCTATTATTCCGATATCTGGTCATTTCGAAAACCATCAATTAGAAAAGGTTGAAATGATAAATGAATTGATTGCTTTGAACAAATAAGAAAGTAATGTTAGCAGTAAAAAGTATTAACTATATATATATATATATATATATATATATATATATATATATATATATATATATATATATATATGCATACATTTTATGTAAATAATCATGTTTAATGTACTACAGGCATCTCCCCTTATGACAGCGCCATATAATCTAATCCCCTCTATTTTTTCCCCTGTTTTTATTCTTCTGCAGTTCCGATTTTAAATTCAAAACAATAGATGACAACATTTTTTTTTTATCTGGGTAGAAACAACAGACTAAAAAGCAAACGACAAAAAAAAATCATGGGGCCTTACCAGTAATAAACATTGTCTATCAGTTATGTATAAGTGCTTATATTTCTTATATATTACTAATATTTCTTATGGTAATTTTTAATCATCCTCCCAGTGTTTCACGCTGTACACCCACATCTATTGTCTATTCTTTATGTCTTCTAAAACTTACCTTCTCCACAAAATTAATAAATGTCCAACATTTCCAATTGTAATCTAATTCCTATTAAGAAAAAAATATATATATAAAAAACAACAACTCAGAATATGTGTTTTAATACGGTAGAGGCGGACGCCATTGGGTTTAGACGTTAAAATTCAGGTTATTTTTTTATTAAGTAATACCGTTTTAGTTAGTTGAAATAAGTTACAGAAGCTGAAATGTAGCGCTTTATAAGCGGTGGCAAATAAAACGCGATCTGCCTCTCCTGCATGTCTCTAAGCAGCAATACACTCATTTCTAGCCGGCTTCGCGGCTGCCGTACTGACCTGCAAAACTCCCGACAAAGAGGTGCAGCAACAGCAGCAGGAGCAGGTTGGACTTGAGATTGTCCTCCGGTAAAAGCTCCATAACAAACTGTGGAAAGAGACACAAACTATCCAGATAAAAGCGCCCAGTGGGCCGGTCCGACTTCTTCAGAGTGGAAGCGTGGTGTGTGGAGACGCTCCTCCTGACACTGAAAGCGATTCCTCCCTCCCTGGACCACCTTTTGTTGCTATACCAGTTAAGTCAGCCATAATTACCAGACGCAGAAGAGGGGAGGACTATTTCAAAATAAAAGCTCCGGTTCTTCTTCATAATAATAATAATAATACTGTGGTAATTGCTCCCACCCACCCCCCATACACTCAGCCGACTTTTAAAAAGCATAGCTCTGAACTTCCAAACCCATAGCCTAAGTATTTTGCGTTTTTATTGTCAGCGTCAGCTTAATTTTAAACATTAGAAATCCACTTTATTTTGAAACATGCATCTGGACATTTGTGGGGGTTTATTTTTGTTTTACAGACTAATAGAAGGTTTCAGCGTCTGTTTTTACTCTGAGTCTAAAACCCTTACAGTCAAGAATCTTATGAGTGAAAAAAAGTAAATCAAGGCGGGGTTTAGTATTTACATATTGGCTATTAAAACAGGACAAAGATATCACGTTCCTAACCAGCCAGCCCCCTTTCTTGGCCTCAACTTGCAGGGAATTTTCCTCCAAATGTTGCAAAATGGCAAAACGTGGAAATCCTTTGGGTGTGACCTGTAACTGATCGACATGTTGCTCTTTATTACTTGCAGCTCTTTAAGCGTTTTTGTGTGTGAGACAATGTAACTCTAATAAAATAACTATTATTTAATTAAGTAATAAGGCTAAGTTAAGCAATGGTCCTACATGGGTCCACCCTGTATCCTCACTTTGAACCAACGCAGTGTATGAGTCACTATCTGTGGTTGTGGGTATTGTTATGGATACTGCTGGGGACTCCCTTTCTCTCTCTCTTTCTCTCTTTCTCTCTCTCTCTCTCTCTCTCTCTCTCTCTCTCTCTCTCTCTCTCTCTCTCTCACTCACTCACTCACTCACACATTCCAAGGAATCCCAGCTCATTTTCAACCACAACTCTGTCGACAGAGGCCTTTTTTCCCTTTCCACCCAGTGTTACCAGAGGAACCCTCGGACATAAAACCTTGTAACCAGGCAACAATTGCTCTGTCTTAACTTTCTGATGATTTTATTTTTCTAAAGCAGTGACGAAGCACAACATTTGATTAAACAAATGCATATTGTCGACGGAACACATCACGGAGCGAATGTATAATGTTCAAATGAGCTCCACATCTGGTTAGGAAGTAATAAAGAAAAGGGGGGACAGTAAAAAGTGTAACAAGCCATGATGTAAAGCCAGTAAAATATGACCTGCTTAAAGATGGCTCATGCACTTTAATCCCTTTTTAAGGAATCTAAAAAGTATTTTAGCGTTACTAGGTGCCAGTTGAGTTGCTTGGCGGGCTTTGCTTATCTCTCTGAACACCTTGTCCAAATGACAGATCAAGCCGCCTCCCTTTCTCAGCAGCCTACAAGAATGCATCTGTTTCTCCTCATGTCTGATAATGGGTACAAGAACTCTCCAAAGCACACATATCAGCCCCTGGCTGCATAGCTCACCTGCCATCAAGACATACCAGCAAAGTGACACAAAAGCCTAATATAGCATAACATTCCCCGCATGTATTTGCCTTTTATTTGTTCTTTGCGGAATGCTTAGGTTTTTAAACATACATTTCACTGCGCAAACAGCTCTGTTTTGGGTATAACTTTTCTTGCTCATCCATTTTTTCACAAAACTACAGGATGACAAGGCTTATATCAAAATAAAAAGGCTTATGACTTACACTTTGCTGCTGAACACAATGTGCTATTCGTCTGGGAAAAATCCAAAACAAACCAAATACTAAAATGGTCCAATTTGCGGTACAGATGGTATTATTATTTTTATTAAAATGCTGCATTTAAGGGGAAAGTGTAATATTAACTTAAAAAGTACAGCCAGAAAAAAAAAAACAAAAAAAAAACAACAACTTTAATTTCAAGTCCAAGGCTTTTAAAAACAGCAGAGAGCGTTCCTTTCTTTAGCACTATACACACTTGATGGGAGTTAGCGACATCTAGAGCTAAAACAGACCAACTGCATCAAAAACGGGAAAAATGGAAAACAAAGACAACTGGATTCAAAGAAATACACAATCATCAAGCGAATAACTGTATCACACCTCATTTTCAGCTCACATCGGCTCAAAAAAGTTAATTTACATTGTAATCTAAAGCTGTAGTCAACTTTCAAAAAGATAAAGTGATTTGATTAAGCAAAAATTTGTTATTTGTTAGGACAGTAAAAAATGTCCCCAATTTGAAGAACATAATCGACCTGTTTTAACAAAAGGTAATGATTATGTTTCATAATTCAAGAAAAATAAGCTGCTGTCTGATTGTTTTATTGCAAAGAAGGCATTTGGATAGTATGTAAGGTAAATAGTAAAATGGGAAACTACAATATTTGTACTTGACAGAAGCTTAAAACTGTGATTTTCTTAAATAAGTCTTTTGAAAACCTTGAAGATATATTGCTAAAAGGGAAACTGAAATGTATTTTTTTTATATGAAAGGAAAAGTTTCCAGTTTTTTGTGAGCGACACACCAAAACGAAACAGAGCGAGAGAGAGAGAGAGAGAGAGGTGTGCTGTTTTTTTATGAAAGCAGGTGCAAAACATTGTCATATGGCTTAATATCTATTGTTAAGTTAAATAAATTTCACATATTTTGCAGCGTAGTGGCATATTGGTCAACCAGATGTCATTTGAATGTTGTTTTTGTGAATAAAAAAAGAGTCAGAACAACAGAAAACATTATTTTCAGCAAAGTTTTATTTTTAGTGCATGAACAGAATACTATGTCAAGGTCATAGCCTACCCCTTTCAATCCATTTTAAATATTTTCTCTTTTTTAATTTCTTTTACATAAAAAAATAACAGAGCAATTTCAATATACCTCTATTTTTTTTTGTTTGTTTCTCCCCAAAAGAGCACTCGGCAGGTTGGTTTATAAAGGTGCTGTACAATGTACAAACATTTACATCTACTGGTCCTACAGAATGTAGAAGATACCACAAGGAATTGTTTCTTTTCTCATAATGAAGCAATGCAAGGCCACAGTATGATGCAGAGATGACATAGAAAATGGTCAGAACAAAAGCATCAGGAAGTCAACCAGTGCAGGGGAGACAAGAGTAGAAAGAGTGTTATCCTTCTCAGGACCAGAGTGAACAGCCTGTACCTGGTATTCAGAGCTGGACTGACTCAAACATACCAATCAAACTATTGCACAAAACTCATAGCCTTAGCAGACTTGTAAACTGAAAACTGCCTGATACAATCAAAGTTTACCCTCCGTTTGGCTGCCGTTAGTATGAACTTTATCACATATTTGCTACAATACTGTGTTCCCTGAGCTCGTCTGAGTGTGTCTTAAATCATATATTGTAATTTCTCAAATTTCCCCATTTTAACTTCCGATTGGTCGATTCCACGTGCAACACTTTTTGGAACCATTTGTCTTATAAATACCTGCTTTACAGCCCTGTGACATGTATGTTGGTGGCTTGTCCAAACACAAGCCTTACATCAGCAGCATGGACAGTGTCTCAGTGAAACACCACATCACTCTGGCCTCTGTCATCCTTCATGCTAGCCTAATGGACGACCACACGGCAGGATAGGCGGACAACGTACAGCAGTCAGTTTCTCAGTAGTCAAACATAAACAACCAGGGAAATGACACAGATCTGGTAAAGCTTTACATAAATTACCTTGAACCCTTTGGAAAACATGAAATGCCATTGTAAAATAAATAATAATAGTACCAATACGTCATTTAAAAAAATGAACTGGTATTAAGTGAATGTCAGTAGTTAAATACAGCTCTTTCTGTTATGCTACAGGGGCAGATGCAGTGCAATGGAATTCAATAGATATCATTTGTAAATTATGACACATTCAAATATTTATATATCTATATATATATATATATAATATATTTCACAATGAGACACATTTTGAGAGATTGCAAACATTTGGTACAGCAGTTTGAATGTCTATACATTTCATGAACTACTGTAAAAGATCCATGGTAATTCCTACCACTGAAGTACTTTAGGAGTCAGAAGAATGCTCCAATTTCAGTAACTGGGACATTTTCCAAAGTCTATATGAAAACGTGTAATGATTTGGTACAAACACACACAGATGTATATATATATATATATATATATATATATATATATATATATATATATATATATATATACTTTTTCATCTAGTGTCTTAATAAATTACACGCTCTGTTTTATACACATGGTAAACAAGATATCAAACCACAAGTTTCTGGTCTTTTTTGATGATGGTGAAGGAGTGCCACGACAAAACCCTCTAAACAGTCTGAAGTAACCATTAAAGTAAACATTTTCACACCAGTACTTCAAATCAGCCCAGTTGTAAGAATGAGAATTAAAAACAAGGAAGCGGTCCGTCCCGAATGATGTGCAGAGAACGTGCATTAAAGCAAAACCAAGGACTAACAGCATGCAGTTAAACAAGCCTGAAAGTAAAAAAAACCAAAAAAACAAAATAAAAGGTCTAAATGTCCCCCAATGAGGCAAAATGAAACCTTATGACAGCCACATTGGGTGTTCACTACAAATCAAAGGCAGGGCCTTGCTCCCTTCTTTGCATATGGGTCATTGCATTGTTACGGGTGGGAATGGTCGTTATTGTTCCACAGGAGACTCCCAGGATTGGCACATTTTCACATTTTAAGATGTCTTGGTCCGACAAGGCCCCCGAGCGTGCCGCGTGTGCTGAAGTCCCACACCGAAGGTACTGATGCAGCAAACAAGGCAGAGGGAAGTGCTACATGTCACATGTGAAATCATACTACTCCCAAAATATAAATCTGACCGCAATCTAAGGATAATGAAAATGGTCAGCATGTTGCACATCTCTGTTTCATGGAAGATCTCTGAAAAAAGAACCAACTATTACGTTTATAGCGTCAAGATTTCATGGCACAGTTCCTGTCCAGGTGATTTAATGTTCTGTCACAGAGGGTCACGGAGGACCTCTGCTTTTGTGAGGATTTTGGCAGAGCTTGGTACTTTCCACGGCCCAGGGCCAACGGATCCCTTTTGGCTCTGGGTGGTCCCTGCAATGCTGTCTGTAGAGGCCACAGAGTCCTCTTTATTATGCCGTTCTTTGAAGATAAATGATTTACGCTCTCTCACTTTCGTCTCCTGTGGCGAAGCTGCAGAGTCTTTTCTGCTCCACAAGTCTTTAAAAAATGACAACGAGTCTCTTTTGTTAACAGCGCCTTTGCTTACGCTCTTGTTTTCTGCGGGGCTGCCATTAACGTCCCGGGGCTCAGGGTCTTTGTTTCTACCTGTGTCACTCTCCCTCGCTGTAACAGACAGCGTCCTGTGACGAAGAAACACCCCCTCGCTTCTTTTGAAGCGCTCTCGCTCAAGGCCTGGCCTCGTTCTTGACTCATTTCCTAGCGTGTATCTTCTGAACTGAGGAGTTCCCATCTCGCCGTTTTTATTTTCATTACCTAAGCTCTCTCTGCTGGAGGAGTCCTTTAATCTCCAGTGATGCCCTTGTTGATGCTCCGTCTGCTGTAGGCTTGACACCGCCTGATGCCGAGCCCTAGCCTTCTCCTGGTTCCCGGTTTGTGTTTGTGAATTATTCGTCGGAGGCATTTTGCTCCTGCTCAGTGTTGCTGCCTCCGCCTGACCGTCGGTCCTTTTTGGACTCTGATGTTGCTCTTTGGCTTTAGGAAACGTCTCCTCTGTTTTCTTTGGGCTGCTTAGCTCTCTGGAGTCATTTGTGGACCTGGTTCTCCTGGAGAACTGCGTTTGATCGTAAAGAAGGGGAGAGAGCCTGTTGGTCTTCTTTTCTGCCCACTCATCGCTCTCCTCCAGTGAGCCCAGACCCCTGCTGTGACGGAGCTCGTGGCCTTGCAGGGATTTGGTGCTCCCACTGCGAGAATGTTTCAGTTTGCTGGATAAAGTTGGGGGGAAAAAGACGGAAGCCCCAGTGGGATACGGAGGGTACTGAGGCGATGTGCCAGAAAGGAACACCTCCTCAGGATAGCTTGCGGATGAAATGAGTTTTGGATGACGTCGGTCTGAAAGAGAAGCGGAGGTTTTGACATGTCAGCACAGGAATATTACACACACACACACACAAAATCTAATTTACAGAATGTAATGGAGAGAACTTTAATCAGTGAGGTTAATAGCAGTGGGGAAATGTGAGTAAGAAAAGTATTACCAAGATTAAAGAGAAGAGACCAGCAAAAGCAGTGGCGGTGTTAGTGTTGGTGCTCAGTGTAATAGCACGCAGTAGAGGAGGCTGTGTTACCTGCATCAGGGGCAATCAAAGAGCCAGAGGAAGCAAACCATTACAGATTTATTTTAACAAATAAAAGCAAACACAAGAACACGCTGAATCAGAGCGGCACGGAGCTACAAAAACATTCTCTCAACAAATGTATACATTTATTAAAAATTATTATTTTATTACTGCCTAGACGTCAGTATGTTTCATTTCCCGTAACCGGTTAGCAGCAGTTAATATTTGATAAAGCACAGGTGTAAGTGAATTAGAATCATAACACAGGAAAATGCATTTATTTCGGGAATAAATTATCCTTTTTTTTGTAACCCTGTTTATGACAGAATCTCTCCCAAAAGCTCAAATGGGGTTTGATTCAAAATCCTCTGAAGGTTGAAGTCATCCCTTTTGCTTTTGCAGCGTTCGACCACACTTTTTCCTTCCACTCAACTTTCCATTAACATGCTGGTATGCAGACCTCTTTCAACAGTCACCTTCTTTGCCTTTCGGCTTTTGTGACTGACCCTATTTGCAGGGCGTGCCATTGACTGCCTGCTGGTCAATAGTCAAGTCAGGAGTCTTAACAGTGTGTAAGCAGTTAGCTGTAAACCCCATTAGTCCAATTAACAAGAAGTAAACACTTGAAATGTAGCACTCTGTGTATCATGAATCTGTATAATAAAATTTTCCCTTTTTGTTACAGTGCAAACTAACAACAAATGCCCTCTCAAAGCACTTTGCCAGACAAATGGGTCCAGTAACATTTGTGTCATTAAAATGCTCCATACACTCTCTGTGACCTTTATCTTGCATCTAGAGCCCAGATATCTATGTCAGGGGAAATCATCTAGTGCGGGGAGATTCTCTTCAACGGGCTGAAAACGTCATCATTATAAAAGCAGAGAATTCATCACACTTTTAATTTAACAGCTAAGAAACACTGGATTCCAAGCAATCTTTTGTGAAAATTTGTATTATACCGACACCCTATTATTATTATGCATTCCGTATTAAATAATACTGTATATTCTATAGTGATGCTATCGAGGCGTTGCTTGTATCTGTAATACTTTATCGGCTGGTTCTGCTGTTCTTTTTATATCTCTCTTTGCAGGTGTAGAAGCAGACTCGGAGGAATATATATTGCTCTCTCTCTTGTCTCTCCTCTTTCTCTTTCACCTTTTCTCCCTTTTAGCATTTTGTCTCGTTTGTTTCTCTCCTATTTTTTCCTCTTCTACCTTCCCGTTTCAGTGTCCATTGAACAATAAAGCTTCTTGCATGTATGGATCAAGCGGAGCACTGTGGCGAAAGCAGTAAGACTTCACTTGTGAAAGTAAAATCTGTTGGTCTCTTTTTGGCTTTAAGACAACAATTCTTGTTTTTTTTCTTCAGTTTATTTCTGGCAGTTTTATTGTTTGCAAACTAACTCAAGTGCAATCAAGTGCCTCACTATCAGGAGCTACCTTGACAGGTCCTGACTATCAAGTAACAAGCGAATGAAGTAGCCCTGAAGCCTGAATATAAACTACAGGTGAATATCAGTCTATAAGAACAGCATCGCTAAGTACATTTATTTATGTAAACAATTCAAAACCTGGAACTCATACACTCATTTAACAGACAAATATATACACGGTTTAAAACTCTTAAGAAAGTTAGAATATTTTATAAGATCAATAATAATGCTAAAAGGTTTTTCATACAGAAATGCCATGATATGGCCTAAACAAGGTTGGGGAATATAGCTGAGTTGGCAATTGTTCAGCTGACAGCCACTGACACATTACAAAAGGTTAATAAACCAAAAGTGACTCACTGCTTCAAAATACAAACTGGCAGTTTAAACAGAGATGGCTGTATCTCTCCAAAATAATGAAGAGTTGAGTAGTAGGAAAAACTGTGGTAGAAACAGGTGCACAAGCAGCAGCGCTAACCGCAGATTTGATAGATATGGATAACAAGTGACACACTCAACCCAAGAAAACTTCAGAAGCCCTTTGCCTGACCTAACGGGAAAAAAGACCCGGACTGGTGCCCAGAGGTCCTTTTCAATATAAAAGTTAATTTTGCATTTTATTCAGACACATGACAGGAAAAAAGACACCAGATAATGCAATGCATGCATATGGTCTAAAGCAATCTGACCCTCATTAATCCTAAAAATGCCAGCTAACTATTTAGCACACCTTCTGCACAGTAGGTGGACTTTTTACTTTTTACATTTTTACTTTTTAGTTGGCTGAGATTTTAGTGCTAAAGTCCTAATTTTTTATTTAATTTCTGTATAATTTCCTGAGAGAGTTGGGAATATCATTAGCTGTAAGCCATAGTAATCAAAATTAACAGAAATAAAGACTTAAAATATATCATTAGGTGTGTAATTAATCTACATATCAGTTTAAATTTTCGAACTGAATGGTTAAAATAAATTACATATTTGACCCATAGGTATAAACCAAGCCAGCAATCGTTGCACAACTCCCCTGGGAATGTTTGCAAACTGCACAGGGAGAAATTACAGGAAGCTTTCCCTAAATAACTGAGTGGCGTCAAGGTGGAACTTGCAAAGCTGTAATTTAAGCCAATGGCTGCAATTTAGAAGAAGACGAAAAGATTGAACATTTATGCTGACTTGAATGCTAGCATTTAGAACAAGTCTTCTACAGTTCCCTGACATTTGTGTAAGAAAACCAATTAATTAAACTACATTTTTAAAGCTAAACATTGCACGTTATCAGGAGTGGTGTAATATATTAATACATTCAACTGACGTCTCCAGTTATACACTAATGTCTTTTACACCATATTGATATGAAGCTGTGCAATAGGAAGAACTCTTCAAGACACAACGTTTGTCCAAGAGGGGAAGTGAAAATATTACTCACTTCCGTCCGGGGCCAGTCCTGCTCCAGGTCGCAGCAGCAGGACCACTTTGTTTCCTCCAGCTTGGATCAGATCAATTGCCCGTGTGTGGGAAATGCCACGAGCCGGCTCCCCATTAATCTCCACTATCTCATCTCCAACCTGTCAAAAATGCAGCGACACACCAATGAACAGCTAACATACTCTGCAGCGTGTTTGTGCGCACAGATGCTCATTATTAGCCGATCTAAAATGTATGCCGCGTGCAGATCCCGGTTTATATCCCGCCTATAGGCCCTTTCTTTTAGTGGAGATGACAACATAACTGTGGATAAAGCCTGCAAACATGTCAGACTGTGTGGCTCCAATTAACGCTGACATTCTTCGGCATCCTTTGAAAGGCAAAGTCATGACCAGGGATCACAGGATCCTTTCACACAAAGAGGCTCTTTTTTTTTTTTTTCTTCCTCATCTCAGGGTCTCGTTCAAAATCTGATAATCTAATAATTTCATTCCGATTGGGAAATTAAATTATGAGAGACACTAAGGTGTCAGTAACAGTGTCACCTTTGTGGAAATGAATTTAGTTAGTTGCGTGCATTCATGGAACATTTTTACTATGAACTTTCTTCTATTGAGGTTTAAATTTTTTCACACAAAATGAATCTGTGTAGTAGTTCTCATCCAGCTGTGGTGTTAGAAAATCCCTATTTCAACCTTTAAAAGATGACGGCACTAACAAAGGATCAATAGAAGGTAGAATTTCATGCAGAAATCAGGATAACCTTGCTCACAGTTAATGCAATGAAACATACCCAGTGCACAAAAATACCCTAACACAGCACTTACATGGATTCTTCCGTCCTGCTGAGCTGGTCCATCTTCAGCAAGCCTCAGGATATAGAGGCCCATGTTGTACTCCGTTCCTCCACGCATGCTGAAACCAAAGCCTACGGGACCTCTCTCCAACTCCACAGTCAGACAACCCTCCAATAAACAGGAAAACACTCAGAATGCACACATATAGAACGCAAAAATGCACGTCTGAATATCGTGCATGCATTTCTCGTACACCTCTGGAGCAAGCAGTGAGTTCTTAAAGGACTTAAGACGTTAATAGTTACCTGGTTAGGTCCTGTCACACACAGTGTTCCCTGCTCAGCCGGTGGCAGAGTTTTATGGTCCGACCAGTTGACTCCATCCCGTTTGTCTTCCAAGTCCAAGTTATAACTAAACAAGCACAGTTCTTCATGATTAGCCACTTCAAATGCAAGGCATCGAGCGACCAACACAAAAAGCTATTATGGAAATTATAGAACTGAATAGACGGCTGGATGCTAGCTGGGAGGAAAACATTTATAGTATAGTGGGGGTATAATGGTTTTGATTAACCCTATTATAAATACATAATGATATTTAATAGTCTCTTTATGAGACATAATACTCAGTTACTGGACCCTAAATGTTATGCTGACTCTGCATTGTTTTGTGGGTTAGCAGAGTTTTGTTCAGGTTAATATCTCAGGGATTGCTGTAAAAATATTTCTCTGAAATACTAAAACATCAAAGGTGTCTATTTTTTATTTAGCAACCTTCATGTTGCTTTCTGTTTCAATACTATCCATTACTGCACAGTCTTCTTAGCCCCAAAGGGCAGCAAGTAATAACTTTAAGTGCATTAGTACATTTTATTAATACGTTTTATTCTTACCTGTCAATCAATCAATCAATCAATCAATCAATCAATCAATCTGTTTCTTACCGTTCATCGTGCAGTGCGGACCTTTGTCCGACGGCCCTGTGTTGAAGAGCTGGACTCTGTTTAGCTGAACTTGCTCCCGACGGTGGGCCCTTGTATTCTAAAATATAATCAGTGCTTAAACATTAGAAATGCTAAAAAAAGAACAAAAACAATCTGTTGAAAACCTATTGTACAGAATGTTTCACAATAACCTTCACTGCAGAGTTTTTAAAACTTTCCCATGTTACCCTAAGCCAGAAAAACTACATGATAGCAGTAAGAAAAAAAAAAGCCAGAACAGGAACAAAGCTGTGTAAATCTAAATCATCTGGGCTTAGAAAAGGAGAGTCACAATCGAATGCATTATACAGAAACAGTCATGATGCAATGAATGTCTGGTCTGTAGTCAGTAGGACTGCAGCCTCCGCCTCCATGGACACATACTGAAAGGGCCCTGGGTAAAAATGCTAGCCATTCACATTACTCCTAATCTACAAATCAGTATAAGAGGCTGTATGTAAATCGGTGGATGCGACATCTATTGAAAAAGCTTTTTGGTTGGAGAACAAGATTAGAAAAGCACAGTGTCAAGAGCATCCACTCAGTGTACATCACTTGCCTATCTTGGACATCTGCAAAGGCCCCATTATTTGAATGAAGTACCTCCCTACCTCCAAATGACATCTTACTTTACAAAAATCCATTTATGTTTGAACGAGACGAATAAATTCCAAGAGTATAACAACATCGTAAATATCCCAGATAACTACATCATGGATATCTTTGGTCTGCTGGAAACATCTAGCTCCTTGTTAGATTAATATAGCAACAAAAAAGGGCCCACCTACAGAAAGGTAAAAAAACAAAAAAACACAGCGTTCACTTTGGTGTCTTTTTAAAGCCACATTTAGATGTAAAAAAAACTCCTTGTTTCAACATGTTCTTTTATTTAGCTTCATTCCTGCCATTTGTGTATTATTTAAACATAACATATACAAAAGGCAATTTTTAACACATTTTTGGACCAGGTTTTCGCATTACATAGACAAAATATTGATTTCATTATTAGTTACATTTTAATAATCTCCCTTCTTCTGGGGAGGAGGTTAAGCTTAATTTTTAACTATCTGAATACATTACTTTGACGGTAACCCTAAAATATGATGTTAATATAATATTAAGATATTATGATTAGGTGAAAGCTTGATTGCTTTAATTAAACTGCAAAGCTGCAAAAGCAATTTATCATTTCCAAATTCTGAGCTTGAGAAACCGACATCTAGATGAAAAGACGCGGGAGTTATGATGTGAGGTATGTTTTATATTTCCGTGAATAGACAGTTACTCACCATCCTCAGGAACCACAGTGAGGGTGACGACGGTGCCAGCATCCTTGATAAGCTGAACAATGTCATTGTGAGAGAGCTCAATGATGGAGCGCCCGTTGACGGCGGAGATACGATCGCCGACGTGGAGCAGGCCGCAGCGGTCAGTGGGGCTGCCTTCAATGATACGGCCAATTTTGTGAGGGATCACTGAAAAGACAGATAGGAAGAATAATGAGACGGCGAGATCCGGCTCAAGTAACCATACGACATCTATCTGGCATGCATTGACATTTTTCAGAAGCATTGATATTTAGATGCTCTGTATCTATATATTTAGGGTCTAATGATGTAAAATTCCAGGTTTTAGATTTTTATCGATCCTTGAAAAACAAAACAAACAACAAAAAAAAAAAACTTGGAAGTTTGATCCTCACCGCCATAAGGGGGTTTGCTCTTGGATGTGAGGATAACAAAGCCAAAGCCCTCGTTCTCCTTGCGGTGGAGCGTGATATCGAAAGACTCGTGGTCCAGTGCGCTGGGCATTGGTAGGCGAGGTAGCTTCGGCGAACCGTTCACCAGGACCGGAGCCATTTCCTGGGTGTCTTCGTCTGGTGCGTCTGCTTTAAAAAAAAGCAGATTCCAACGTCTGTGCAGTTTGTGTGAAGTTTTCTTTGCGCACGTTTTTGCTTCTATTTACACAAGATTTAATAATAAAAACGCAGTCAAGGTGATTATGCAATGACCAGAGCGAAATTGGACAAAATCCTGGACATAATCCTTCAAATCAATTAGTGCGTCTTCGTACTAACCTCTGTAGATGACCTTCCGGCGAACAGTCAGCATGACTTGACCGTTTCGGGCTGCATTGGTCATCAGGTCCAACACCTGCTTGTGTGACCGACCTTTGACCATCACGCCGTCGATGCCGATGAGCTCGTCTCCTGCTCTGAGGCGACCGTCCTTCTCTGCAGCTCCGTTGGGCACGATGGCCCCGATGTAAACCTGGGGAAACACGTTCTGCTATGGGGTTAATTATAGGGAAGTGGCCAATGGGAAGGCAGAGCATTTTGCAGCTATAAACACAACAGGGTTTTATATCTTAGTGCAAAAGGCGCTTCTTGTTTAACTTTCAAAGTCAGATAAAAAGTATGAGAGCCGACAAATACGCAGATTAGAAATGAAAATTTTCTCAGGTTTAAAGGTTCAGATTTAATGGATTATTGAGCATAAAGAGACAGCATTAAAATTATAAGTGGTGTAACACATTTTAACGTCTTTATAATTGATGCCAAATAATTGCACAACGACTTTTTCATGACACAAGCACAATTTCTTAAGCAACAGGGTAGACATTTTTATATATATTTTTTTACTTCAAAACCTTGAATCAAATCATTGTTTTACTGTATCTGTATTATTTTATAGCTATTTCACAAAGGTTTAATCTCATACAAGGGTTTTGTGTTGCCCTGCTTATTTCTAAGATCAATTAAAAATAATCACAAAGAATAGCTTCTCATAAAAAAAAAAAAAAAAAAAACGAGCTCTGTCTAAATTTATAACAAGACTATTGCGTTACTCATACATGTTCGTTCAGGCTTCATGAAACGGTAATTTGTGAAATGTCTGCAAATCAAAGCCAAAGTGTACAAATTCATGCAAACGAACTTGGCTGCAGAGGCCGGGATTTCGACAGATGTATACTGATCAGGTATAAGATTAAGATCACAAGCCCAATGCCGTGTTGGGGCTCTTTGCTGCCAAAACAGGCCTGGCTCGTTGAGGCATGTGGTCCACTAGACTGACGAAGGTGTGCTCTGCGTTCTGCCACTGCTGCTGGAATATCCTTTAAGCCTCGTTAGCTACAATGTGAGGCCTCCATGCTCTTTGGATAGCGCATCTTATAGAGCAGGGGTGTCAAACATACGGCCCGCGGGCCGGATCCGGCCCGCCGAACAATTTAGTCCGGCCCTGTGGCTAAATGCATTATAATTATATAAATTTAAAAAATTTTTTTTTATTTTTTTTTATTTTTTAAATTTTTATTTTTTTTTCTCCCAGTGTCCTGTCTGGCAATGTGGCAATAAGATGCCACAAAGAGCTCATCAGATTTGACTTTCACAAGTGGACAAGATAAAAGATAGAGAATGATAAAACAATTATTGAAAAAAAAACATGTACTTCGTTTAATTGAAAATCTGCAGTTCCTATATTGTCCACGAGGGGCGCTGTGTTTTTATTAGCAGATTAAGCTTCATGTGTGGAAAAATTCAAATCATTTCTTAATTTTTATCTGTTTGATGTATTTTGTCATGCAGGACAGTGTTTTTAAGTTCCAAAAAGTGTGAATAAATGTTTTTCAACATTGTATAATCACTGTGATCAGTTTTTATGCATAATGCACAAATAAATGTTTAACTGAGTAAAAGTATTGTTGAAATTGCACATACTTTTCTTAAAAACGCTGAGGTTATTCATAATATATTGTGTAAAAGTGAAATTAACTTAATATAAAAATCAACAACAAGTCCACATTTATTAGTTCTATTTAATCTTGCAATGAGTTAACTCGTGTGGCCCTCTTGAGATCAGGTTAAGCTGAATGCGGCCCCTAAACCAAAATGAGTTTGACACCCCTGTTATAGAGGCTTGATCTGATTAAGATCTAAAGAGGCCCAGTCGACACCTCAAACAAACAGTTTCGCTTTGTTAACGCGTGCATTATGCTGCTGAAAGATGCCACAGAACATAACTGCACTCAACCGTCCATGTGACGTAAAAGAAAGTGTGACTCACCAGACAAAGCCACCTTCCTCCAGTTCTGATACGTTTTCATTGACTGATCTGCAGCTGTGCGGCCCTATATTCAACCAACTTGGATGTTCTGTCCTCAAACCTTTGTTTCAGAACCCAAAACCTCGCCAACTATGAGCCTGTCACTGGTTCACAGCTGTCCCTTCCTTGGACAACCTTTGATAGGTGCTAAACACTCCAGACTAGGAACACACCATAAGAAGCAGCAGTTTTAAAGATGCTCTGACCCAGATGTCTGGCCATCTCAATGTGGCCCTTATCACAATTGGTATAATCTTTATGCTCGACTGTTTTTCCTGCTTCTAACGCAACAGCTTTGAGGACATAACCTACTGACTACAGCAACAACGATGAAGAATGAATCAGTGTCAGCGCTTTGTTGGTCATAATGTTATGCCTGATCAGTGTAGGGGCCAGAGGCTTTTCAGCAATGGCCGACTTAGGTTAGAGTACCTGTTCAGTTAGGGGCCACATTTTTTGTAAAAACAGAAAGAAAAATCATACTCTTCTTATGGACTGTGGAGGCTTATAAAATAGGAAACATATGAGCCATGTCCAGAAGACTCCCAATGTGATTAAAAGTACAATATTTGTTTTTAATTAAATTATTATTATTATTTAAAATTTTTTTTGTCAATTCCACATCAAAAGAGTAAGCGGGTGTTACAAACTCACTGGCTGCTGTGGACCTTCTCCTCCCAGAACCCGGAAGCCGAAGCCCGTCTCGATGTCTCTCTTGAGAAAAACATCTATGTCTTTGGTGTGAGGCTCTGTGGATGAGAAGAATTCCACCACCGCTTAGGGTATAGCTTTTAGGCATTACAAGGACGTCAAAAGCAGCTCGTATCCGCCAACAACACTCACGCCTGCTCTCCAGCAGGGCTTTGGACTTCAGGTACATCTCCGTGGCGTCTCGCTTGGGGGAGTCAGACGAGCGCAGGGTGCTCGTGTTGGAGTGGTAAGGCAACGCCTGGGGAGTTGCGTCCGCGATGGCGTCTAGCGTCTCCGTGCTGGCCGTCATCTCCTGCCTCTGTTGACAAATACAGGTGGGCTCATAACTACATGCTGCTATACAGCCAATTATTGTATATATATATATATATATATATATAAAAAAGGACACACTCCATGCGCGACTCCTCTTTGTATTGTTGTGTGCTATTATATCACACACTTTTAATGAATGTCTGAGCACCTCATTATCTTTGACAAGTGTCCAGGCATCAAACGGCGTTAGATAAGAAAAGCTAGAAAGGTCATTTTTAATAACGTACATCACCCCCCCCTCGTCATATTCCTCCTATTGTTTAAAGGGGTAAGGGGATCTGAGTGTATTATAAAATCCAAGAGAGAAAGTAAAGATTTCCCCAAGGCTGTTATAGGCCTTCTCAGCATGAAAAGGGCACCCTCTTTATCTAAAACTGTTGTATTAATAATACCACCAAATCTAAAGAGGCTCATCCAATCCTCATTACCACCGCAATCCCCAGACAATAACCCAAAGAATATGAATAGCGAACGGAGGTAATTAAGACAGTTTTTTTTTTTTTTTTTTGAGAACAAACAAAAGAAGGCGGCCAGAGAGATAATCAATATTCAAATTTATTGCTATCATTTAATTTAACGCAGCAGAGGCTTAGTGGTTAAGCTGAAGGACAAAATGTTTTGTAATCAAATTGAGAGATTTGCCCTCGTGGGGAAAGAATGGGTATAGGAACGAGAGAACGATGCGTTTATACCCACCGGCTTCAGAGACTTCACCGGAGACGTCTGACCTGTGGTGAGAGGAAGACAGACAAAAAGAGAAGAGTTATCATTAATTATGATCACATTTGGAGCAGCGGCTCCCCCCCCCAAAAGCTCCAGCAGATGGCACTGTCTCTCTGATGAAGAGAGCAGCAACAGGAAGTGTAAAAATAAACCAGTGAGCTACTTAAAACTCAAGAGGAGTGCTCGCTAAAGAATGCTCCATTAGGGAATATTTAGCCATCCATGAGATTAAAGATACGTATGGAATATAGTGTTGGTTCATCACATTCTGAGCCGAGGACATACTCAAAACGGTGAAGCTGAGAAAGCAGGTGAGGGCCCGGGTGTTTCATGCATATAATTCCACCGCCGATAATTCTTCTTTTTGCTTTACAGCACACCCACATATTTCAACTAAAGCACTCAGATAGTTCCCTATAGATCATCTCGCGCAGCTCCGCTCCCCATCTCCCATTCCCTCTCAACTCCCTGCATTAATCGAATTAACAAATACTCCTCTGAAGCTTGCAGCCCTCTGGGCACGGGTGAACACTTGGCCAGATCTGAGGTTAATGGAGCCTGATGTGCCATAGAGACGGATATATATATATATATATATATTTTTATGCGCCGCTGTAAAATGTCCTAATCCGGCATCGCTGTCACCAGAACCTGAAAAATGGGGCGTTTGCTGCGCACCCAAAACACGCCCTACTGCACCCTGCTGCCACCTCCACCCAGCTCTGTCCTGTATTGTCTTCAGTAGAACTCGCCGCTAACAAACACGCAGTCCAACAGGGAGCCTCCTCTGAGCTACAGGCCGTTGTCTAACGAGGGTTAAAGATGCCGTTTGCTCTCCCGTCCAGCAGCCTGGGTGAAGCCGAGCGCCAGATCTGCTACAGCAGCGGGAGTCATGCAGTGGAGCAGGACATGACCATTGTGGCGCAGCGGTTAGTGTGAGCAGCCTGGGCGCTCGGGCAATGAGGGACGACGGTCCAGGCGTGGCTCGGGGCAAGGAGGACCCAGCGGAAGTTCCCTTCTTAGCAGTTTAGCCATGGATCCTTTATGGGCTACGGATAAATAGGCACGCAGAAACCCCCCACGCTCTGCTGATGATCAAAGCCGATCTGGGGTTCACCGACTTGAGCAGGGAGTCCCTCGGGCGGCCACGGAGAGATGTAAGAGACGTTTAAAGCGAGCCTTCCCTCCTCCCTCAACACTTACGTAACTCCCCCTCTCAGACTTGCAACAGAGGCATTATGCCTTGCTTACAAGTTGCCTTTATGCAAACCAGAGCAAACGTTGGAGAAATGCTTGGGACGTGCAGCCTGTCTACGTAGAGAAGTTGCAGGGGGGGTGGCATGAAACTTTGAGCAGCCTCTGCGGCGGCTGCAGCAGTGAAGTTGGGTCTGTCCAGCAGAAAGGAGCTGCGGGGCCCTCTCCAGTGGAAGCTTCGAAACACACTGCAGACGTGGTGGCATACTTTCACAGATAAAGTGTTATCACTCAGTGCTCCTAAAGCAACCGCAACAGGATCTCACCTCCCATCAGTATCAGCACTCTGACCTCACCTCCAAGCAGCACTGCAGCATTAACAGACGGAGCAAATTATGCACGACAAAAAATAATAATAATAATATGGGGACAGGAAATAAAATGAATAAAAGAAAAAGGTTTAAAATAAATGATAGAATAACAAGAAAAACAACAACACGGACACATAGGCAATCAGTCTGCTGGATACGGAAAAATTAGCAGTCCAACATCTTTCACCAGATCGACTGGGCTATAGAGAAATAGCACAAATCCTGCTCAAGCTATTGGTCTTAATAGATTACAGGGGAGGTTAGACTGCCTGGAAGCAAAATATGAATAAACGAGGAATGACTCAAAGTTCCAGGATAGTACAGCACAGTATATAGATATAAACAAGATATCCAGATGGAAATTAGACACAGAGATGTAGGGCTGCTTTAGGCTCTCACCTCCTCTCAGCACCAGAACGTTGACCTCGCTGCCCACAGGAAAGTCTTTCAGGATGTCCACCACTTGCGCGTGACTAAGAGTTTGGACGTTTTGCATGTTGATCTCCTTGATCACGTCTCCTTTTTGCAGCCCACGGCACCACTGGGCGTCCAAGATCATCTTGACCTTCTGGCCCAGGGGGCAGTCGGCGATGGCGAACCCAAATCCTCCGGGCCCCTTCACCAGCGGCACGCTCACCAGCTCCGGCTGCAGCATCCCCGCCGCCCCTTCTCCCGGCTCGGGCTGCCTGCCGTTGGGCAACGCAGCCACGACGGGCCGCCCGCTGGCGTCTGTGGTGACGTAGTGAAGTTCCTGCGAAGAGCCGTGCAGGACGTCGCCTTTCACCAGCAGGGGTTGACCGTTGATGAGCGGCACCGCCGTCACCACCTCCCCGCCGTGGAGGGTCTGCTGGGACTGATTGGCTGGCGGGGGAGGGGGAGGGGGAAGAGGGTCGTCGCTGTTTAGATCCACGTCAGGAGGAAGCGGGTACCCGCGACAGAGGACCATGTCTACGTATTGGTTGATGGGGATGGACTGGAACATCTGCACCACCTCTGGATGGGTCTTTCCCAGCACACATGTCCCGTTGATTTCGACGATCACGTCCCCTGTGGCAAGAAAAAAAAAAAAAAACAATTAAAAGGAGGATTTTTTTTCTCCCCCTCTCATGCTCAACGTACATGTCACTTCTCAACAATTCTTTGAAAAAAACACTTTGCATTTTCCTCGGATGTGTAGTTCCTCTGGAATCTCCTTATCTATTACTTTTTTTCCATTTTTGCAACTCCCTTTAGTGCTTTTATTTCAGTTTTTTATCTCATTCACTCATTTTTATCCCACCTACACTTCCTACACTGCACACCCAAGCAGTACTCCAGTTACAAATGAAAAGAGATGAGAAGAAAATAGATTTCTTTCACATAATACTATTCAAATCACCCGCCCCCCCCTACACACACACGCACACACACAAACGCACGCACGCGCACACACACACACACACACACACACACTTGTTTAAAGTACCGTGCCTTGACTTCCATTGACTTCCATTCATTTCAAAGCCTTTCTATGGCCTAAACCTAAACCTAAACCTAATTGACACCTTAGTGAAAAACCTAACCCCTAGCCCAAAAAAAAAGTGATGACCAAAAAAGCAAGTCCTTACTTTACATTAAAGTTCTCACTTTACTAGTAAAATGAGCACAAAATATTGTCACTCAGCTGTAAGTACAAGAACACACACATACCATGCCAGACTTACAGCTCATGGTGTCGGAAAAATAAAACAAATCTTGTTGTATAATAAGTTTCAAGTGTCCCACAGTTCCTCATAACAAGACAAGACAACTAAAAGCAGCTAGCCAAACACACGTTTAAAATTAGTTTTAAGCTGCTTTTTGAAAGGGACCATTAAGTCCACAGAGGAAATCAAAAGCTACTGTACTATAAAAAAGTGTTTTATTTTCTTTTTTTAATCACACTTAAATGTTTAAGTTTGTCAAAAAAAAGAAAGAAAAACAGACAAAAAATCGTCTAAATAATTACAAGGTACAGTTTTCAAATTGAGGTTTCATTTATTATAGGTGAACATATTTACAAGGCAATGTAACCTAAAATGAAAAAGCAACAAGCCTCTAATTCTAATAACTGGTTGTGATATCCTTTGCAACAAGAGCTGCTAGGGGATGAATTTCACTCCTTGTTTTTTTTCTTGCATGATTACATTAATTCATCCACACTGGGAGGTTCTCAAGCTTCACTGACCTGTTTAAGGTCATGGCACATTATCATTTTAGTCAACTTTGACTAGGTCACTCCAAACCCCTTTTTTGTTAAACAGCCATATGGATGTGAATTTGCCAGGGAGCTTTTGGATCATTGTCCTGATCAGCGTTCCTGCTGCAGAACTCAGAATTAAGGTCACAAACCAATGGCCAGACATTCTCCTTCAGGATATTCTGGCAGAATTCATTGTGTCATCTATTAATGCGATTCATCTGGATCCTGAAGATGCAAAGCAGCCCCAGACCATCACACTACCACCACCTCCATGACTGTCTGTTGGTAAGAGTGTTCTGAAATTATGTATTTTTTTTTTTTTACTAGAAGCGATAAGAAGCACATCTTCCAAAAAGTTACACTTTGTCTCATCAGTCCCTAGAATCTTTTCCTAAAAGATTAGGGGGTCATTCATAAAAGATTTTTGTGAAATGTGATTATTATCACCTCCTTGATAAACTTATAGATGTTAGTGACATTATCCTACATCTGTTCTTGAATTTGTGTACATCACGGCACTGCTTCATGTTGTCCAACAGGCTTTATTTTGTTGATTTCCTAACTCTATAGGTCAGGCAACAATCCTGCATGGGCGTGGCTAGGGGAATATTCTCACAATTTGGTTAATAACAGCATCGACTGCTTTGTCACATAGGGTCAGGGTGGTTGAGATAGATTTTTTCCCTTAATAATTAAAATCTCCACTTGAAAACTGCTGTCTGAATTGACTCAGGTTATCCTTGTATGAAATCAACATTTGTTTGATGATATGATAAATGTAAATTTAACAAAAACAACTAAAGCAGAATAAATCTATAAGAGGGCAAATATCTTTTCAAAGAGCTGTAAACTATAAGAAAGTTCAATAATAAGACAAATAGTTTCCATCACCTCAAGGTGACGGTTTGTTAGGGCTGTGCACAAAGACTGCAGTTTTTTTCTTCATCACGTTTGCGTCTCAGCCAGCCAATGTTTAATATACGGTAAGAACCTGTATTCTATATATAGCTTATAAACATTCTGAATAAAACACTGAATGCCATCTGTGGAGTGGTGATAGTACATGACCTTAAAGCCGTGCGCACACCACATTGTTTGTTTGGGGAAAACTGAAAAGCTTTGTTGCATTTCTATCATTTGTGTTAACCACGTTTTCTCTGGAAATGACATGATTTTACAACGGGTCTGAGAGTGCAAAGCTTTGAAAACATCCCGGTCTCCATTGCTGTGTGCGCAGGAAAAGCATAATCTGAGAGAACGGGCGGAGGGGAAATCCTAAACCAGAAATAAGGCACAGAAAAAAACTCCCAGTCTATAATTTTCTTATAGGTTTTGTACTGCATAAGTTTCAAAGAATTTTCTGCAATTTGCAGGAACCGCTTACTGATCTTTCTGTCGGGTAAATTAGATTTTAATATGCACCCCTTTTTTTTGCCTTTCGCCCGTTTTGTTTTGCAATGAAGCTGATAAAGTTGGGTTTGCTCACCAGACGCCATCTTGTTGTCCTGGGCGGCAGGGCCGTCGCTAAGCACGTTTTTCACCTGCAGAAACTCGTCTGTGCGGTCACCTCCGATGATGGTAAATCCAAA
Source organism: Fundulus heteroclitus (assembly GCF_011125445.2). Lineage (NCBI taxonomy): Eukaryota > Metazoa > Chordata > Actinopteri > Cyprinodontiformes > Fundulidae > Fundulus > Fundulus heteroclitus. The sequence goes on along the minus strand of NC_046380.1, from coordinate 10,571,107 downwards.
GCCCTGGGAGCTTTTCTTCAGAGCTGTGTGGTACATCTCCCCCTTCAGCTGGCCAGGGTCTGCGGTGAAGCCAAGCATTCCTCCCTTACCTGCGCACAAATCGGACGTCTGAGGGAATGGAACCTCGCAGCGACAAAAGATTAACAAATTGACATCCCTCTAGACGGACTGCAACGTTCAACCATGTCTGTGCTCAAACTTAATTGCACATTGCGTGGCAAAGAAAAAAAAAAATCGACATATTAATCAGTCATTATCTAAATGATAGACGTGATGTATGTTTAAGCACAATAAACCCATCAACAGAAGCGTTTTTGCCTGGCCCTGTTATGAAAGCCCACACACAGATGAAGTGATAAAATTATAGCTTTAGAAGCTAATTTTCTTGGCTCCTTTCATTACCAAACCATAGAGCAGAACACGCGTACAGTACCTCTGACACTATCTAATTTAGCATATTGTCCTTTTATCCCCTTCTCAATTTAATAAAGGGTTATGGAATGGTAAAGCTGTGAGACTGTTGTGATTGTTTGCTTTTTATAACTTGAGTAAGGAACGGCTAAAGGTCAGCAGCGCCATCAATAAGGACCAGCACCTCTGCTGCCGCATAAGCAACATGCGAGATAACCAACTCTCACTGAGCTGAGGATCCTCCTTATCTAGCAGCGCTGTAGTATCAAGATTTTGGTTCATGGACACATGTTTTTCTTTTTTTTCCATTCTCTGCCTGACGTAGCCTTGCTGCATTATTGTTCGACTCAAAAACAGAAAGAAACAGTAAAGGAAGGCGGTGAAAGGATGGTTCTACAATTCTTCAGCTGAATTCTGTAGTAAAAGCGTGTGGTGAGGCTGTCAGCTACAGTATCATAGAATGGTATTCATAAACCTTGAAACTTGGGAGGAATAAAAATGACGCATTGGTTTTCATTTTTCTTTTACAAGTAAAAAGCTCAAAAGTGCGGTGTACATTTGTATTCAGCCCCTGTGACTCAAAACCCACCTTTTGCCCTTTTTACAGCTGAGAGCCTTTTTGAAACTTGGTCTCTTCCAGCTTTGAAGCTCTAGAGACTGACCTTTTTAAATCTCTCCTTTGCAAAACAGCTCAAGCACAGTCACACTGGATGGAGAAGAACAATTTTCAAACCCCGACACAGATTTTACAGCTGCTAGTGAAGATTCTCAGTTATCCAGGTCATGGTCATTCCAAAAAAAATTAAAAAACAAAGCAACTGGACTTGTTTTCCGTAGTTGAAGACGTTTCGCTTCCTCTCCAGGAGGCTTTCTCAATTCAAAAAGTCTGGAGTAATGTGCAGTACCAAGCTTTATACTACTACCTAACCAAGGCCTTGTAATGGCTTACATGGATAACATGCAAATTCAACCGAAACAGGTCCACCCCCTTAGTACGACTGCCCATTACTAAGGGGTGGACCTGTTTTAGTTGAATTTGCATGTTATCTAAGCCATTACAAGGCCTTGGTTAGGTAGTAGTATAAAGCTTGGTACTGCACATTACTCCAGACTTTTTGAATTGAGAAAGCTTCCTGGAGCAGAAGCGAAACCTCTTCAACTACAGAAAAACAAGTCCAGTTGCTTTGTTTTTTACTTGGAAAGATTTCACAGCTGCACATAGTTCTGAACTTTGACTGGGACATTCTAACACGTGAACATGCTTTGATCTAAACCATTTCATTGCAGCTTTTGCTGTATTCCTCTGTGCCGGTCTTACTACGACGTGAATGTCTGCCCCAGCTTCAAGTCTTTTGCAGCCTCTCCCCTCCATATTTCCATCAAATCTTATTCCTGCAGAGAAAGAATTACCCCACAGCCACCACCATGTTCCACAATGTGCAAGGATGAGTTCAGGGTAATAGATAATGTTTTACATGTAGGCCAAAATGTGATAGGGGTACACATTTTGAAAGCGCTTCACAGCTTTTTTATACAGAGATCAAATTATATACCAGGTGACTTTTTACCTTTTCACTAATTAGGTGACTTCTATAGGCAATTAGCAGAACTGATTTGTATTTAGGGGCATCGATGAAAAGGGCTGAATACATATGTTTGCCAAAGTTTTCAGGTGTTTAATTGCATAGAAATGGTGAAAACTATGCCTTGTTTTCTGTCGACTTAACAATTAGGTCGTAATTATGCAGTCTCTCTTAGAACTAAAAAAAAAAATACATTAACGTTTGTGGTTTTAACATGATACCATGTGTAAATGCAAGAGGTATAAATCCTGTTGCAAAGCATTGCAAGCTTGTCAGTTATAGATGAAGTTGCAGTGACTTAAATAAAATAAGAAGGATTAAAATAAGGAAATTAATCAGATTAAATACAATAAATCTAGGTAAAGCTTTATTCTAAAACCAGTGTGTTTGTTTGCGATGAGCCTGCAGTCTCAGGTAGTGGCATAATATGTCACTCCTCCTTCCTTCAACAAAGCCCACATTAGTCTGTTTTAAGCCCCGTCGCTCCGACTAAAAAATGTAAGCTTGTATGTAAATGTCATTAATACACGGACTACAAGTCTGAATAATTAATTTGTGCATTTTACTTAGTTTCAAACGTTATATTAGTAAGAGTTATCCATTGCTTTTCTAGTTTTCAAGTGGACCAGAAAGTAATCACGTATAGAAATAGGAGGACAGCTATTGTAGAAATCACATTTTGAATGTACGGTTTAAATTAAATTTCAGAGTATTTGCTACACCTGATAATTATATCTATATATAGTAATCGCTATAGGAACTGAAATCCTGTATCTTCCCAGTTTGGTTTGTGTATATCCTGGATTTGCTTCAAATTAGTATATGCTTTCCCACATTTAGTTCTCAACTTCCTGTTCTGGCTGGTCTAAATAACAACTCCACACCTCTAACTCGCTTCCCTCTGCTCCCATAAACACTCAATAACTTTCAGAGTGTGAGAGGAATTTAAATGTAGACCCTCTTAAACTCTCATACGGTTCAGCAGGCTAAAAACACCCGGCGCCGAATGACTGCAAAATGTAAATGATCACAGCCAGAGAGGACTCCAGATGTCCAGCGCTGCTGTACGGATCAAGCGACGCGTATTTACATAATTACATTCACGTTGCTTGATAAACTCTAGATGAAATATTTTTAACACTCCTTGCAGAGAGTCCTGAATATCTGGTTGATAATTCATTTGTATTAGAAAAAAAAAAAACGCATAAGTAAAGAAGAAGAAGGAAGTGAGCATGAACTTCTGCAAGCCCGGACTTGTTTCGGAGGGTTCAAAGAAGGTCTCTTGGGTAAAATTTGGAGATTATAAGCCAGAGGCAGACAAAAATTATTTCCACCCTGTCAAGCAGCCATGATGTTTGACTGTTAATATGCAAGATGTCTGAGGAGGTCTACTCCCTGGCTTTAATTATTATGCATGAGAAAATCTATCCATTGACAACTTTCTTAGGAACACCTATTCAGTTGCTCGTTACCACAAATAGTTAATCAGCCAATCAAATAGCAGGAGGGCTATGCACTTAGGCATCTAGATTTGGAGATGGTGAATTGCTGAATATAAAAAGAAAAATATTTAGGTCGCTTTGAAGGCAGCGTGGCTGTTTGAGATGTATTACTCTGGGAATTTCAGGAAATGCTGATCTGGGATTTCCATGCACAGCCATTTCTTGTAGGCAGACACCTTAAAAGAATATGAATATCATAAAAAAGTTAAATATTATTTGTCACTCAATTTAGATAGTGAAGCTCATCGACTATATAGATTGTTTACACATCAAGTGACATGTTTCAAGCTTTTATTTCTGGTTATTTTTGATGATTATGGTCAATTTCGGGAGATGTGTGTATATTCTGTTTTGTTATTAATGGTTTGCGTTAGTGGTGTAATACACTTTGGGCTTTGTGACCCTTTGGGGAATCATCTGACGTCCAAGTCCGCCTACCTGTAGAGCTTAATCAGCCCAAACTCCAAATATTTAAGTATTTTAAACATATTTATTCTCAAATATGGGCATGGTCTTGTTCAAACATTTCTACACATCAACAGCTTCCAAGTGGTTCTAAAGCTATGTAATATATCTATGCCTGCTAACTGTTTTATTCCTTGAAAAAAAGAAAATCCAACCAAATTTCCAGAGAGGTCTGTACTTTCCCCTCTGTGATGTTTTTAGAATGTAACAAAATCTAATGATTTCTGAAACTGAGGAAGATTCTTTGTTTTCTGATTACCAAAGTAAAAATAAAAATTACACATTTCTATTTATTTTTTGATTGAAATGTAGAGAAATCGTACCAAACTGTGGCTTTTAATCCAGGAAGCAGACTATGATGTTTGTGTACCATGACACACCTAAATGATACTGTATATTTTACAGTGAAAGTACACTGAGAGTCACCACATAGCTTAGAGAAAGCCTTACATCGTTTCATAATGCTCTATTGATATAAGTGCCAGTTTATATTCATATATTCATATCATATCTCTGTTAGTATTAATCATCTCCAAAGTAAAAAAAAAAAAAAGATTTAAGGGATGTAATTTCTAAGAAAAACTGTAAAAGTCTTTTGTAGCCTGAGGTGTAACCGCCGACGCCTCGGTTTCATCATAGCAACTGTCTGGCAGCTCAGCAGGTTGCGTAATCAGTAATCAGCAGTGAGATGGCGGTTTACTCGGTCCCAACACACCTGAGCAGAGAGACGCCTGAATATGCTCGGCCTCTTTAACGGGATGTTCCACCAGCTGTTGACACATGCACCGCTAAATGGCGGCCTCCTCCCCCTGCGTTCCTTCTTTTACGCCTCTGAAACCATGCCAGCGCTGCAAGCTTGTCTCACTCCACACTGATCAGCAGCTCCATCACCCGTTATACATCCATTTTAATAGAAACAGGCTCGTTGCATGTTTGTTGTCGAGAAAACAAATTGTCAATTAAATAAAATTAAAAAAAGACAGGCCGTGACTTGAGGGCTGAGAAATATTTGTGTTTTGTGAACACACTAAAGAAGACAGAAGTGATTTGTGACGACTTGTTTGTATATGAGGCGTCCCGACGGCTGACGCATTCGGCTGACCTTGCATTAAACGATGACTCAATCTGCTTCCCATTGTTTCTGGGAAGCATAATCATCGAAGCAGGCCAACAGCGCTGTCACCCTCTAAACACAGCAAAAATCACGTAAATAAGGTTATTTTAATATTTTGATAAATCAAGCTCATTCAATCATGAGCACATCAAATGAATTAGCACAGGGAAAATGAAACATTACTAATGTTTGTTTTTGCTGATTAAAACAGTAAATATATAAAAAAACTTCATAATGTTTATTCATAAAAAAAACAAAAGAACTTTGCAGACAAAGTCGGTCTTGCGAAGAAAACTGCATTAAGTAGTTTGATCGTCTCGGAAGATTCAAGTCTAACAGGAATTTCTCGATTTTCTTTCCAATAAGAGTCACGACGGCGGAGCACGTCAGAACTCGCGCTGAATTGATTACAAGTAGACATGAACGTGCAAGTCTTAAAAACCCGGGGGCGTTGTCAAAGCCCAACAGAAAAAAAAGTGCAAGGTTGCACCCCGATTTAATGCTTTTACATGTTATTTTTTACCATACTAGTCTACTGCAGGACTCCAAGGACAAGCTTGGAAAAGAGATTTTAACAATTTATTTTCAGATAATCTCAAAATGTAAAAAAGAAAAAAAAGTGCAGTCCGTCTAAAGTTGCAAGTTCTCACAACAGGACACATTATCTCCTATAGCGTCTGCAATTATTGCAAGCTGAAAGTATTTGTTTTCATACATATCATTAAGGTACATTTCCCACAGGTGCTTTTGAGAGGAACAACCGCGTCTTATTCCAGCCACTGTTAAATACAGGCTACAGGTAAATGAGTCATAATAGCCAGTATAAAACTGCTCATATAAGCAGCATTTGTGGAATAACGACGGTAGATCTGCTGTTGCATTTTTGTTCACTGGAGCAGAGGAAAGACGACAGCAGCAGGAGACTACCTGTACCAGCCCATGCCAAGTCTGAGTAAAACACCTCATGGAGCGAGAGTCGGAGAGCAGTCAGCGTCAAAACTTAATACCCCCTAATTTGTGTCGTGCTCCACCTCTGAAAATATTCAAATTATTATCTGTTGCTTTTTTTAAGAAAGTCTGCAGACAGACAGTCAGCAAAGCAACAGGAACCAGCTCCAACTTCAACTTCAACTGGGAATTAATTTAAAATTTGTGTTAATGAAGTGAACAACAATATCTTTACTGACATCCTTTATTATGGGCAGAGTGATTTGAAGCCCCTAGACTGTAAACAGTCGGCAGAATAAACAAGTCCTGTGCAAAAAAACTTTTCTATGAAAATTACATAGATTACACTAAATTGTTATAGTATTGATAAGTACATTTATTTATTTAGACCTTAAAACAATCTTGTCATAAATGTTATGGTGAAACGGAAACAATATGTTTTATTATCTACTAATGATTTTGTAATACTTTGGTAATAACAATGTATGTTTGAAGTACGCTTTGTTGTTTTTATTTTTCAGGCAATTGGATCAGCATTTAAATGCAAACTGTTTGGTTGCTGTGCCGCTGTTGCTTCAACTTTTATTGTTGATAGGAAACCTTAAACTGTAATTTCAGTGAACGCGTGCCCATTTCTGGCAGCTGTGCATTTACAGATTGGAACAACAGTGGCATAGTTTCGCAGGTGTGGAGTGTGTTGCTGCTCTCATTGCTGTAAACCCTAAATAGCAAATGGTGTTTTTTATTTGCTCATACAGCACAGTTTCCCCTATTGTATAAGGCTATTTGAAAAAACATTTTTAACATCTTTAATTTTCTTTTGAGGCTTTTTGTTTCTTTATAACAAAATAAGGTTCTATTACCCAGGAGTCAGCATCCTGCTTGCATATTAAATAGATCAAATGCACACAAACTAAAGCATTCATTTCTCTTAATTTTGTTGATTATGGTTTAGAGCTAGTGAGAACCCCAAATTCACTTTCCCGGAAAATCAATAAATTTGAACTTTTAAAGACAGTTTTAATGTCAGCCAACTAAACAGTATGTCCATCACTCAGTACTTAGTTAGGGCTTCTTTTGTGTAAATTAACTTATCAGTGTTGCATGAGGCGATTATTCTGCCGCTCTGCTAAGGTGTTGAGGAAGCTTCGCAGTAGCCGCCTATCAATAGGGGGCGCTAGGGCTCCTATTAAATAACTTGGACCAGACAAACCAGACTTAAAGATCCAGCAGCAGGCAAGACCATGGATGAATTTATCTTCAAGTACAGTTTATTGATGCTCTGTAATTCCCAACGTCTAGTGGGCCCCCCAGAACTTTTGCTATCACCGTCCACCACTGAAGCTCAGGCTTCATTGATAGCGGCTCATCTACATTGTTGGGTCTAGTGTCTCTCGTCTTCCTCTTGATGATGCTCCAGCTCTACATAGTTCAGGTCAGGGGAGTTTGCATTCAACCAGTTATTGGTACGTTTGGTAATATGGGTAGGTGCTAAGTCCTGTTGGAAAACAAAATCAGTATCTTCATATGTTTTATCAGCAGAAGGAAGTGCTGTAAAAGGAATGTGTCTGATCTTGTCTTTGATTTAAGAGCAGTTTAAGCACAACAAATACAACAGTTGTAACCCATGTCTAGGATGCGTAGCACATTGGCTCCAGCCTCAGTTCACATTTCATGGATTTCCTCCAAACTTCTGAACGCAATTTGCTTTAGTCCTCTTCATTGCTGCAGCTTTCACTGTTGATTTGTTTAACCTTTTTTTTTATTATACTTTACCCTTCCTCTAAACTTTACAATAATAAGTCTGGAACACAGCACAATGTTAACGGGTCCTTAGCAATAATTTTTTTGTTGATTACCCTCCGGGTGGAGAACAACAATGACTGCTAGACAATGATCTGGTCATTAGTCTCCCCTTTGATTTTGGCCATAATATGACCACAGTAAAACATTTTTATTGGTTTTATGTAATATTAAAATTTTCTGCAAAAATTGGATTTTGGATTTTCATTAGCTGAAAGCCACAAGCAGCAAAGCTAACACAAAAAAAAGATTGAAGTACAGTATATCACCTTGCATTTACCGAATCTGTATCACACGAGTTTCACTTTTGAGCTGAATTTCCGAAATAAATCAACTTACTGATGATTCTCTATTTTCCTAGGTGTAGGAGACGGGTTAACTGATCTGCTGTTCTTACCTTGAGAAGGTGCCGCTGCAGCTTGCTGGATCACAGCAGTGTCTTTGCTTAGCTTCTTCTTTGCCTCCAGGACTGGGTTCTCAAACTGGGTTCTCTGATTGATGTGGCTGCAACAAACCGGTTCAGGTTTAAAACATGAGTGTCTTTCAGGCCATCTGTATTCTTACGTAGGGATGCTAAAGCAGCCCCGACACATTTTAGAAGCAACACAAACATGCGGCGAAGGCTAGGATGTACCGAGTCATTATCCGTGGAATGGCTTTTAGCCACTTAATATAGTAGGAAATGAAGCTCAGACTGCGAGAAGCGTTCTGTTCCTCCACAACAAGGGGAACAACTTGTCGCCCTCCTGGCATTAGAACCAGGAGCATTGTTTCAAAGGGAACTCATTTCAAACTAAACCCTGGCAGCTACAAGCTCCATCAATATGACATTGACTCTCCGTGTCCAAACAGTGCAAGTTTCCCTCTCTTGTCGTTTCTACCTCGAAGGTTTTCATCTGCAGCCCGAGCAATAAAACAACACGAGCTTTTCCCTCTGCCGTTTCATCATAGCGGCGAGCTGGCATTTCTTTCCGCCGCTCATTCTGCCGTTTCAATGCGTTCTGGGTAAAAATCATCCCCCCCCCCGTTTCATTTCCGTCCATTGCCGACGAAATGGCTGCCAAACTTAATGGCTATCCAGCTCATTTCCTACTGCGATGCTGAGTGCAGAAACATATCGCACACATATAAACAACATGCAATAATGCGCACACAGTGCATCGTTCAATGTACACAGACTGATTGCACACAACGCAGTGAGAGCCCAATCAATGGCGAGCTCACAGGCAGGCCGCAGCACAGAGTTTCCCTTTGCCACCGACCGATAAACAACAGAGAAATCCAACTCTTTCAGGTAAATGCTTCCTCTCTGCATGTTACGTAACTTGGCCCCTTCTCACCCAAGATGATGCTAAATCCATTTGTTTTATTTTTAGACAGAACTGATTCCTGCCAGTCTGCTCTTCATAAACACTAAGCAGTAAAAAAATAATCACATGAGCTCTAATCCTTTATGTACAGCTGGGTAAAATGTGAGGATGGCATTTTTTTAAAAAGATTTAATTTCAGAACACAACACTAATTAAACTTACTCAACATAGTAAGTGCCATATTGTGGGTCATCAATTTCCTCCCAGCCGTACGGTAGCTCTGGAGGAAGAAAACAATGTGTCATTATTTTGTGAAAAATGCACGTAACAACGTGGAAGGACGACCTCAATAAATAGATGGAATATTTATGACATGTCTGGGAATTGTAACCTGTTCCGCATAATGATCAGGCACAATTACATGCTGTCAGAGGAAAGGTTGATTATTTTCATACCCCGGTGGATTTTGTCTACTAAGTAATCACACACTGTTTGACATAGAAACACAGTTTAATTATGAAAAAGATTCTTTTTGGTTCTTATCGGAGTGGAGGACATTTTGTCCAAAAACACAACACATTTTCTCAATATATATATATATATATTGAGAAATATATATATATATATATGTATATATATATTTACATTGAGATATATATATATATATATATATATATATATATATATATATATATATATATATATATATATATATATATATAGGTGAAGAACTAAGTGTTCTTTCATGAAGTATATCTTCCTGAGCCTTATCACTTACACACCTGGTAGCAGAACTGTATAAATTTTGGGTAAAAGTCGACCAATCTAAACGTGACAAAAACGGGAAATACAACTGCTCTATGTTTAACTCGCCTGTATGTCCCTGTCGTTTTTTTTTCTTTTCAGAACCATTAATGGCACATCAGAGCGTGTGCCGATGACTTGTGGCACTAGCTGGAGGAAAACTGTGTCATTAGGAGATAGTTTCATTTTCTGAAAATAGCCGTTAGATAAAATGCTGCACTCAACCTCACCATGGCAACCTGAACCCATAGCAGATGGACAGCTGATAATCATCATCAGCGTATCTCATCTGTGTTATGTTTGCACAGAATTGAATCGTTTCAGATTAAACTTTTCAGCATTAAGCAAGCAACAAATGAATCAGCAATTTATCAATTCCCACTGCAACTTCTCCAGGAAATTTCCTGGTCAGCACTTGTTTTACTCCAGGTTTAAAAGATTGGCTTAAAAAAAAAAAAGTTAGCAGCAAAGTTTTTGCAATAAGTAGAGCACATTCCGGTAGTTTTTTTTTAAATAAGCAAGTAGACTGGAATGAATGATGCGCATCATTTCCTGATGAAAATATCGGGCAAAAGGAGAGAAAACAGAGAGAGAGAGAGAGAGAGAGAGCGACAAAAAAAGGCTCTTAATGCCACAGAAAGCTTGGAGTTGCCTTTCAGAAGCACCATGTAGGTTTTTGTTGTAAAAATCCATTAAAAACTTGCTGAAGGGTCCCACTCTTTCAAAAGGGGCCTCTCCGCGTTCTGTCTGCACTTAAAAACAACATTAGCATCCCGGGAACACGCAAGTAGCACATCCATGATTCCTTTAAGGAGGCGCCTGGTTCCAGATTTCACCACATTTAGGCCACCGTCCTGAGGGGGTTACTTTTAGGAGTCACAACCTCTCAAAACCAAGTTAAACACATAGACTTTATTATTCTGGTTAAAATGTTAGCCATGGATTACGTAACGCAGCAGAGCATATGGATAGATCTGGGCTAATGCATTTTTCTGAACACGTGCAGCGGTTAACAGAGCTATATAATATGCGTGAGTAAACTAGAGAGGCACAGTACGTACCGCCATCCTCACACTTCTCTGGGGGCTTTGCCTTCTTTGCCAAGCGGGGGTCCAACCACGTGGTTGTCTTTGTATTGTGACTGCGGAGCAGAAAAGCAGCAGACAGAAAAATATCAACAATATGGACTTGTACTAGAGGGGAAACAGGAGCTGAAGCAAAAGAAGTGACTAAAAGACTGCCAGGCTCAAGTTAGTGGACTTAACACAGACAGGCCCGTTGCTTTCTGTTCAGCTGTGTTTATGTTAAGGTGGCCTTTTCTTGGAGAATTACTAAATCCTCTGAATGTAAAACATGTCTCATTTTCCCTCAAATGGATTAAATATCTGGGGTGTGTAATCAACATGAAAATCTCAATAGTCTTCTAATAGCTCTGGAGATAAGCGGCTTACAGCCAAATATGAATGAAAGACAATCAAACACTAATGACCAGGCCTGAGAAATATATGTTTGCTTCTCAACGGCGCGAAGAGAAATGAAGCTGGTTTTGTGTAAAGGGCTTAAAATATCTCCCTGGAAAATCTAATATCTAGAACCCGTGCGACGTGGAGTTGAACAAGAACAAAAAATAACACTGAAGAGTTACGCTGTTTTCTTTAAACTTGTAAAATTCTCTTTGTTATCAAGAACAAACAAAAGCAAATTTTACCAAAGAGATCGTGCTATTCTTGCCAACCCAGGGATGATAAAAGAAATGGAATAAAGGACACAAAAGCATCATTTGCCAGGAATTTGTATTGCTAGTCATAAAAGTAAGCTTGCTACTTGTTATTAAATGAGATTAAACACTGAAACTACTTTCTAGCATCGCCTGCAACACATAACTCATTGTTGCACTTTGACAGACAGTTAATATGAATTAATTTCAACATCAGGCGAACAGACCAGGGCTGGAAAAAACACCTGATTGCAACTGAATATTGCAAAGTCACCGATAATGAACCTATATTTGCCATAATCACAAAGCTTCCTGCTCGCCGTATGACCTTCAGCATCTCAGCCACGATCATCTAAATCAGGTGCGGTCATCAAGTTTAGAAAGTCCATGCCGCTGACCAAAATCTATTATTTACATCCGGACTATAAGATGTATGCACTGCACTTTGAAATATATTAGCCTACATCCAGCCATTCGCCGTTTTGACCATATCAATCCTGCACATCGTGAATGTTTCAACAGATAATCCATTTGCTTAAACACAAATTAAACACACAACTTTCTCATTTTTATATACGTTCTTTCGAAACAGTTTCGTTTTATGTTATTTTGCTCTCGTCAGCGTGTTAGATGACAAGCTTTTCTCACATCAGCCCCGTCTCACTCACTCTATGAAGTAGACCATGCCAGTCTCGGTGTACGCCATCTCCCAGTTGTAAGGCAGGGGCTCCAGGCTGTCATCACGGGGAAGAGAGCTCCATGTACGGAAGTCCATGGCGCTGCTGGACTGATTGTAGCTGGGCACCGTTTTCCTCCAGTCTTTGTGCTCTAGAGAGAGTGGATGGACATGTTAAAAAAAAAAAATAGGGGGGGGGGGGTCTAAAAATAGACAAAAGAAACACAGCTAGAAGTTCGACCGCAGAAACACAGAGGCCAGCTACTTTATATTAGTGGCTGCAGGGGAGTAAAGGGAGAGGATATTCTGCTCATGGGATTTGCATGGAAGCGATGATATCCAGTATGTGCGTGTATGGGTCTGCCGAAAGGGTTGTTTTGCATTTCCCACAGCCTGCTGTTAGCCCCTTTGCCTATGTATATATGTATATTCCCCACAGCTTTCAGTGACAGAGGTGAGAATTCGCACGGACAGAGCCATCTGAGCTCAGAAGCCATTTTCTATTTCGCTATTCTTCAATGCCGTTTCCACTGACGCACGCTCATATTTGCAGACGTTTTAATGAGAGACCACAGTGTAACGAACATGAAACGTGCAACAAAGGACCCGGCTAATTCACTTAGCACTCAATGCTTTTATTTCTCAGAAGATGGTTATGAAAGATGAAAGACAAGAGCTTTTCATCCTTTCCTTTTTATGTAGAGCCAACCCTCCCAACAATGGAAAACAACTGCAAAAGATGTAACGTCCGACGCACACAACGGAAACATTTCAAAGCATTAATGTTTGCAAAATGAATTATTCTACATGGTTCCTAAGATTTATTTATTTATTTTTATTTTTTTTAAATCTGAAGACGCTGTTCTTCAGCAGCATGTTGGTGATGTGCCTCTTCTTGAGCGGTCTTCTTCTGCCTCCGAGATCAAAAACACACACTGGTGCCTCATCTTTACAGAGACAAAATGCACATGGCATGTTTGAAGAGGCGCGCTCGTCGTGCAGACACTTTGAGAACCAGCCTGAGGGAATGGCCCAAAGGAAAGTCGAGTTCATCAGCAGGGTTCAAAGCAGGGTGAGGGCCCGCTTGACGGTAGGGCTGTAGTTGATAACGACAGTCCGAGCGTTGATGAAGAGTTTAGAAAAACTGCGCTCACATTTTCCATGAACCTCTTTTTTTTTTTTTTTACATTCCACCAAGCTTGTTCTGTCCATCTATGGCTGGTCTGAGATCGCTCTGCTGCAGCACTTCGGCAAAGCAGCCATTTGTGACCGGTTTCTTTCCATAAAAAGAACTCCTGGATCATTTAGTGTTTGATTTCAATATGACAGAGCCGTTGGGTAAACAGACATCGGAGCTCTGTGAAGCCTTTGTGCAGCTGAGCAAGCAGTGTTTGAGCAGCTTCTGTCAAAACAATGTTTCATTCTTGAGAAATTATTTTCAGCTTGGACTTGCTTCACTGTTAACCCCAGTTCTCTGGCTGGGGAAAAAAAGAAAAAAAAAAAAAAAAAAAAACGGCAGGTATGTTGCAAAGCATGTAACCCACTTCTGTCACGGGAGTTTTCTCCTTGAAAGCTTTAAGGGGAGATTTGCTCCTTAGAGAGCCGAGGAGTTGAGCTGATTGAACTCTCAGACGCTGTCAAGGTGACCCGTGATAAAGTGAACTGGCTGCACAAAGTTACAGTTTTGTTAAGTTTAGAGATGCATCAATCATACCTTTCCTGGCCAGCAGGGAGGTCAGGTCCACTTTGAGAACTGAGTTCCTGATTCTGATTTTATAATTTCTTTTTGAGGAGTGTTAACGCATAAAGAGAAAAAAGATTGCAACAGGTTCTTTGATAGACGTAGTAGTTTTGAATCAAACAAAAGTTCAACCAGTCAATATAGATTTTTTTTGCATTAATTGACTCAATTGACTTAATTGACATTAATTGGTCTTAAAAACAAAAAAGTATTATTATTATTATTTATAATAACAATACTATTATTATTATTATTATTATTATTAGTAGTAGTAGTATTATTAGTATTATTAATGATAATAATATTAATTAATAATATAACAATATTATTATCATTATTATTAATATAATAATAATGATAATAAAACTAATTAGGTATTATTATTATTATTATTTATAACAACAATACTAATACTAATAAAACAAACGATAATAAAACTATTAATAATAATAATAATAATAATAATAATAATAATAATAATAATAATAATAATAATAATAATAATAATAATAATAATACATATTATTTGTAATGCCCTTTACATTTAAGACAAACCTCAAAATGCTACAGGTAAAATATCAGTGTAAACAAAATAAAACAACATTTTCATTCAAGGTTAAAACTCATAAGTTCTGCTAAAAATTAATGTTTTTCAGTCTCAATAGTCTGTGGTTCTCTCAGATGGTCAGGGAGGACATTCCAAGTCTGAGCTTTCACTAATATAATCTATGTTTTATAAAAATATCAAACTCTGGTTTAAGTAATCTGTAGAATGATTTAGTTCATGTTTGAAGCATCTAAGTATTTTATATTCTGAACCAGAGAAGTGTTTGCCGTTGTCTTTCGCGTTTACCCGGCACCCTAAGCGGTGCCACACAAGTGCTTTCAACATGCATGACTGCCATTGTTATTGCCTACCAGACAAGTCGGGCTCACTGCGTCTGGATGACGCTTTGCAAGAGAGTCTTTAACTTAATGCTTACTGTGACAATGTTGACAAAGGAACCTAAAAACGACATTTTCTTTTTCTATGCGATCTGTTTTAATTTTAGCCGGATCCATCAAATATCTTGACAAACACATACGAAGCTAAAGGAGAATTCCAAGCCTTGTTCAGCAAGCTTTTCAAAATGAGTGCAGCTAAACAGGATCCACTCAAACACGCAGCAGGCCTTTAAAAATGTGCACAGTCAGCAGACATGCAACAGTGTTTAAACTGCAAGAAAATAGTTACATAGACCTCTCTGGGGAGATTTTCACATAGCATGCTGTGCTTTGAAATCAACTGACCAGGCAATCCATTGACCAGCGGGGGCCTTTCATCATCGTCCTCCTCCTCCGGTACAGCACTATCCTTCCTATCCATCTTACTGACTGAGGTGGTGCGCTTCCTGGGGACTTCGCCGCTGAAATCCTCATCAAACAGCACCTGGTCCACCAGGTCAGGCTGCACTAGGTTGGGCTCTGCCGGCGGCTTCGGGGTCCCATAGTAGTTACCTTGGTGATGAAAGAGAGAAGGAGAGGGAGACAGAAACGTGATGGACGCTACAAACAGAAAGATACAAGTTTGAGTTCAGATCATCAAGAATGCAAACGGTGATAAATCTCTGCGACCTGTGCATATCTTCTGTTGGTACCACTTTATCATAAGGCCCTCCTTATAGAGGGCTATTAAATAGTTTATACATATGTTATTAATCTGTAAACACTCTATGACTCATTCAGAAGTGTTTATTATGCGTTAATTAAGGGCGAGCAAGAGACAAAACTGTTTCTTGCCAAATATTGAGGCTCAACCCTTAACTAATGCATAATAAACGCTTATAAATGAGTTATAAAGTGTCAACAGATTGATTAATAAGACATCCATGAACTATTTGTTAGCCATCTATAGGGGAGCCTTATTGTAAAGCGTGGCCTTCTGTTTATTCTAGGTGAGATTTCAACCAGTATATCTAACATTAATCAGATAAACTGATTATAGTCTCAAAATGTCACATAGCAGCTCTTCAGACTCCGTAGTTCCGCGTTTCCGAGACTCTGTCCTCTGCATGATTGTCACGTCTCTTAACCTTCTGCTTTGTTTTCCCTCCATAACTGCACCACAGCGCTGTCATGACTCATATAACTTTAAAATCACTTCACTTGAAATTTGCCAGCAACTAATTACGCTGATCATTGAATACAGCAATTATCTATCTCTCACTTTATCTTTTTTTTTTTTCTTTCCTTGATGAAGAAAGACCTCCTTGCGTATGTTGAGTATAAATATTCAAAGGGATCACAGCACCCCGAAAGAGAAGGGGCTGGAGTGCAAAACTTTGTTAAATTATTTTCTCATTTAACTCATCAGTGGATCCATCTATCTATGGGCTGGTGAGCAGTATGTGGAATGCAATCTAGGCACAGAATAAGTAATTATTCCACCTCCATTAAGATTATAAATAATGTGCCCGCTAATTTATATCCCCACCATTTATTATGATTATTTGTTTTCTAAATGTTGCGCTGTCAGATGTGTTTACACTAAAACGACCAGATTATTTCGTGGCAATCCATTTGCGAGATAAAATATTTACATAGTTCTTATAATAAGCAATCTCGGCTAAAACAAGAAATATAATTAGATTAATTAAAGTATGTAGAGAAATACCACAGGGGAATAGGAATCTCTGGCAATTTAATTAGCTGCCATAATTTTGATCATACTTCAATTTAGTCCCAGTTGTGAATGGAAGTATGATATTATGTGCTTTTGATGTACTTAAGCTTTAACGCACCAACATAAAAAAGTCTGCTTTTGTGGGAGCAGCATTTATCAACTCTAGATCTTTTTATAGCATATGGGGGGGGGATAGGAAGCTGACATCAGCATAAAGTGCAAAGAACAGAGGGCTCTGAGGACAACATCACAGTCATTCCAGCAGCTTTTATGGCACTAACTCTTACACCACAACCGCTTTTCTGAAAAGTGAGCGCATCATGAACCCGGCCTCGTGTCCGCAGGCACCCTGACGACAATGCAAAGCAAACTGGGTTAGTGCGACGATCGCAGACGTCCCTCAGAGCGGCGGGGAAGATCGAGGAGGAGAGGGGAGGCTGGATGAAAGCCGGCCCCTGCCCCGCTTGACATGCAACTGTGTGTTTACAAAATGACACTCATCCGCATTTGTCAAAGATGGCTTCATTAACAGGGGTTGCATAACGATGGCGGGGAGAGATTGGGTGTTGCCGCCTAATCCCTGCCTGTCTCCCGCTGCACGCTGGCATTCATCAGCCAGACGCTATACCTCTGTGATTAATTACTTACAAACATGTGTCTTGGCCCCTGATAAATGAGTGCCGCATACATAGAAGCAGAGGAAAGCAGCGTGTCAGTGAAGATTTGTGGCACCGTTTGCCACTACGAATGGCGGGAAGCCTCGTAAGCAGATGAGCCCGGGAAGCTTGTCCGGCGGTGCTTCTGAACCTCGTGTCACGGGGTTGATGAGCTGGAGAGGAGTGAGCCGACTCTAAAGAGAGTGCAAGCCATTTCATGGTGGTGGGCTCAGCTACTGGAAATGAAAGAGATTCCTGCTGTCAATGACACCCTGTAGAGGCTGCACAAGGTCATGAGCCCCTTCATCTTGCCACAATCAGACAGAGCAGACAGATACAACGTCAAGCAACCATTCAGCTATGACCTATGGCTCCATTCACATTCAGATGCAATTTAATCTCCTTTTCCTTCTTTCTGTCCCTTAAACGCGCGACTCGTTAGCACCCCACCGGCGCTCCACAAGAACTAGATGGTAGTAGACGTCCATTTGGCAGAATATTAGTATTCCTCGGGGACAAATTAGAGATCAGCAGGTCAGTTTTGGACCACCGACTAAGTTCATCTTAAAAAACAGAGGACCACAGAATCGCTGCAATTCAGTAGAAACCAAAATAGCAAGATAGGCCCACTGTGAGAGTCTGGCACATATGACCTCTAATTCTCTCCTGGCCAAAAAAAAAAAAAGTCTTTACTAAACAACCAAGTAAGGCAAGGCAAGTTTATTTCTAAAGCGTTTCAGAAACAAGACTGTAGGTGAACAGACAAGAGAACATTACAGAGGAAAGTGCATTGCAGTGGAATAGTAGCAGCAGGTTAAGATACAAGAGAAGTTGGACTACAAACTTCAACATTAACATTTAAAGGCTAAAACAAATAGGTTTTAACCTTTATTTAAAGGAACTCAGGGTTTCAGCACATTTACAGTCTTCTTGGAGTTTGTTCCGGATAAGTGGAGCATAAGAGCTAAATGTTGCTTCTTCGTGTTTGGTTCTGGTTCTGGTTATGCAGAGTAGGCTGGAGCCAGAAAACATTAGTATTCTGGAGGGTTGATACACTGATGGATTTAGGTGCTAGGCCATTCAGTGATTTATAGACTTATGGAAGTATTTTAAAGTCTATTCTCTGAGATAGTGTAAGGACTTTAGACCTGGGGTGATGTGCTCTACTTTTTTAGTATTAGTGAGGACGCAGGCAGCAGCATTCTGGGTCAGCTGCAGCTGTCTGATCCACTTTTTTGGCAGACCTATGAAAACACCGTTGCAGTAATAAATTCTACTAAATATAAATGCATGGATTAGTATTTTGAGATCTTGCTGAGACATCAGTCCTTTAATCCAGCAAATGTTCTTCAGGTGACAGAAGGCCGACTTTGTAATTGTGTTTAGATGTCCATCACTGCACCCAGATTTCGGGCCTGATTGGTGGTTACTAGCTGAAGCAGCTGAATCTGTGTTCAAACTTTTGATCGCTCCTGTATTGGTCCAAAAATTATAACTTTTTTTTATTATTATTAGTTTTGTTTTTATTCAACTGTAGGAATTTTTGGCACATCCATGCACTGATTTCTTCTAAGCATTTACTCAGCACTTGAATGGGTTTGTGGTCACCTGGTGACATGGCGATGTAGAGCTGTGTGTCGTCTGCATAGTTATAGTAATTGATGTTGTTATATGTATGTACCCTATCAAGGGCAGCATGGACATACAAAGAGCTTCTTAGAAGGATGCATGATATTAGGAAAACATGACATTGGGATATTATTGAATATTGGGAATACAATATTCACTGGTATTAACAAACATGTTACATTCATTACAATGGCCTCACCATTCTCCCTAAACTTTGGCAACTCGGCCACCAAGGTTTAGATGAGGTGTAGACATAAAGGAATGGGAAATCCATTTACTCACCAAAATGTAACACCCTTTAAAATTTGGCTTTTTATTTTCCTAATCTCGTATCTGGTAGCTAAATGCTATTTGAATAAGGATAACTCTTAGTTAATCAAAAGTAAAGTATTTTCTACAAAGATTAGGCCAGTGCCTTTTAATAACATTTAATAATGTAAAGTTTATTCCTTTTAAGCTTCACACTGAATGTTGATTTTGTGAAAGTCCTTAAAGTGAAACAGATTTTTAGTTAGCACAAACATCATTCCTTCAGTGGACTATTTCTTAGAGTCAATGAAACCATCATGGATAATATGTCACGTCGGCACAATTTTCTGGTCAGTTTTGTTCTTGCTTTAGCTCGTTGGTTCTATGACGTCGTAAAACTCATAAACTTTGAATCCAACTCTGATTGGCCCGATTGACACGTGAATGCTGGTTTCCTGAGTAAGACAGCGATCTCAGAAGAAAAAAAATAACTAATCCAGTAGCCTCACCAAACCAAGTCACCAGTACTCGGCCTTTCTTTGGAAAGTCAAATGCTGGCTTTGCATCTACAACAAAACTTCGTTTTTTATTCCTGAGTAAAGCTGTGCAAGACACAATTTTCTTATTTTTCTGTCAGTGTTTGTGCTTTACTTCATTCAGTAACCTTTTTGAACACAACCTCTTAGCACTAACAACCCGATTCCAAATCATAAACGAAGAAGCTCCAGACATTCAGACCCGCAGCAAAAGAGACCAACACTGCTGTCCTATCTGAAAGTGACCTCTGTGGGCCCCTGGAAGCAGCTCTGTCCTCTGTGGACAGACGTGTCTCCAAGCAGCCTAAGAGATGGCAGAGAAGGAAGCTGCCTATTTGACGCGATACTCCCAGTCCCCTGAGGAACTGATACCACGGCATGTGTCGGACCCAACAGGCACTTTTCTCTTTGTCCTGAGCAGACGCTGATGTGATTGTTGGCAGATTCTCTGGGTTTGTCACATTAAAAATGTTTTTCTTGCCACCATATGCTCTTTCCACATATTAGAAAAAAGTAAATTTCTGAATCAGAGAAAAGAGCTATCCTCTGGGAAATTGGTGAGCTTTAGTTTTAAGTCTTAGCTCTACAACAGACCTTGTGCTGCATTCTTACTCTCAGTAAACAAGGAGTGTGTAGTTTACATTTTGTTTGCTGTTCTGTGCCTGATAGTTAGTTGAGCTGTTTTGCTCTGTCCTTTCAAAGGAGCCGTGAGATTTTCAGTGTCTATCGTTTATCGTTAACCTTAAAATGACAAGAAATCTCTTCTTTTAAAGTGCAGCTGCTCAGAACTGAATGGGAAGGTCAAGAATCCATCTTCAGCTGAAATTATTTTTTATAGAGAAACAGTGAGATTCACTTAAAGTAGCTGACATGAAATTTAACTTCCTGCCAAACACTGCTTCCAATCAGTCCTCTGCGGGTGCGGTATTGCACACACTGATCTTCGACGACTGTTGTGATTCAACGAATTTTGTAGCTAAAATTGTGTGTCTGATCAATGTTAAAAAAAAAAAAAAAAGAATTAATAGGACCATTTATGACCAGGTCTTTGATAAAGGAGGGTAAAAATCTCATATGAAATGACTGCAATAAAATATTTTAAAGTGGAGAAAAAGACACAATGCAGGAGCCATTAACATAATAAGCATTCAGGCAAGTCATTTGGGACTATTAGTGGAAGCATTATGATTAGCTAAGAATCCCATTAGTTCAGTACCTTGAGCACAGCTCACTTACTGTACACTAATAAACTGAAGGTAATTCACGAGGTCTTCAATGAAGGACCGAACCCCATGTGAGCCATACAAGAGGACAAATGACCTTGTTTATTCCTTCCTTTTCACAGGAATATGGGCTGCGTTTCAAGCACTACTAAATGAAATAAATACTGCTCCCCGGTCCGACTATTTCCAGCTTCTGTTTAAGTTCCCTGTGCAGCTGGGAGATCAACACTGCCTTCCACGGAAGCCATGCTGTGCCTTCTGCTAACCGGGCTTAAGAGCCAGGGAAGAGGAAGGAGAAACTACTAACCGAGTACTCCCTCACGAGGATAGCGTACCAATACCTCCCAACTTTAAGAGCTAATCCACACGTCTGCTCATCGCCAGCAAGTCCTGCTTACACTGCAAAGAGGGCGTCCACGGGGAGCCGAGAAGCTCAGCGCGCTTTCACATCAACTGCTGTTTGCTCTCGTTTCTCTCCCTCTGCCTAAGGTCAACATTAGAAGGTGAAAAACCCACCTGGCTACAGGTAAAGAGGAATGACATCCCCTTGTTGGTTTGTCATTCCTTGATATTTGAAATCTTAGATGATTTATTCAAACAGAGGAAGGGATTTACTGGTCAGGATCACGTGGTATGTTGTAAATTACATGTGTTTACACCATGAGAATTTTTTTTTATTTTTTTTTGGCAATGACATTTTGTTATATACTGTTGGAAGATTTCGCCTCGGGTCATCTCATCCATGAAAGGTAAAGAGGTCCAGAAATACACAGAAGCCGAGAGGCACCTACGCACATCAAGCGGGGGGCGCTGAGCTCACCTTTAAGGCTTCTTCACTTTGGTAAGGGATTAGACTTTATCTCTTAATTCAAACTTCTAAGCGGCAAAAGATGCAGAAGAAAGGGATCGACAGAACGGCGCGGTGATGGTACATTTTGATGCAACCAGAGGTTTCGCCCTCAGACTTTTAGAAAAGCCTTTCCCATTTCACAGCAGCTCGGATTTGCCGCCAAGAAGAATGAGCTTGAAGAGAATGGGGAGATTATTGTGTCATTGCCGTAATCATTGTGCAATGAGATAAATCCTTCTTTTCCAATTCCTTTATGACATAAATACAGTAAGACCATCTGACTTTCCAAGACATCCGGATGCAGAGAAACTGCACAAGTCCCATTGTATAAGAAGAAAAGGTTACGATGTGGACATTCTAAGACTAAATATCTCTTAGTGTGTATACTCTTTATTATAAATAGCTTAACTACTGTAAGCAACTTTTAAAACACAATGCCTTGCTAAAGTGTGTAAACCTCTTAAACATTTTCAAATGTATTTCAAATAAACACAGACGTCAATGTATTTCAATGGAATTTTCTCTGACAGACCACCACAAAGTAGAGTGTAATTGTGACTCAGAAGGTAAATTATGTCTAATTTTCTTAACTTTAAAAAAAATAATAAGACTAATCTCTAGCCACTCTTAACCCCCGAATAAAATCTAGTGCCTTTAAAAGTCACCTAATCGGAAAATTGAATCAACTTGTGTTATTTCATCTCAGTATAAACACGCCACACAGATCAGGCATAAAGTTGTTGAGTAGTTTGAGACAGGGTTGTGTTATGAAACAATGTCCCAAGCTTTTATCATCTTATGAAGCACCAACTATTTCATCATTTGAAGCTAATTTAAAGAAAAAAAAACAACAACAACTAACCTACAAAGACATGGCAGCCCACCTAAGCTGATGCAATGACGAGCATTCATTAGAAACGCTGCCAAGCTCTCGCTGTAACTTTGGAGGAGTCGTAATGATCAACACCTCATGAAGGACAATCTGCTGACAGGACAACTATCAGTTGTGAACTCCACAATCTTCCCACTCTGGAAGAGTGACAAGATTGTCGAGTTGTCAAAGAAAGCCATTAGAGGTTGCTGAGGCAGTTTCGCACGAGTCCTGTAGGGGACACAGCCGACACGTGGAAGAAGGTGATCCGCTCAGATGAGAGCGGTGATAAAATTCTTTGGTAGACATGCAAACAAGCACCCGCAATATGCATCAGGGGGACGCGTCATGTCGAGGATCTCTTTTCAGCACTGGAGGGAAATCAAGTGATTCCGGAGGCCACAAAATACTTGAGCAAGGAGAGGAGGTTTCTCTTGCAGGACAATAACTCTAAACATAACAGGCAGGCCTACAATGGAATGGTTCAGACCAAATCATATCCATCTGTCAGAACGGCACATTTAAAGTCTGTGGGACAATCTGTGGCAAGAACTGAAAATAGAAGATCACAGACGCTCAACATCCAATTTTTACGGAAATTGAGCTGTTTCTCATAAGAATGGGTGAAAATGTCAGAGTGTGGATGTGCCAAGCTGGTGGAGACACACGCTCAAAAGGCTGCTGCTATTATTCCCGCAAAAGGGTTGGAATAACACCGGCACACTTTTCAGACTCATTTGTAAAACAGAAATTACAATGCATACATGTCTCATTTTCTTTTTACTCTACAAATATTAAAATCACCTCAAAAATACCTTGGTGACAAGACACCAAAAATAAAAAAAAGGTTTAAGGCATCAATACCTTTGCCACAACACTATATCTTGTGTTTACCTCGTCACAGTACTGCCTTCTAAACATTTATAAACAGCTTAAGATGAAAAAGATGGGGTACCGCTCTCAGCGCCGATGTTTTGGATGCTTGATGATGAGCTAAGCGCACCGGTTGTGTCTGTGAGCGGCCCGCTGATTTAGCCCATGAATAAAGCATGACTTGAAAGTAAGAACACAAAGTGTGTCCTCCTGATGTGTGCCTGTGTAAACAGCCGGTGGGATCAGGAGGCCGGCCGGTTTGCAGAAGGTCACCAGCAGGTGCTACATCTGCTTACAAATTCACGCGTCGTCGGTTGAATGTTAATAGATTGCGGGCAACATTTTACCTGAACCTGCCAACAAAAACAATAAACGTAAAGGTAAGGGCTTGAAGCTAAATATAAGCATGCAAGTTTATTAAGATTTCGTGGCAACACAGGCAGCTGTGCACTGTCAAACAGAAAATAACGAATTGAAAAAATAAAGCTTTTTATTTTTTTTTCTCCTTTCACATCCCTTTGATTCCATTTTGCCTTGATGAGACGGTTTTGCCAGGATTAAGAGCAGCCGATTAACATGCAACAAACCTCTTCCTGCGCTGTTGGCGGAAATGATTGTTCCACCAGCACAACGCTTTCATCATATTAGAATATTTCACCCGGGCCGTCGCAGAGGTTTTACCGAGGTCGTGCGGTGCCGCTGACAACTATCGTGTTTGCCTTGGGGTTATGACTGGAAGGGGAGAAAGCGCGAAAACAACTGAGAGAAGAAGACTTGTTTACTCTCGCACTGTGTCATCATCTGTGAATGTGGGGCTGCGAGGAAGGCACGGAGAACCTGAGAACTGGAAAGCTAAGGCTCCCATCACAGAGATCAGGTTCGTTGCCTGCATTATAGGATGCTATTTACAAGTAATTATCTTAGCTAAAAGTTGCAGCTTTTTCTTTTAACCTTTTTCTTATTTATGCTCAATCATAATAGCATTGTCAAAAATCAGCAATCTGAGGTCCTTCGTCATCGGTGTTGTGAGTTAGATAAAGTTATGTGTAGTTAATCAGGGTTTAAATTTAAAAGGTTCTTGGTTTTAGCCAGATTAGGTTTTTGGCCAAGGATTTTATTGCACTTACAGTAAGTGCGTTGTTCTGAACTGAAGTAACATAGTCACTGCCCTTATGTCAAAAGTCCCTTTCTCAAAATACTTAAGGCTGTCACTTAGAACCTTTTTTGGCCATCTTCGTGCAATTTCTGAAAGTACCGAGACGAGGGAGAAGGCTGAAGTCCCAAAGAAGCCAAGCAAGACACTTATTTAAGAAGAGAAGGCTGGCTTCATGATTTCAAATGATCAGCAATTTTCATGAATTAAGAAATAAAAGGTAGTTATCAAAGATTATCTTAATTATTTATTTGTAATTTAGTCATTAAGCTTTTGCCTTAGAAAAGGTCATGTCTGGGTTTTTTTTAAATTTCATTTCAAATGATGTATTGATTTTTCGTGTTTTTTTCCCCAGTTTCATCTTTGCAGGCGATGGTTTACCCTTAATTTACCCACATAATAAAACTAAACTGTAATATATTTAGTGAGGAAAAGCTAGGGTGGTATTGTTAGTATAGTCCTAGGCTCATCAGTTACTTATAATTCTTATACTCAACATGAGTTTATTTTAATCGTTGCAAATTCACTCTAACTTTTTCTTGCAACATTCTGATTTATGGTTAAATCTAAAGATTTAAATATCTCAGAGGGTCATCCTGTAATCCAGAAATCTGGAAAGTAGGTATGGATTCTGGTCCTATTTCTTTTAACTGACCATTATATATTCTTAAACTTGTTGCATCAAACCTGCTAAGAACAGCCGTAACTGTTCTTATCATTAGGAGACATAAATATGAACTGCATATATGAATGTTTGCCCTTACATTCTTCCATATGAACTACCTACCATCATAGGTCCCGCTCTCCAAGAGCAGTCCACTTTCCTCCAGGATCCTGAAGTCTCCAACGCTGATGAAGTTGTAATCCACACCAGGCACCTCCCCTTCGCGGGGAAGCCGTGTGGTGCCTGGAAACAAAGCGAGATAAGAGAAAAACAGGATAAACATACGACTTCTCACATGTTTTCGTATAAGAAACGAAAGTGCAAACAAATGATAATGTGGAGAAACTAAAGAAAAAAAAAAAGAGTCTGCCGTTAGATGCACAGATTAGCTCGTGACATTTGTTTAAACTGTCTCACTTCACAGGATCTAAACAAAATCTGTCAGTTGGAATCCAATCAGTTTGGACGTCCAAAAATCCCAGCAAACCAAACATTCTGTTCTCTAACACGTTCCTGCAGTCTGTCTCCGTTCCTTGATACGTTCCTGCAGTCTGTCTCTGAAGAGAAAAGATGTGTACGCACACGTCAAAGGCCGTTATTCCGCACGTAAATCCAAGGTTGTTCATCATGTGTTGTTTTTGTCAAATCGTTGGTGCTCCAAGAAAAGTTTTATTGTTTAATTCTGGACACATTTGGAGTCCGATGCCATATATTGTAAAAAAAAAAACCTGAAAAGCATCAGTAGATGGGGTTCATTTCATCTCCTATGAATGACTGTTGCTTTTACAGGTTATTACTGTGACTCTCTTCATGTTTGTGGCGACAGCTCCAATCAGAAAACAGCGAGGTTATTTATATATGTAAATTACAATGGAAGTAATGAGTTGTGTAACCTCCTGGTGCGATTAGGGTTCACTCACTACCACAAAGAGCAACCTGAATGCAAATGACACGAGGGCATTCTGCGAGCAGCTTTTGAGCCCGTAGTGAAGTCACAGCCTACGTGAGTGTTGACGGGGGAGATGTTTTCTACTAGATCAACATCCAAATGATTTCAGTCTTTATTTATTTTTTATTTTTTTTACTTTTTTTGTTTGCAAGGGAAGCTGAACAGAGCACACAGAAATAAACCATTTTTGCATCATTTGTTTAAAAACCCTTCCTCTGTTTTGGAGACTGCTTTACTGCATTTGGTTATTAAGCATTGCAAGCCTGTCACTTCCTTCGGAGAGGCAATATCTTAATGTCATTAAATTCATAGATGCCTTTGCTTTGCATATTTTTGGCTAAAATTAATTTTGCAGATCACATTTTACAAGATGTACTAAGTCAGTACTATTGATACACTGTTAAGAGGCTTTCTGAACTAGGATAGGCCTCACAGCAAACAAGTGATTCTCAATAATTGAGCTAAACATTTCAGTATTTCCTTCCTTCCATCTTTTGAATTCAGTAGATATTCAAACAAAAGTTTGATTAAAGCTTAGAAATAATGTACATTTCTCTTTGGAATTTGAACAAATACAACTTGCAATCGTGCCTATTCCCTTCCTGCTGTGATTACCCACCACAATAAGAGAGAAAGTGATTGGTCTCCGCGGGGCCTTCTAATGTGCACCAGTGCGCTCCCATCTGTGCATGACGGAGCACAAATGGTCCCTGACCGAACTGAGTCTGGTAAGATCAATTTGGCTCATTATTGGGGATGGTAGCACATCAGGGTTGTGGGAGCAGAGGTTGGAGCCTGGTAGCAGCAGCGGCAGCTCATCCGTGATTTGTGACCCAGGTCATCTGCCACGGTTGGGTCAGCTGGCAACCTGCAGCAGGACTGACCAAACACTGATGAAGATGCATGCACTTAGAGATCGGCGTGAGCCACACTGCTGGTGGGAATGCCCGCTGCAGTGCAAATTCCACACTGACTATTCAGACTATCTGAAGAAGCTTCGACGCCATGTTTAGTGATGAGCAGAGAGGCCAAGGACGATGATCAGAAGAGGGCAATCCGGTGCCTAATAGGGTTGCTAACATATACTACAGTTGCAGTGGCAATCTCCCACAATAAGAACCTTTTTGTGATCAACCCCCAGAGATCAGGGGGAAAATGACGTTTGGATTTTTCATATGGTCGTTTTTACTGCACCATGACATGTTATTGCAAAGTATTCCCAGCACCGTGGTGGGGAGGTCTCCACACACAAAATGTCATCTGCATTACACTCTCTTGCTGTGGTTCAGCAATAGAGCATAGAGTACACAGCTATGCACGTTGAAGTGTTCTGTTATTTTGTCCTATATGTCGTTTATTTCGCAACAAATAATAACAAGATAATACATCTTCAAGGTTGTAGGCATGTTCTGGAAATACAATGGTGCAACCTCTCTCACACAATCCCCTTTAACTCCAGAGGTGATGCAACACAGCTTGGAAAATGCCATAGGGGTATGGTTACTTTTGCAAGGCACTGCGCCAATATATCCTAGTAGGAGTGTGATACCCATAGCATGGCCATTATTGTAGTAGAGCCAGGAAAGTGGGGGAGAAATATGTTTGGCAAGTTCTAAGAGAGTGTTGGCCCAGTGAATGTAATTAGACTTGAAGAAAAATGTACTAATTTGGTGCAATCCAGTGAAGGTCGAGCGGTCATGGAGATCTTGGAGACCATGAGGTGTGAACTGGCTCTTAGCTGAGTTTTAAAACACGTCCTTTCAGAGACTCGGTGGCAAAGAGGCTGACAAAACTTTAACTGTAAACCTGTACCTTTTGAAGTGCTGGTCACTCTGTCTAGTTTGAGGCTATTCCCCAAATTAGATAGACTGTTATTCAGGCTTGGTGTATTCAGACCAAACAGTAATACCTCATAGTTTTTTTATTGGTTAATGCATGTACTTCAATCTAGACAAGGTGTACGTGTTAGACAGTATCCATCCGTCTATCCATTGTTTATACCCATTTATCTGCACAGGGTTGCAGAAGTCTCCAGCATTGTGAATATTGTTGTGAAGTTAGCAACGCTATGACTGACCTGTGCACCCATGAGCATGGAAGGATTCAGCGTTCCTTTGGCAGAATGATGGTGATGTTCACATAAACAGCAAGATGCTAACAACAAGTAGCAGTGGCAATCAGCTGCAGTGTCGCCATTATCCTCATAGAAAAAAAAAAAAAAGAAACACTGATTGGTTTGATAACGATGTTCCACGGAAGTAACCCTAAATGCCATTCAAGCCTTAGAATACAACTATTTTGAAATCTTGTTGAAAGAGGCAGCAACATCTCGAAAGTGGAATTTTTCAAAAAGTGTAGACTCTGTGCCAATTAGCAGTGAAAAGACTTCCGGAGGCTCAATGGCCTATTAACCAAATTTATGTTGCTGCTTCCTTTTATTTTTTTTCTCCCCCCTCTTACATTTTCTCCCTAATTGGACTGTGACAGCTCCTCTGCTCAGGTACATAACAGTGGAAAAAAAAAAAAAAAAAAAAAAAACACATGCACACACCGACATAAAGGCAAACAAAAATCACTAGCACTTCACTTTAAAGTTTATATTAGTAAAAGCACATAATATTACATTTTGAGATAAAATATCTGCCTCTGGTGCTTCTCATTAACACCTTGTTTTCCTACTGGTGATAACTAAGGTACCTCAAAATGTCCCTTGTAGGCCAATTACTTGCCGACCAGTTATGTATAAGTCAAAAATCTACCTAAGAATTTATCCTGGATGTCAAACCAATATTTGCCATGAGCCTCCTGCAGTGGAGTTGTGGCCGAGGGCAAAATGAAACCAGCTTCTGAATATCTTGTCACACTTTTGTTTTTGCAGCTTTTTAAATAAAACAGTCCAGACTGGTCTTTTAAGACAACAAAGACTTCTGTTTATGTATCAAAATTGTGCAGATACCCCAGTTTATTGCCAGACAAAACGAGCCTGATGTGCAGAGGATTCATCAAAAGGAGAAATATTCTCAGTGCACACGGCGGACTCGGCAGGCATTGTTTGTCAAACTGTAGCAGATGAAATGAGTGCAGCTGGTCCAAAGTTACACAGGATCAATAACGCTCATGTCTGGAGAGCGCTTTCATACGTGGCATCCGACCCGTTTTCATCTGCATAAACGCGGGAAACAGATGGGCAAAAACTAACACGTGTCCTTCAAAGAACCTGCAAAGCACAGTCAAAATCTTTCATCTTTTTTCTAAGGTATGCAAACAGTTAAATTAAAACACTGGCTGCCACTCATCCATTCAATTATGACAGGGCTTGGAAGTAAAGATAAACTCTGCTTGGAACATTTCCAGCTCATAATTTTCCTGGGTGGTAAAAAAAAAAAAAAAAATGTTAATTTCTTCAGAAACTGCTCCCTAATTACAACTTTGATGTATTTGAAATTTTCTTGATTGTACTCAAGTTTAGACTTTGTTTTATTCATAGTGATTAATTACATTCCTAAATCTAAATTAGTTGTACGTTATTGACAGCTCTAGTATGCAAACCCACTCACTCACACACACACACACACACATATACATATATATACATATATATACACACATATACATATATATATATATATACACACATATATATATATACATATACATATATATATATATACACACACATATATATATACATATACATACATATATATATATATATATATATATATATATATATATATATATATATATATATATATATATATATATATATATATATTAGGGCTGGGCAACGATTAAAATATTTAATCGCGATTAATCGCCCTGATTAATCGCATTGTATTTACAAACTCCAAGAATGAATTCAAAAGTAGTGTAAAGAGCACTTTTATTTTAATGTTCTGCTGCCATATGAACAAAAGTGTTGTAACATTTGTAGCACTTATTTTATACTGGATATTTTCAACCCATCTATTGAATTTAGTGCACTACTTGATCTTTTCTTCATAAGAGAACAGCAAGCACTGCAGCCAAAATATGGCCTTTTTTGACCTGCTGTATATTAGCCAGTCCCCTAAGCTTGATGTATCATGAAACTGTTGACCTTTTGGGTTTTGTGGTTTTTATTTTATTATTACAATTAAATAATAATAATAATAATAATAATAATAATAATAATAATAATGTTATGTTCAGTGTTTTTTCGCTAATCCACCTCTTATATATTTCATTCCTTATGTAATTTTGTCTGTGTTGTGTGCACCTGCCTGTTGCTTTAATCCTATAAATTTCCCCGTCGTGGGATAAAAAAAGGATTAGCTAATGTTATCTTATCTTAAATAACACTTTTTAATATATGTACTGGGTTCTTTCAAGGTCTTAATTACATGTTATGTGTGGGCTCCAGTAACATCCATCCATCCATCCATCCATCCATCCATCCATCCATCCACTGATCTACCTGGATGTTCCCTGGAGGACTGAAACGCCTCAGTCAGAGACGTCTGTGGGTCTGTCGGGGCAATGAGAGAAGTTTCGTCTCCTCTCTCCGTTTCTGGGGCTCGACGTTTTCATGTTTTTTCACGTGCTTAGATAAATTTGTTGTGTTTCCACTAAAATGAACCGGCTTTTTACAAAACATACAGCTTGATTTCATTTACGGTATTAAAATAAAGCCAAACGGTGCTACTTCCTCTGTTCATGTTTTTCCGCTGCTGCGGTCTCTCTCAGCACAAAAACTTGTGTATTAAGTTTGTGTGAGAGCTGAGTGGGCGGGCCAGGCTGAGCCTGCGTGCTGATTGGCTGGCGCCGCTGAGCCATGTACGAGAGGGGAGGGGGAGCGGGAGAGTGCTGCCGTGACAGCTCGCTGCAGTCAGCGCGCCTGCTGACTGACACTGACTGAAAGCATGTGAGCAACATGCGTTAATGCGCGATAAAATAAATATCGCCGTTAATAGTGTAATGAATTAACGCGAAATTAACGCGTTAACTTGCCCAGCCCTAATATATATATATAGATATATATAGTTTACATACGAGAGCTGTCAATAACGTACAATTAATTTAGATTTAGGAATGTAATCTCTCTCTCTCTCTCTCTCTCTCTCTCTCTCTCTATCTACACATATATATATATATATATATATATATATATATATATATATATATATATATATATATATATATATATATATATATATATATATAAAACAAAAAAACGAAACAAAAAGAGACAGAGAGAGAGAGAGAGAGATCAGGTCCTCCGATGCAAGATGCCGCATATCTTGTATAAGTCTGTTGCAGTCTCGTCTTGCATCATCTGCTGGGGTGGCTGTATCAGAGTTGGTGATGAAGTAGGCCTCTCCTTCTCTGGGGACTGCTCTGCAACCTCTGGGATTGATGTGTCAAATAACAATTCTTCAAATAATAAGGAACATTACGAAAAACCCTGAGTATCCTCTTCATCGTTCTTTAACAGAGGGTCTTCATTCAGAGGCTTCTTCAGATCCGCTTCAATACAGAACGCTACAGAAAGGTCCTCCTGTCCACAGCCCAGGCCAGTCTCGTGGACATGTCAGTTTATTGAGAAATAAGACAAACTACAACAAAACTGGAAGAGCAAATATGAGTAAACTGAACACCGGGAGCTTAAGGACTGAGGAGAAGCGATCACTGGAATACTTCACAGGTCATTTAATAAACGGGATGATGTTCAGCTCTGAGGGGAGGGAAACTCAGGAAATCCGACTATTGCAATGGACGTAGGACAACAATATAAGCAGACATGGGAAAATACAGGGTCACCATGAACTAACTACAACTACAACTAAAACAAGCTAAAAGTCCATGATATCACAACGCCAATCTATCTATCCATCCTATCATCACTCATGAAGAAGACACCTTCACTTGGCTCATAGAAAGACCGCGTTTTGGGTCGGGACAACAAGGCCTCAGATCTTTATGTCCAATTTAGAAACATATATATCAAACTATATGTTTTGAACTAAACACAAGTGTTTCTTTGGTCCTGAAAAGTTTTGGCTGCAATCTTTTATAAATGCCTGCAACGAGAGAATGTCAAAACAGGAACGTCAGGGTAGTCAGTCAGAAGAGGCAGACGATGAATTTAACATGGAGAATTTGTGCACAGACTTTACGGTGTTACTTCAGACATAGAGGCTCAGGAAACAGGGGGGGGGGGGGGGGGGGGGTGACGAAGAAATCCAGACAGGCTTTTTCATCCTTCTTTTGAAGAAAGTGAGGAAGGCGTCATCAAGAATTTTAACGTGTTAATGTCACCCTGTAGAATAGATTAAATTAGGTTTAAGCCAGAAATGCGATGCAATCTGCATATCCACTGTATTAAATATTTCTGTTTTATTCTATGATAAGCTGCAATGGATATCAAATATGAAGAAAGGTACGATAAGGGAGAGAGGAAACCAGCTGCTGAATTTCTCTTCTTGGAGGTATGCAGGTCACCGAATCATCAGGGAAAGGGCTAGTATTAGATTCCTGCACTCTCTGTCTTACTACTCCTTTACCTCTGACTCACTGAATGCATAATGTTGTTTCCCTCTGAGTGGTCATGTTTAGTGTTTCGTATCTGATGTAAAAGCCAGAACGACATTAATGACGGCTTCGAATTAGTTTGGTTCAGCAGAGCAGGCAGTGCGGGCAGGACACAGACGCCAGCGACACAGATATGTTGCGGTGATATGAGCCGACAACGATGTGTAAAGTGGACCGCCGCCACAGCGACGCAAAGCGGGCCCGCTAATCCTTTTCCGGCGTCTGCATGATTGTCACAAACATTTGGGGTTAAATCCGTCTTCAGGTCGGCTTGTTCATCATCACCATCGTCTTTGATTTTCAGCAAACCGACTGAATTGCTTCGGGTTGGACTTTGTAATTAGTAAGTATTGATGTGTCACAAGGAGAGAATGACCACTAAAGCTTTAGCGCCAGAAAGATGAGAAGCTGGGGACTGAGTTGAAAAGTGGCAACCGACTTGCCTATTTTTCCAAAAAGGGATTTGTCTCGTGGCTGTATTAGTCCACTCCACTGCTGCCAACTTGTCACGCATGGGTACTTGTTACTGACCGCGTCTGATTTTTTTTAACAGACAAGGTAGCCTTTAGCATCAATTTTCAACGAGCCGGACAGTCTGACGGATTTGAACTCAAGCCCCTCAAAGCCATGAAATTGTTGGCAAATATTACCTGCCATTGGTGTGCCTCTGAACTCCTCAACACTGTAAACAGGAAAATGGGGAAACTGGCATTTGGTCATAGGTGTCAAACATGTACTGTTACCAAAAGTATTAGGTTTGCTAATGGTTGCACGGGTTCTGATCCGACCATGATTCGTTTCCACGGTCTCCCAGATCCTAAGGTAACTTGCCCATGCTTTAGGTACTTTAAAATACAGTTGTACTATCATGCATATTGTATATTATATTGTAGACTTCATGGTGTTCTGTAAATAGGTTGGAGTTTTTGCATTGTTAAACCTGAATGTTTCGTCTTATTTTGACCGGAGTATGCCATATCAGTAATTGCGTAATATTTACTCTGCTGTTTCTTTAGAGCTAGCTTTAGATTTTCTTCTTTTCCTTTTTTTTTCATTACTAATAATTGTGTGTAACTGTCCGCGTCTTTGCCTCTGTCACATCCGAATTTCCCCATGGTGAGACAATAAAGGAACATCTACTTTTCCAGATTTAATCACACCTTTAGGTGTAGCAATCTAACCAAACAATAACGAAAATGGGTGAAAAAGGTAAGTTAAAAAGTAGTTGAATGAAACATATCTATCCTTCATGGCAGTCAGAGTCAGGCCTGCTTTAATTCAGCCACCATCTCCTCAAATGCAAACTTTAAGCCACTTTCTATACCCGGCTCTGAAATATTAAAGAACCAGATGTCAGCGTAAGACTAATGAGAGTTGAGTTTGCCCTGTCTGTTCCCAAGTGTGTAAAGTCTGGAGATTGCACGGCAAGCATTTCGATGACAAGAGCTGATAACTGTCCAGGTAATTCACGGCCTGCGAGTGTGCCCACTTCCCACGACTGTTGATGTGGCAGATGTGTTTGCGTAGATGCCAGACTCATCACACAGATGCTGGAGCAATTAAGCAAAATTAAACAAAGTCGTCCAACTTCCTTTAACGGGTCGTCCATTAAAACACTTTGGATGTAAAACACATCCTTTCATGTGTTGTACATTAAAACATTCAGAGTAAAATTTGCTTTTTGAAATGTCCTCAACAGGCTGAAAGATGCACCTGAGGGATTACTAAGTGGGTTTGAATGTGACGCTAAGGACTCCTGACAGCACATGGTCAATGTCACTTTCAGGTGCAGATGAGAATACTCAGCTGATGTTCCGACAATAAACGCTACTTTAAACATGCAGTATGACCAAAAAAATAAAAGCCTCATCATAATCCTCACAACCATAGTGATATACTCATGATGCAAAGAAAGTACCCCCTCTGTAATGCTAAGGATTTTACGTATCAGGATATCATTAGCATGGCCTGTTTTTTAAACAATGTTCTGGAACAAATTAAAGTGAACTTTACAAGAACACAAAAGATGATACTTGGACTTTTATAAATAAACAAATGCACCCTATGAATTAGTAACTTGCAGATCCCCTTTAGCCGTTACAACTTGAAAGGCACAACTTTCTCCGTCTTCCATATTGCTGTGTAGGATGTTTGCCCCGTGCTTTACAGCCTTGCTTCAGTTCATTGAGGATTTGCAGATGTTTTTTTCTGCACAGCTTTCCTAAGGTCCCATGACTGCACTTCAGCTATGTTAAGGTTTGAACTTTGACTAGGCCATAGCAACACCTCTGTCCTTTTCTTTTTTAACTCTGGTGTGACAGATTTGCTGGGTTATTTCGGATCAGTATCGACTTGATGACCCAAATTAGGCCAGGTTTCTGGTTCCAGAATAGCCTACTAGAATTTACCTAAGCACTTTGAATTGTCTTGCTACTGAAAAGGGCTTTATAAATAAAGTTGCCTTGCCTTGCCTAAGCCCAGTGGCTCCACAACATGTTGTGTGTGCTGTACATTGTGTTTGTGTTCTCAAAACATGCAGCTTTACAGTAGGGCTTAAACTTTCACTTGTCTGTTTAACGGCCAATGTGAATCCTTCGCATTTAACTTTACAAATCTTCACATTTTACTTTACAAACCTTCACATTTTACTTTACAAACCTTCACATTTTACTTTACAAATCCCAGTTCTTGCTGTCATTCTTTTCAGGTATCAGAAGTTTTCACCTGAAAACCTTTACAAACACAGAGTACTAGCTCAGCCTTACTTCATCCGTGCTGCAATGAAATTTAATATTTAATGTACTAACTGCAGCCTACAGGGACCGAGAAGGAGCTCTTGTCTGTTTCGCAGTTTCTCTGACCATTGCACAGCTGGCGTGGGGTGAGTTTGGGGGATGTCCACTCAGGGGGAAGATTGCTAAATGCTTTCAGTCAAGTGAATTTGATCAGCAGCACCTGGTGGCAACTTCCTTCCTTAAGTCCTGCGGCGACAGCAGGGTCAACTTCACTCCCAGGTTTACCATTTCTGCATTTGCTTTTGTTTACCAAAAAAAAAAAAAAAAATTCAAAGATTCTATTATTTGTTACTATGGTGAAATTTTTTTTTGGCCACTCCGGTTCAGAGTACACTCAATAATGAAGTTAAATAGACAAACAAACAGGCAATTAACAAAGTGTTTTTTTTGTTTTTTTGTTTTTGTAGCGTTCAAGCGAGATTAAAAAAATAAAAGTATGATTCAAAAGTTTGTATGAACTAGTTGTCCTTCAAGAGTCACAGAAAACAGATGATGGGGTAATAAGGTGCTAATTGTGCAATGATGATTGGAGGCTTCATTTACAGAAATGTGCACTTAGTTATTCTGAGATAATAGTGTGCAAGTAGGCAGTAACATTAAGGTGATTGTAACGTACGACCGGCTAGTAACAGTGGGGTGATTATAAATTTAATTGATTTTAGACCAGGTAATGAGCAGACAGTTTCATTATGCATATTACACGAAGCCCAATAAATAGTTTCGTTTTACCATTACAATACATACAGTTGTTTAGTAAGTCTCTGTAAAAGTAAACAGGACTCCAAGTCAGTTGTGGAAGTGGTGCTGCTGGTGATACTGCAAATAACGACTTAATAAGGTGGAATACACTCTGCTATGCTCTTTCAGCATTTATTTATATGTGTACTCCAATAGTTTGCATTTCTGTGTTCATTTCACAATGGACAAAAAAAAAAGAAAACTGCTGAAATCCTGAAGGAGGCGAATGTGGAATTAACAGAAAGAGACAGAGCAATAGTGAAACAGAGACGCTGAAGGATGGGAGACTGAAAGCGAGGAGCCGAATGATGGAGGTGCCGTCACCGAGCGAGTCTCCGTCTCTTGCTCATTAAGACAGTAATTCAAGCAGGGGATTAGAGAGCCCGACTCGTGCAGCTAGCCCACTGACGGCTGCTGATAAATAGCGGTCGGAGGCTGAAACTGAAACACACGTCTATGTCGGAAGTAGCAGGTATGCGAGGAAAAGAGGGCAGTACGTGCAGGTGTGTTTAAACCAGAAGAGGTGGGAATGACAGGCAGCAGTGTGCAGAGAAATCCCTCTGTAATCATGTTGTGTCCAACCACTGTAACTGACCCAAAAATACTCCCTCTGCAACTGAGCTTTAAGAGGAAAAATCCAATAACTATTCAGTTTAAAGCCACCGGCCCAGGAAACAACACGACTGAGAACACGGCTCACAGGTATATAAAGGCATAGGAGACAAACGGGGACATGACAGAAAGGTAAGGAGCGGAGGCAAGGAGGGGGAAGAAAGTGAGCCGTACTAGCCAGATTCTCATTTTGCATAAATAAAACGAGAGGACAGTAAATGGAAATAAAGGGAAGCAGCTTATTTAGGACAGAGCAACTTTAAGTCCTGAGGGGGCAAGAGGGACAGTAACAATGTTGTGCACAGAATTTGGCTCAACCACCCTAAAACCTTTGGGAATCCGGATTTGTGGAGCATACACATATTTAGGGAAACTGTTTCTATGAAAAACATGTACTAATTCTCTTGTGTGGTCAAATTGGAATCTGAATCACGTCAGTATAGTCAGACTGTCCACTCAGTCATCATTTTATAAACAGAAAGTAGATTATTGCCTTTGTTTACTCTGATATGGGAAACTAAACATCATAGTACTTAGGAAACAAACATAACTTTATTTTAAATGCTGTACATGCAGTATCCTTCCCTGTTGCTGCCAAAATAAATTTAAATCTGGATATTAAGTTTGCCCCTTTTGCTGTAACCTAGTTTTTTATGTACGTAATTTCCAAGTTTTACAATCCTAACACTTAGAAACAAAATTTGATCAGTGCTTCTGCTGAAAGACACGCCTTTCATTCCCTTCCGTTTTGGGTGTTTTATTGATATAACCTTTTCCCCTGTGAAAAAGGGAATTGCATACATTTTTACAAACTCCAGAGACTGTGCCACCATGCAGTATTTACACTCGAAGCAATAAAATAAAAGGACATTTTTCAAGAAACTGGCACCTCGCGGTGGCTTCGCAAAGCACTTATAGAAAATGGAAAAATACCAAACACATTTCCATTAAGCACAGATTACTCCCAGCAACACAGCTGCCATTCTTTGCAGCAGATCTGTCCGTTTTCCATTTCCACCTAATTTAGTCCCCTCGTTATTGATTTCAGAAAGGAAGAATTGGTGCCGACGACCTCACAGACTCCAGCGTCAGCAAGGGACGCGGCAGCCACAGATGTAAAAAAAAACAAAAAAAAACCAGCATTATTTATGGACCTGAATATGACTTTGATCACTGTGATGATACCATATGGAAGTAAATAAGTTACATGAGGGTTCAAGTGATGTCCTTGGCTGCGTTGCTATGGTGACGCTTAAGTGTGCGCTTTTTAGTGTGCCTGGCAAAGAGCTGTAGATGACAATGCAGCAGTGGCATGTGTGTCTTAGCTGTTGTGATTTGTGTGTGCATGTGTGTGTGTGTGTGTGTGTGTGTGTGTGCAGACCCATTTCATGGAAAGCAAGGAGTGCAGACCCATTGCAGGATGGACTCCTGGAGCATCCTAAATATTCCCATAAGGTGTTTTGCACAAAGCCATATGTGTGCTGGAAGTTGCTTAGGGAGGCGCACGCCTGGCCTGTGGCTGGGTTTTAAGCACCAAATGGGAGCATGCTTGGCATACTTACAGGGTATGGTGCGTAGATAGAGGTTGTCTCGTATTATCTGTTGCAGTTTGTGGTCGAGCGAGCCCTTCTGGAACTGCAGACTGAGGTAGTGGCGCAGGTCTGTGTTCAACACTTTGCCTGCATCAACAGAGAAAAGGGCAGGAAAAAAATCAGCAAAGACATGACAGCACTTTGGGAGATTGGTTTGTTATGTGGTTATGTAGTAACAAAGTAAACATCTCATGTTTGCGGGAAATATATATATATATATATATATATATATATATGATGCAGAATTTGTCAAAATTCCAGCAAGCTATAGTGGGAAGTTTGTTGAAGGATATTGGAAATGTTTGATCCAAGTCACACAATCCAAAAGGCAATTCTGTTAAATGGTAAAGAAACCCACGCTTCTTAATTTGAGAATAAATCTCTAAAAAACAGACCGAAACAGGAACATTTTGCCAGTAAGTGAAAAACAGAAAGAGTGATTTATTTATTTATTTTTTTTACTGTGAATGTAAATATCTGGTTTTTCGTTGTTTGCTGATCTACATATTTTTATGGAGCGCAGTTTTGTACAGCAATTTATTGCTTAATACAAGGCAGGTTTCAGAGTATAAAACAATCATTTTAAAAAGAGGAGATAAAACAATTTCATCCTCCAATTTGCAATGGACACATAGAAACCTGAGCAATTCCAGCCCTCAGCACTTTACTTTGGCCTCTTGCTTATTTTTTTTGCTGATTACATGACTTTGGGTTATTTAGAGGCAGCGACTGGAATAAATAAGGTCTGAATGACGAAACAAGCTCAGAGAGAATTTGGGTAAACTCCAACTGCACAGCGGAAGATGTCAAAACAGATCGCTACTTTAGGTTCTTGAACAAATCCATTGTCCTCGTGTCCAGGCCAGCTTTCCTTCCCAGTCAGGTTTATTTCCCTTTTGATTCGCCTTTAGATTTCAATCTGATCACAAGATGGAAATTTCGTAGGGGGAAGTTTAAAGGTAAAGCTGAGGTCTTAAAGTTGTATCCCTTTTATGAGATCCTCTTGAATCTTCAAGAGGGAACCGGAATTCAAATCTGAAAGTAGTTGCAGTTTGATATCTCACCACGAGTTTATTTTTTTAAATGCTGTCAAACTAACTGCTAAGCACTCCGAAAATGCACAGAAGACTTTTTTCTCTCTCTGACTGCTTGAACATAGAAGAAAAAGAAAAAAAAAAACTGGTCTGAGTTGACTTTATATCGTCTCTAACCTTCCTTCATATGAAACAGCAAATCTAAGTAACTGTTGATGGATGCTGGGTTCACACTCAACTCTCTCTTTTTACAACTTCACAGGAGCCTGAAAAAAAAAAAAAAACTCTCACCAAGCAAGTGCAATGCCAGAACCTCATAAGTGAGGGCCCACAGATGGAAAAAATGCAAAAACGTAAAAGAAATCTGAGAGGGATTTGCATCTGCTTTTTAACTCCCAGAGGTCTTTGTGAAAACAAAGGAAGTTCTCGCAAAGTTTGGCGCACTGGGAGATTCTCGGAGCTGTCAAAGACGACTGGGAAGAAAAGTTAATGCGGTGAAGAACATGATGAGGGGTTTGGAAAACAGATCGTCGTCGTCGTCTGCCTACCGCGGCGTTCCTCGTCTCTTGACTGGAAGCAAGAGGAAGCTTTGAAAAAGACTGAAAAAAGGGCCGAAGAATTTTCGCTCAACAAACTCTGTTAAACAAAACTTTGCATCTGTAAATTTATCCTAAATGTATCTTCTGACAGTGGAGAAATGTACTGCATTAACTGAGTGAAAAATGAATTTGGTAAAATGCTCTTAAACTTTCTGAGTCCTTAGGTTTTGTCTTTCATTTCCACTCATGACAGAAATCAACACATTTCATTAAGTTGCCCTTGAACTTTATGTTTAAAACACCAATCCTCACTTAACTTTTACATTTAAAAATGATTTTTTTGTTCTTGCTGTGCTTCTATGCCTGCTTGGATCAGTCAGACTGATGGTCCTACATCCTAATGGCTGCATGTCATATGTTCTGCTTCTCTAATGAAAACTGTGTTACCTCCATCATGTCTAGCGTAGCGTGAGAAACAAAAAGTCATCCTGGGAACTTCCTCTGTTTAAGTTTAGGTTGGATGCAAGTTCATTAAGAGAAAAAAGGCTTGTTAACAAACCACATGTGGCCCATATGCTGCCTTGGGGTACTCAGCATATATTTAAATGTCATTTGCCGCTGATAAACTTGGGTACATTTTTTTCTAATCAATCTACCAAAAGTAATAACCTAGAAACACAAGAGCAGCTGAGAATAAAAATACGATTTAAAAGGACTATTCTTTTAAATACATAACAGATTTTTATATTAAAAGTGCTTCTCTGTCTTTTTTGTTTTTCACCTGTGTTTCAGGGTTCATTAACTCCCAAATTATTGGAAATCATTAATTGCGAAACACCCATTATGTTTTAGAGAGTACCCTTGAATCTCTCTGTTAGTTTCTATAATGATTTCTGATCTCTTGTCACGGGGTTTCCTTTTAGTTCTTGATCCTGAGTTTACATTGTTTTGTACTCCTCCTTGAATGAAAAGACTTACAGTATTTTGCAACCGTTTTCTTTGAGTTCTTTCACAGCTTGAGCAAGGTCAGGAACACCTGGGAAAATGGGCTTCTGAAGACTTTTCAAGACTTTTTCAGCCAATACTCAAGTTTAAATTCTGCCTGACTAGACATTTTTATTGATTTTTCTGAATGTTCAGCTGCACAATGTAGATGTAAAATGTATGGATTAAGGGTCATAGGGGTAAATAAATCTCTGATGAAGAAGGGATGGTTTCAGAGTCCTGTACATACCAAGATTCTGCCCACTGGACCTAAATGTCGCAGTTCTGTTATGATTCTGGCCCGGCTGCCAGAGGAGATCCTCTGACTCCTGTGGCAGAACAAGCAGCTCCGTTCTATTCGTCTGCTCTCCTGCATTAATATACTGAAGCTTTTCAGTGCCAGATTATTTGAAAGCCACAGTGTGAGTAGCTCTCCAGGGTTCCTTGCCTGCCTTGCCTGTTTCTGACCTTGTTCTCGTTCCTTGGATTTGCCTTACCCTCGCCTGACAGCTCGTCGGCTTCTGATCTCTGGACCAAGACCAAACGTGTACCCCACGACTCAGGCCTCTCGCCTAGCCGTTTGCATTTGCCTGCTTGATGCTGCCTTCATGTGCATGACCTTGGACTGTCCCTCTCAGTCCATGCACTGAGCTTAAAGCTGTCTGCAAACAACACTACGCCATAATTTAGCATTTCCATGTACAACACAAGGTAATGAGGCTGGTAATTTGGATTAATTTCTTCAGTCTGTTCCAACATGGGCTCATGGACCCTTCTCAGGAAAGCCAATTTTATAATCTTTCTATTTTTCCTTCTTTTTTTTCTTTTTTTTTTTTTTACTTTGTGGCATCCTCCTCTTGGTGATGCCTCCCCATCTTGTACTACCTTGACATTTTTGCAGAGAGTAATGACAGGGAATGTGTCAGAGAGGAACAAGGTCACCCACGGGAATCCCTTAGCAACGTGTTGCCATTTCACTGAGCATCAGCAGCTCTCCTCCTCCCCAAAAACTGGAAGTCAGAGAAAATAGCTGCATATGCTCTGCAGTGATGGAGGCTGTGCCTGGCGCCCCTTTGTGAAGCGACAGACTGTTAACACAGTCACTTAGACCGACACCTCGCTCCGGAGCAACAGAATTAGGCAAACACTTGAAGCTGTGGATTTAACTCCTTCTCGCATGCATATTTCATAGATCTATTTCGAGACGTTTCGAAGAAAAGCAGTTGACAAATTCCACATTATGTTGCATTATTGAGCGACGCCGACAAAATCTGACGCCGGCAATAACCCGCACAGCTAATATACTACCTCGAATACAACAGAGGATTCATCCTTTACATTAAAGATGCTGATTTCTAGTCCAACCTTCTGCACTCCCCTTGGCTTACAATTACATATTTATTTTGTACATTTCCTTAAATCCACTAAAATAGGTATTCAAATAAAAATATCCCTTCATTTTGTGCTGAAAAGGCAAGTTAGTTTGGTGTTAATATCAAAATCACACATTTTTACTCCAAAATACAGTAAATCAAAGCCAAAATAATAATAAAAAATATGTATATATCTATTTTTAATCAAAGTGCAAGGCTTAGAGGAAGCTTTTCCATCTGATTTATCACCAAGAATAACAATTGGTTGTGTACACCCTCTAGCTGTAACGGGGTCAGATGCCAGACTGTTTCCTGGACCATGTAACTGGGAGCTTTTTTTTCATTTCCACGCCGAACAGGTGCACAGAATCACTCATCTCCCTGAACTTTTGGCACGTTAAGTGGATAAGCCCTAATGCCACAATCTCAGTAAATGTATTTTGTGTGCATGGTTATGCATAGCGAGTCTTTCATTCCTCTTTGTGCTGCCTTCTCTAAACAGCGAAAATGGAGCAAATGCCTTGTGTCAATCCTGACATTTCGTTCAGAGACATCCTCCCTCAGGCAGGTGGACATCCACCGGGAGGTCGTTATCTCTGTTGTCTGACAGTCAATTAACAGTCCTCTGAATAGGAAATCTGTCTGGTTTGGACATGTTCCCTGATACTGTTCTCAATGCACTGGGCTGCACTATATTGAGACGGAAGCGAGGATTTCTACTGATTGTGCAAAAAAAAAGAAAAAAAAAAGCCTGGTGTCACAGAACACAGATGCATTCCGGAAATGTTTAAGCAAAAGAGTGATGTCTAGTTTCCAAAACTGAAAGCACTATTTTCTTTTCTCTAATAAATACACAAGGGAGGTCATTGCAGTTACTGTGACTTAACAGCGAGTATATTTCAGTGCACAGTGTTTTTAATTGTGTCATGAATGGGTCATTTGTCTGAGCAGAGGGACAGATATTCTCCCTTGACTTTATTAAAAGATTTTCACCTAAAGCTCAGCCGTAAAATACCCCGATTTTCACGGTTATGATGAAATCCTTCAGCCTGATCTGTGGAAAATGTATTAAAATATGTGCAATAATATAGCCTCTTGATTAAATTTTAATGAAATGCTCCTGCAATAAAGGACGAGCCAAAACGCCGCTGGCGGCTTCAGAATGAGATCTGGACACTGTCATTGGTGGACAGCAGTTCCGAACAGCCAATCTCATTAGTAATTTATTTTCACCTGAATGCTGGGGTGGCGGAAAATGTTTAATTTAACAGTTTGTTTTCTGGAATGCAAAATTATAAATCATGTTAACATTCAGGATGTGCAGAGCACAATGTATGGGAAAGTGTGTAAGACATTTTTTTTTATTGGCATTACTCCTCCGATTTACAATATGCATAAGGTAATAATTGGCATAAACAATGGACCATGAAGTTTAAAAGAAAAGAGCAGCAGAAACAAGCTTCTTCCATTTACTGGCAAGGCGTAGATAAGGTTGTCATTGACAGCCCCTGTCCCCACATCTCTGTTTAAAAAAATTACTTGGGTCCAAATGGCTTACAAGGTTGAGGCCAACTTATGCCTTCCAACAAGCTGTTGCAAGCCTTTAATTTAATTAATAGCTCTCAGTAACTGGGTTCTTAGGGCCAGTCATCTCTGTTTAAGTCTCACCTGCATCACAAACTGAGAGGACATTGTTTAAGCAGCCAGAAAACTCC
This sequence comes from Fundulus heteroclitus, assembly GCF_011125445.2. Taxonomy (NCBI): domain Eukaryota; kingdom Metazoa; phylum Chordata; class Actinopteri; order Cyprinodontiformes; family Fundulidae; genus Fundulus; species Fundulus heteroclitus. Next base: position 10,526,766 of record NC_046380.1, on the reverse strand, counting down.
AGCTCTGAGTGGACTAAAGAGACCAAGAGCACGCCAAGTTAACCTGAAGTTAACGCCACAACGACAAGATTTCTTCTCCCCAAAGATGAACAACTGAGGACTTTCACACTGGAAAAGGATCTATTTTCCATTTATATGTCCCGCCACTTCCATAGATCCATTGTTCTCTGTACAAGGTGTATAACGCCAACAAACGCAGACCACAAGGTCTTCCACGCCACACGTGATTTACCCTATCTTTGGTTCCTGTCCCAGGTTCAAGTTAAGGGCTTGAAGGAAAGAACTTGGGTCACGGATGTTGGTACAGTTCAGCTCAGGAGGTGGTGGTGCTGGAAGAAACGTGTGCCGATAGGACTGTCTGGGACAGGGATTGCTTTGAGAAGCGCACATATTCAATTAAAGCTGCACCAAATGTTAAAGGAGATTAATTCAGTGTCAACTGAGCCTCCCAGGTCAATTTTATTTGCCACTGCTTTTTAGGAGTTTCACAAAGACGCGCAGAATCTTGTTGAGCCGCGTTTCCGTTCCCAATGCCTGTTATGGTTCCCCCCCCCCGCTCTGCTCTGCAGTGATAAGTGAATGGCATGCTTGCGTGACATTTATTTAAATTAGAAAAGGTTGGTATAGTCTGTTTGGGTGTAATTGTGTTGTGAGCTATCAATACAGAAATGTCAGTAGGCTCGCGGTGGGGTGGGGCGGTGCTGCCACTTTACCACAGATCTGCCACACGAATGGTGAACTAAGTAAGGACTGTCGCTTTAGTTTGAAATTAAAAAGTTACTGATTGATGTGTTTGCGTGTGTCAGCGCTGGTGGTGGGGTTGGCACAAAAGGTCCAATAAGAGGGACGTCTAGCCACCGGTGAATAGAATGGCATTCAGTAGCCAGCAGTGTTGATTGGTTTAAATCAATGTTTGGACGATAAGAAATTATACTTTTCAAAGAAAAAGATGTTTGTCATCATGTGTGTTGAAAAGGCTGAATTCAAACCTTGGTCTGCCTTCTTGGTGTGATCTCAGTGCAGATTGACAGACAAAAACCTGGAGATATTTGAGTAGATACTATTAAAGTTATTAGTTCTTCCTTTCCAGGAGAAGCCCTGAAAAATCTATAATTGTAATCATATTTAATAGCCACCGTTAGACCATCAGTATTTTCCAATAACTAGATATGCCCCTGCAGTGCCCAGCGTCAGTGATGGGAAGTGGGATGTCCGGGTTTTCGCTCCTGGACCAGTTGCCTCCATGACCCGATCACAGATAAGCTGAAGATAATCGATAATTGTGTGAACAAATTGTTCTTGTAAATTTGCAGCAACAGTACTTATCAATTTAATCTACAATGGTTCATTATTTTTACTAACCACACAATGTGTTAACTTAGAATCAGCAATGAGAAACCACTTTAAAAAAAAAACCCTTTAAATAATGTTAAGGCTTCAGTTAAAATTGCAAAAAGCAGCCTTGCTTTTGCATCGATATTATGCAAGTAAAGATGTTATCAAGTCAAGTTATCCCATGCTAAATGAAATGCTCATTCTTAGCCCTGACAGTAGAAACTGAGAGAAGCAGCAAGTTAGGTTATCCTAAATTATTCTTTAACTCTGCTGTCACACATCCAGGGAGGGCTGCATCTGGGGCATGTCTTGTTTTTGTAATATGTAAATTATTGTAATATGGGTTGGAAAAACTGCAAAACTTAATTTCAGTATCCATTCTCTAGTTAGGAAATTGCTCTTGTCTGTATATTAGAACTAAAAAATACAAACAAAACCCCGACATTATCAGCCATAATATTATGACAACATGTCCAATGTTGACAATGTCCTCCTTTTGCCTACAGGAAGACCTCCAACCAGGGTTGGCAAAGAATATCAGAGAACGATGAGGTCGTTCTTTGAGGCCCCGCTGTCCTGCTGAGAGCTGTCTGAGCTCAATATGTCTGAAGATGTAACCGGTCTTCAGGCAAATGCAAGGATGCAGATTTTTTTCCAACAAAACACACAAACACAAATGATCAAATGTGCCGGGTACAATGTTCTGGCTGTTCTTTGTAAATAGCCAACCAAAAACATAGCTTCTAAACTTTCTTGCAAGATTTGTGTTGTGAAGTCCTACTCTGATGGGTTTATTTTTATTTTCTTATATTTCTTTGCTTTAAACCTCTCCTTTCCCACACCGCAGTGAAGGCAGACAGCTGCTGCTGGCACCTCAATCTTGTCGTCCCTCGACATTCATCAGGGAACATAATGACAGGTCACAAACATCCTCTTCGTCAGGGCCTCTTCCCCTGCGGCCCTCAGTCAAACCGGGCAGCAGCACCTCTAAGACCTCCACTTTGACTTCTTTCATCGTTCTCAAGTGACAAGCACACCTCCTTCCTCTCCCCGTCCCGCTCTAACCTTTTCAGCTTGCTGTGGACGTTTTGGGGGGGGACAAAACCGCCGCAGGGCGGCCACCTTTGCATGAGGAGTTTACCAAAGAGCCTCTGTTCAAATTTTCAGACAGCTGGACAAGAAACTAGGATCAAGGCACACGGTGCTGACTCCGCTGAGAAAAGCAGAGAGTGGTGTGCTATAAGCCTGGCTTATAATCTCACACCTCACACAGCGCCGTCAGATGAATTCTCTTCACTTATATAACTGGCATGTGGAGCGCTGCTGTGGCTGGAGGCTTCTTCAACAGAGCAGCGTGATGGGCCCATGTTTTTCAGGCTGTTTGCTTGGCTGGCCGGACACGGAGCTATGCAAAGTTAAACAAGCAGTGGCCTGACATGCCCAAACCGCTCACTGCATACTTAATTTCCTCTCATTTCAGCAGCAAGCCCACATTGGGAAACAGGTCTGGCCAAAGCATCATCTCAGATGACCGAAGAGAGATGCATGAAAGGCAAGGTGAAACACTTATCGTCAGAAGGAAAGGCAGCGTGTACGAGAGCCATATAACTGCACGACCATTCGTTTTTTTATGAAATGTATTACCTTTAATTGAATATATGAGGTTATAAGTAATTAATTAGATTTTATCTAAAAGAAACAAAGAAATAGGAGCTTGAATCTCATTTCACCATTACTCTGAGCCACAGATGCATAGGTTAGAGCCACGGCCCCCTGACATTACAGACTAGAGATATTCCCTGGCACGATCATAGCATGACACATTTCCAGCTCACTTATCTCTAAAGTACCGAGACATCTGCCCTTGTGGTACAAGTTAACTAACCATATGCTCTTTTCTCCTCTGCCTGCAACCCCTCCCTTCTGTCCATCACCGCTCTGAAGATGAAGGATTGACCTTCTTGCTTTAAAGTAAAGGCAGGACCCGCCCAACTCAGCAGAACTGGAGCTGTGATGCAGACAGAGCAGCATCAACCGCAATGCCGACAGAGCTGCAGTGATAAACCTCAGGAGCCAAAATGATAAAAAAGAAAAAACAAGAAAAAAAAAAACAAGCATCTCCATCTGCTGAGTCGTGCCTTGCTTCAGTGTTTTCGAGTTATCTTGTTTGTTAAATGTTCAAAATTCAGCTTTGTTTTTGTTGTTTTACATTATAATTTTTCACAATTTTTTTTTCCTTTATTTTTTTCTTCATGATAAGCAATTTATGATCAATGCTCCTATTGTATAATTCATGTAGTCTAAGCAGAATGAAAAAAATAGCACTGACATAAAACACCAGTTTTACTTCCTGGTTCATTTCTTAACATCTGGCTCTGATGATGTGTGTCACTACCAGAGTATTTATCCAGCTGAGTGTGTTTGCCACAAAAAAACAAAAATGGAGCAATGTGTGCAGTTGCATAATAATGCTACAGAGGGATATCTTTTTTATTTGGTTTCAGCAAATAAAGAACATGGTGGAATTCCTTCATTTTCTAACAAATTTTAGGCTTATTATGCCTTTCTGCATGAATGAGAATAGTCTTCTAACCTGATCATTTTACGTTAGATTCCATACTATTAGCTCTAGCAGATCTCTATCTCTATCTTTCTATATCTCTATCTTTCTATATCTCTATCTTTCTATATCTATATCTTTCTATATCTATATCTTTCTATATCTTTCTCTAGATAGATAGATAGATAGATAGATAGATAGATAGATAGATAGATAGATAGATAGATAGATAGATAGATAGATAGATAGATAGATAGATAGATAGATAGATAGATAGATAGATAGATAGATAGATAGATAGATAGATAGATAGATAGATAGATAGATAGATAGATAGATAGATAGATAGATAGATAGATAGATAGATAGATAGATAGATAGATAGATAGATAGATAGATAATATTATGGTAGATCACATTCTTTGAATTTAGACCAGATAACTTTGAAAGACACATTGAAATCTAAAATTGGAATGTTAAATCACAAGAACAATAAATCAGATTCAGCTTCTAAAAGCTTCTTTGTTGCATCTCTGACTTAAGGCAGTGTTTTTTTTTTTTTTTTTCTTGACCCACAGGGTTCTGGTTCCAATGCTCTCACCAGTCTTTCTCGGCAGAGTCAGCACTGTGTCCCCTGATGCCAGCTTTATGTTCAGCTGTCTGAAAATGTGAACAGAGGCTCCTTGGTAAACTTGAGCAAAGATGCTCACCCTGCTGGGTTTTTGTCCTTCTCAAATGTCCACAGCAAGCTGAAAGGTTCTAGTGGGTGTTATGTCAAATACTAACCTGAAGTTGAATTGCTATAATTTAGCAAGATGGAGGCTAAACAGCAGCTAAATTTAATGGACTTTCAGTTTAAATCAGTCTAATTCAATTCAATCATTTCGACAGATTCTAATTCAGTTGCATACATTTCTGCTTAAATTATGTTGCAATCCAGGCCAGTTAGTTTTTTTTTTCCCAGCTGATTGCATCAACTCATTTACTTTATGGCAATTCCTTCTCCTGACCATGTGGCGCCATTGGATGGTCGACTGCAAAAAGTAGTTAGAAATTCCTCATTGTTAAAAAGGAAACTGATTGAACTTAGCTTTTTTTTGTTTTTTCTGCAAAGATATATTTATTAGTATTTTCAACATTAATAGGTTGAAAGAACAACATAAAACACAATTTTTTTTAATTTTGTTATTCCTTTGATCAAATGTTGGAACGATGATATATTTGCTTCCCATACCGCTGTAGTCAATGTAGTGGGGTGAGAACATGCTGTTTTAGTATTCTGTGCCTCGTTGAGCTGCACAAATCTCTAAGAAACATATACTTTACTTAATTAGTTAACAGAGGTGAACTACATTGATGCAGCTAATCCATTGAGATGCACCAATCATTCAACCAGAGATTGGAATCAAACAGATTTCCCTTGATTAGCTCTGATCAGTGACAAATACATAAAGCATTTTTTAAATGTGCTTATTAAATGGATCAAAGCTGGAAAAAAATTCAATGTTTTTAGTCCAGAAACGCATAAATAATTGGTATGGACCTATCCTGTATGGATGCTATATTTGGTTAAAGCAATAAGTAAGATATTTACTGTAAAATCAACCCTAAATCATTCTTATTTGACACATAGGATGGAAGTGACATTCCCTATAAACAATCAGTCCTCTACATCAACAAAGTCTTAGTCAAGTTTTTTCTCCTTTCAAACCTGGAGGTAAGGTCTGCAAACATGAAAGCAAGTAAGAGAAGCAGACCAGAAATAGAACAAAATACAACAGCATGTCCTGTGGAAGTAAAAATTCAGTGCAACAACGGACCGTTGAGTAAATGGTGGGTGAAAGGCATTGTGTTTGTCTTATTCTGATTTTAACCATTAGGTGTCATCATTACTTATTGTTCCTTTAAAGTTCACGAAAAGTTGGAATCAGTCAAAATTGTTAACGGCCGATCAAATCACAAAGAAAACAGAAAATCGGTGTCAGTCAGAAAAAGCCTTATCGCCGCATCTCAGACAGAAAACAGAATTTCAAATACCACTGAAGTCAGCATCTGAAATGTTTGCACAGCATCGGGGAACACGCTCAACTATGTTTAAGACATTGTTTTATCAGCGCAAGCTTCCATTCCCAAACTCACCCGTTTTATTTTAAAGCGGAAAATCCCGAGGCTTTTATCTTTTAGGGCGAGACGGTCTTCTTTAGATTTCAGACATTTTGATCAAGGGCCGTCAGTTTTCTTCCATGACAAGAAAAACGGGCTGTCTGCTACTTTGTGTTCACATTTTCTTGCCAAACTAAAACTTGATGGCCTTGCAAGCTCTGCAGCAGTTCAACTTGTTTATCACTCCCGGATGAATAAGATGCTTTCAGACTCCTGTTTTTATGCCAATCTACATTTCTCACTGCGCGTCTTCTCGGCTGTAGACCTTTCAGTTTGGAAATAACTGCTGTGACCGCTAGGCATTTCTTATTTACTCCCACTCCTCACTTTCACCTGTTTCGCAGCCAACGACATGCGACACATGGGGGGGGGGGGGGGGGGGGGGGGGATGATGGCACAAATGCATCCAAACTGTTTCTGCGAGGGAGAGAAGCAAGTTTTCAGGTCATATTTAAAGAACAAGTGTGACTCAACCAGGCTGCGTTGTTCCATGCTCGCGAAAGGGTCGGCCTAATCCCAAGCTTGTTGTCAAATCGTGTCTCCATAAAAGTGAATTCGTGTTTTTTCAGGGGGAGGGGGGGGCAAGAATCCAACAGGGGTTTTCAATTATTTAAAGAGAGAGAAAAGTGTTAAGGAGGGGAATATATTAGCAGCTGAAAATAGGTGATAGTCGACCGTCATGCTCAGGCAGCAAGAGCCCGAGACAAGGGCCTGGTTTTCTTTTAACCAACCCCTAGCTGTGCCATCAGAAACACAGGTAGCTCGACTGAGCCCGCTTAGCTGCCAGGCTTGAACAGAAAAACAGCATCGCATTAACCGAAATCATCAAGCAATAAGTCTGCGATGAGCAAAAAGAGCCGAGTCATCCTCAGCCCAAGATGGCTGGCAAGCGTCGTAGTCATCAGGGCCGCCATTTATCACCCCATCCACCTGAGAGAGATGAGAGTAATACAGGCTATCGCAGTCATCTGCTTCAATTGCAACAGATAGGAGCGAAGCTACAAAGCGCTCCTTAATGCGTACGATCACACAGCCGAGTCAGGGTAAATCTCTGGCTCACAGTTTCCCTGTCTGTGAGGCATTTAGCCGACTGATAGATTGACACCGGGACATGATATTAATAATTCAACCAAATGCACAGTTAGGCAAAGATAACCTTGGAATAGAACCATAATTGTTGCTGTGGGGATGACACGTGCTAGCCTAGTTGTTTGCAGGCAGCAGCTGCTTGGCCAGATTTTGCAACAGAAATAAAGCGAACAGGGCTGTGTGTGCCAGAACACACGCGCAGGCCTGGGAGAGTGAGAATGTGTGTGTGTGTGTGTGTGTGTGTGTCACTCAGCTCGCTCAGCTCCTCTATTCTGGAGAGCATCCCTGTCGTATGTCATTAAAAGTTATTTTAGTAGGTCTGTCACTGGATACAGGCTGAACAAAAGGTGCAGATCACTTCAAATTTTACTCTCCTGGAATAAAGGGCCCCTACTCGGTTTGTCTCTTTCATGATCACGGCTTCTTGTGGAACGAGACGGACGTCATTTCCGCGCAGCTCAAAAGCAGAGGCAGTCCATCGCCTCCGCTACGACGCAGTTTATTGTTGAGTGAGCAAAGAGCATCCTGGGGGCAATAGGGCATCTTATGAAAGCGCACGGTGCCAGGAGAACACAAAGCACATATACATTTTACCCAATATGAACGCATGGCTCTGAACTTAGCCCTGGACGATGATCAGGACATCTATGTGAAATATTAAACGCTTGGCTCTCTGTCCGCTGGGATGGGGAGATCCAAGAAAATGTGCTGCATCTGCCTCATAGATTTACATTTCATTAAACCGTGATGAACTGAACAGATTCCAACTAAGAAAGGCACTGCTATCACTATGGTCTGATAGCATGAGCAGAGATTGAAAGACAAGGGATTCCTTTAGCGCTGGTTTCTGGCAATGCTAGGTAATCACAAAAGTGTCGCATTTGAACACTAGAAACATTTGCAATAAATGTTGAACACAAAAAGATGGCAAAGAAATCAAATGATTGATTTGAACTCTGTATTTAGAAAGTATTGCTGACCCCTATCTGTGCTATCAATAAACTCTGGTTAGTACTAAATGATGGTCTATATAAATGTTTGTCATTACAAAGGGTCCACAAAAGCAACAGAGCTTTAGAATCTTTTTTTTTTTTCATGTTAAACTTCTGAATGCTTCAGTGAATGTTGTCAGAACCATAATTTGGGAGTAAAAAAAAAAAAAATACACCATAAAACAGCAAGAAACGGATCATAGTCACAATATTTCTAATGATGGCGTCAACATAAGAATTAGAAAAGTTATCCAAGAGTCAAAGGCCATCTGGAGTTAGCAGGTACAATTATTTAAAATTGTACCTGCTAATAGGTAATTAGCAGGTAGGTAATTGTACCTATTTAATAGGTAATCCATTTAATCACAGTAGTCTTCATGAACACTTACTGTCAAGAAAAATTATAAATTTGAAGCTTGTTTAAAGTTTACTGCAGAACATTTGGACAAGCCAATGAACTGCTGAAAGAATAGCCTGGAGCAAAGCTGAACTCTTTGAGTGTGATCGCATTCACCATGTTGGGGAGGAGAAATTACATTGCACATTACCACGTTGTAACCAGTCTGTCCACACATGACATCGCTTAATAAATTGATTAATAATCTCAGTTGTTTCATATCTACAATAATTCAATGTGTCGTACCACCTCATGGCACATAAATGTATCAATGGATTACAGTATTGAGATTTATTTGCGTGAATTACATAACAACAACTGATGTCAGTTGAATTCAATTTTATTCATATAGCGCCATTTCACCACATACAGTATGTCATCTCTAGACACTTTACAAAGTTAAATTCAGTCAGACAGATTTGATTGAATTTGACAGTCAATATGCACATTTTAAATGTATTGGGGGAAACTGTTGATTTCTTAAAGGGTAACTCACCCCCACATCAACTTTCTTTTGCCAGTAAGCTGTTAACATGGTTATCTTATAGTACTGTCTGCATATCCTGGACATTATTTTGAAAAATCAGTGCATATTTGTTGAAATCCTGCTTTTGTGTCTAAAATCGTCAGTGTGGCGCCCTCCTAGGGCTAAACAGCGGTCTTGCATTGAATTTGGAATTAACATTGTTATGGTTAACCTGACGTTTGTAGCTCTGCCGCTCTGGGGTATAAAAGCAGCTCCCTCAACTTCCAGGGATGACGGGGGTGAAAAATCCTCCACCTGAAAAGACCAAACTGTGGCGTAATAACCCCCAACCCCCATGCTGAACAGCCCCCTCCCCACCTGTTCCCGCGTATCCCTGCCCACTTTGATGCGTTTTTTCACATTTGTCTGGGGGCGGAAATATGCTTTGCTTACATTGAGGGTGAGTTACACTTTACGTATTTAGAGTATTTTCCCTGCTATGCATGGAAATGAAAACAAAAACATAAAACATTCAAGAGATAAAACATTCAAATGAATCATAACCAACATATAGGCAACAATGTTTTTTCTTCTATGTTTTCATATGAGACTAACCAAGCAGTTATTTATTGTGTCTCTTCTCTAACTCCCAGTGGGTCGAGGCATATGAGCGTTCACACTGAGCCTGGTTCTGGTGGAGGTTTTCCTCCCTGTTAAACGGGAGTTTTCCTCTCCACTGTCCCTTCATGCATGCTCAGTATGAGGGATTTCTGCGAAGCCATCAACAATGCAGACGACTGTCCACTGTGACTATGTTCATTAAGGAGGAGTGAATGCTGCTTGGAGAGACTTGATGCAATCTACTGGTTTTTCCTTAGATAGGAAACCTTTTGACCAATCTGTATAATCTGATCCAATCTGTGTAATCTAATTGAATTTGACGTTGGAAAGTGCCTTGAGATGACATGTATCATAAATTGGCGCTATATAAATAAATTTGAATTGAATTGAATTTATAACGGATTTTTTTCTGTGTGTTTATCTAACCCCAACATGATGTTGAACTCTGCTTCAGTGGACACATAAAACTCTTCTATTCCACATAAATCTGACAAGAAAATTCATAACACACACACAATATCTTGCTGAAGCATATGATTACAGCAGGCTAATTCCAACCCAGATAACAACCCATCATTATGCTTTGAAACCCACAAGAAAACATGGAAGTCATTTTTAGAGCTCTAGACAGTGAGGCTTGCAAAGGTTCGGCCATCCCCATTTTAAGGAGCAATACCTCGCAAACAGCTGTACTTTTGATGTTCTGCAGCTGTGCGCGTTCAGCAGCCGCCGTGCGCAGTGCTGCTGAGGGAGCTTGGAGGTGATAAGGTCATGATGAGCGATTCAGAGGATAATGATGGCAATTCCAATAACTCTTCTCGCTCGCTGCGCGCCCACTCGCTCATGAAGCCGAATCCTAATCCTGGGCTCTAATCCTGCTGACTGAGAGGTCCCACAGAGCCATTTATAACAATGAAAGTAATAAAAAAGGAAGCCCAACATCCATCCGCCCAGTGTTTATGACAGGACACTCAGATTACATCAGCTCTGACACTGAAAATATCTAAAGAGGAACCCAGATGAATTCCCCAGTTGTTACTTCATTTTATAACCTGCCAAGCTTCTTGTATATTTACTGCAGCAAATATACAATGTATTGTGTTTTATACACAGTTAGGGGAAAGTGGTCGTTTTTCCCCACAGTGCATAGTGTTTCATGCTCATCATAAAGTGGATGCAACTTTTCTTGCGTCTTCAGTCGTGGCAAAACCTTTAGTGATTTTAGCGACAATGACTGCTGTGGGTTTTTTTTTTTTTTTTTTTTTATGAGAATGCTTGGAAAGTTTTTTCTTTTAAAGTTTCTCAATTTGACTTAAAAGCAACACTCACCCACACTGAATAAGAAGTTTAAGCATAAAATCATTTTACGTCTCCGGAGATGCTCATTAAGGTCCAGGCTCCCGCAGGATCACACCAAAACTTTTCAAAGGTTGTGTGTGTGTGGTTTCTTTTTAGATGTGCTTTTGGAGTGCTCTGGTGAAAATCTGACACTTCACCTCAGCCTCAGATCTAACATTCTCTGTAAATGACTTTGTCTGATGATTGCTCCACATTTTTCGGCTTTTATCTTCCCATTTTCCCTAAGAGATCCTTGACAGGAAAAACACGCTGCAATGATCAGCAAGCTTCAAGAGTGAGTGCAGAAGTAGTGTTAATAGGGGGATTTCTCAACACGCACAACCTGTAAATTGGTCAGATTGTTAAATTTCCTAAACCACGCGGGTTTCTTCCTGTTGTCTGCAAGCTTTTATGTGTTTTAGCCCTTGCAATTGCCTCTATCTCTAGTACTTGATTTGTAGAGTCCTGCAAAAACAGTTGTTCCAATGTTTTTTTTCTTTTCCCCCAACCCATAAACAGAACTCTGAATTTTCATCACAATGGGCATTGAATTGTAGTTTTTATCCATGTGTTTGTGGTTTTTTTTTACTCTGGATGGATGGATGGATGGATGGATGGATGGATGGATGGATGGATGGATGGATGGATGGATGGATGGATGGATGGATGGATGGATGGATGGATGGATGGAAAAAGGAGGTTGCAGGATAATTGTGCTCAAACTGTGGAGAAAAAGGGCTACGGTGTCCATTTTAGAACAAGTATGAAGATAAACAAAATATGAGAGCACAGTTGGATCCCTGTGTGACACAGATTTTCATGAAATACTTTCTTTAACCTTGACTCATTCAAGGTCGCACCATGGATGTCGACATCATACAAGGATTTTTACACAGAGAGGAATTGAACTGCAAAAGTCCAGCTGGGGTTGATTGGACATTGGGGCATGCTTGCTGATCTGCTGCCTAGGATTAGCTGTTCACCGCAATTATAAGGCTTTATTGGCTATAGTTACTGTCAGAGCATGGGGCACAGCAGAAAAGAGGGTTTGGAAACACCAAGTGCTTCAATCCTAATTGGTTAAAGAGCTTTGCACAAAAAGGTGCTAAATGACAGACATTCTGCCAGTGGTAGATCTGGAAAAAAAGAGGAAAAAAGAGAAGTAAAGCAAAATTTGAGTTATAACGCTTAGAACATGGGTATATTTGAAATCCTCAGAGAAAATATTAGTATATAATATCATATATTTGTGCTTTTTTTTTAAAATAAATTAAGAGTAAAAAGATTAATTGCAAAGTTGTTGAAATGTGTTGACAGGTAGGAAATGCTGTCTATTCAGAGTCTCAGAGTCAGAAACTCAGTTCCAGAAGTACCTGACTCATACAGCAGCAGCAGCTGCCAGCAAAGGCACTCATGTTCACAAACTTGGCAGGGTGGCTGACAAATCTTTTGCAGCCATGAACACAGCCTTGCTTTTAGTTTTGCGCTTAGCTTGATTGTAATTTCGTTGGAGCTATTGACAGCGGTGTAAACAGCATATGACAATCTGTTCCTCCGAGGTTATAATAGAGCAATAAAAATGTTTGAGGTAAGTTTCCCGCAATTTCTGTAATGATCTTTTGACCAGAATTAAATGACACAAAGACTTGAAATAATGGGTTCCCTTTGGTAAGAAGCATAAAGGGAAACTTAGTTAATTTATTAACTTTGACAGCACTATTCATGCGTAATTGTATTCAATGAGAGAAAAACTAGATTTCTAAGTGGCATAATTTCACTTTAGCTGTGGTGCTAGATAAGTCTAAACCAGTGATCTGCGTTAAATGTAATTTCATATTTTTAGAAGCCAAAGATCTGGCCAACTGCAGCCTGTAACGAGCATAATCATTTATGCTATGCACCATCAAACAAGTGAGCGTGTATGGCCTAGAAACCTGGCACTGTGTTTGCTCAGGAAACCTTTGCAGTATGTTTGTTTACCTTCAGTGCAGAATAGAATAATTCACTCCACATATGCAGTGAATATGGAGCGCCTATAGTAATAGCCACCTGTACATATAGTCATACTACATGTAAACTGTTATAATAATCATCTGTATAGTATGCTATTGTACATATCTGTAAAACTCCATTCACAGTAATATCCACCTGCTATTGCACTTCTGGTTAGACCTAAACTGCATTTCGTTGCCTTGTACCTGTACCTGTGTAATGACAATACAGTTGAATCTAATCTAATCTAATCTAATCTAAAAACATATAATGCATCCAAAGATATTTTCTTTTGTAAAAAAAATAATGAATTAATATCCTCTTCAGGTTAAAAGAGTAATGCACCAGCTCAGACAAGTGATACGGGTTTACAACAATATACTGAGGTAAATGTGACAAAAGTATGTTGCACCATCGTTTTTTAAAATGTTTATTCAAAAATTTGCAAAAATCCAAGTTTAAATAAACTAAACTGAACAAAACATAGATGTATTTCATTGGGATTCTTTTTTTCAAAGCAGTGCATGATTGTAAAGTGGAAGGTGAAAGATTACCATTCTTACAAATAAAACCTTAAGCTATCCATAGGTATTCAGCCTACCGATATAATAAAATGTAAAAACCTCTTTAATGTGCCATTAAAGCTGCAGGCCTTTTGTGGTTCGTGTCAACCAGCTTTACACGTCTAGAAACAGAAGATTGTGGATCTGTGAGCAGATAGATTCATGTTTAGGGCTTTTGCCCTCCTGAAAAGTCAGCCTCTGTCACAGGCTCAAGTCTCCTACAGCTTCGAACATGTTTTTGCCCTGGATTGCACTTTGTTAGCTCCCTGCATCTTCCCACAGTATGACCCGGTTCACTGTCCCCGCTGAAGAACGCGGTCCCACAGGACGATGCTGCCGTCACCATTTTTCACTGTGTAGCTGTGAGTTTTTCAGCCAAACAACATCTATATGCAGGTCTCATGAGACCATAACACATTCATTTACATTTTTGACAAGCCTCCTGCATAGAGTGCAGGAATAAATGTTCATGAAAAAAATTATCTAGTTATCCTGTTAGCAGCTTCTTCCTCCTGAGCTACTGATCTCTATAGCTCCTCCATTGTTACCAATAGTCAACTTGTCCACTTTTCTGATAAATGCTGTCCTTGCTGGCCTGCCATGGTTGGGCTATTATGTTTTTATAATGATTACTGAGAGGAATAATTTGCATTTTAAAACATAAAGCATACATTCTCAAGATAAATTTTCACAAAAAAAAAAACAGACAAGGAATGCGCAGATTTTGATTTGAACGTTAAAAATTCCTACTAACTCAAACTACACGTCAGATGAGGTAGGGCTGCTGGCGAGAGGGCACATTTTCTTGAGCAATTTAAGTGAACTCAATCTCGAAACCTGTTTTGTTCAAGTGCAGGCGAGAAAGACCCATTTAATCTGCAGCACACTGAAAACACGGGCTGCAAAACTGGTTCTGGGGTTCATTCGTAACTTTCATAACGAGGTGAAAAGGTTCAATGCCGCAGGAGAAGGGGACAGTTGCAGAGAGGACAGGAGGGTATAGATGGATAAGGAAGGAGGAAATTCACAGAAGAGGCCGAGGAATCGCTGTCAGTTGCATTTTGACACTTATTAGGCAGGAAGTCGACGTCGATGAGCACGGAGACCAGGCTTTGACATGTCCCTGGCTTCAACAAAAGTTCACTTTTAAACTGTGTCAGGACAGAGGGGCATGTGAGTCAGCAGAGGCTGGAGATAAATTGAAGAGGAAATAACATGTGGGACAAGACAAGCTCTTAGAGGTGGCTGGGGATGTGAGGAGTACACATGACATTCCGGCGACGATCTGGCTCAGGTGTGTGCTTTGACCTGCTAATAATCACACATGGGCTCGTTGTGACAAATGGGAGAAGCCCAACAGGAACACTGGCAGCTTGAATGCAACAAAACCCAAGCGAAAGAGCATAAATGCCCTTAAAAAGCTCCCGTGTTTGGCAACGCAATGCAAACCGAGCATTAATGTTCTCAATTTTTTTTTTTTCAATAGCTAATTTAGAATTGACATTTTTTGTTCGCAGTTTGAACAATGGACAAATTATTTAACAGTGGGAAACTATTTAAATGTCTCCATCCACATAAAGCACAAGAGCGCTGACTCACCACACACACCCCAAATAAAGCCGCTAACAGGAGTGATCTCTGAAGTAGAAACAATGTGTTTTCATAACCTCTGCAAACCAGCAGCTCTGCACAAGAGGCGATTTTTTTATTCCCCCCCCTCCCCTATTTGCACATGGCCCACTTCAAAGCACATGCAAATCTACCGCAATCTGAGTGCCTGCTCTGTAGTTAACTGTGAAATCTGCAACAGATACGTTGATGCTATAAGACAGACAACCTCAGGTAAGTGAGCAGAGTTAAAAGTAGAAAGGAAAAAAAAAGAAAAAAAAAAAGGAGGCCATGTATTTCCTGCAGACAAATTATGTAACCGTCAGATCACGGTATCCAGACCTGAGAAGCCAAACCTAAAAGGCATTTCAGGCACGATGTCTGCTGAGCAAGTGGATCATGATGTAATGTGATGAATCTCCGGAGACACGGAGTTGGGATGGTATAGAGGCTGCCATTTTTTTTTCAGAGAGTAACCTGCACTGCAGCAGGGATGCACGGAAAATGAAGAGCACAAAATAAAGCTGGGAATGCATCCAAACGTTAGAACTTTGTGTTCCCTATTACAGTGAAATAAAATGAATCCGAGAATATGATTGAAGGCTGATATAGTAAGATGCTGAAATATTTTTTTCTCAATGTTGTTTGGCTTTCCGTCATTATTTGCCGTTACAAAAGCAATCCTCTGTGAAACGGATTTAATGAAAAATCCAACTTGCCACGGAGAAAAAGTGGAAAAACTATAACTGTAAACTGTCTCTCTTCGTGTTGTTATGCACACATATATATGCACATTTGTGCATTTTTTTAATCGCCATTAAATATTTCTTTTAATTGAGTGTTATTTCTCTTGCGTCGCTAATTTGTACTTAGTCTCTTGTTTAGTGTTTTTATATTTCTACTTTTGTGTGAATGTGAATGCTTCCATTTGCTTTTCACTTTGCTGGTACACCTGAATTTCTCTTTTGAGAGACCGTAGAGCATATTTCTATTTTATTCTGATTAAATGTACATCTAATGAGGCTATGGACATGGCATGCCAAGTAATCCACGCTCACAAGGAACCTAACAAAATGACAATATGTGTAATGTGAAATTGTTTATTACTATGCTAAGAAGATGATCTTTTTCTTTTGGTAATAACTTCAAGGTGTTTCTTGTATTTGAAAACCAGGTGAGATTTTTTTTATCCATTCTTCCACAAAAACCTTTTAAATCTTGAAGGTTCGGGCCACCTCCTCTATGCACTCTGTTCTTCAGGTTTTTCCATGGATTTTTAATTGGATCAGGTTATTAGCTGTTCTTTTCTTTATCTGAAACCAATTGAGAGTTTCCAGCTACTACCTTGTTTTATCTTAAAACGGCGATAAAGAATGTTCGAGCACATCTCTCTATCTCTCTTCTAATTACACGGAGACCGCCATTTATGTGCAGAAAAGCAGCCAAACACCTTTATGTTTGCACCTCTGACCTTCACTGGTGCCATGGTGATTTCAGAGCGACGTGTATTATAATTACTCTTACAAATACGGGCGTGCAATCATAACTAGAGAGTTCAAATTGGGTCTAATCATGTCAGGCTATATTCTCCCAGCATTTCAATGGCCTATATACAGTAAATGTTCTGAAGGAATTTTCAAATGTCTTTAAACTTGCATTTCTTCAGCGTACATTGGAATCTTGGACTGTGTGAACACATACAGGCCGTTTATCTGGTCAGAAATCTTTTGAGGTACACCTTCTACTGCCTGATGTATTATAAAATGTCATTATTTTCACTTCTGGATTAGGATTCCAAGGTTGCTCTCTGAAAATGTAGAAATACTTACAGTGTATAACCGATGCTATCAGTATGTTTTACGTTGCAAAAGTCTAGGAAGATCTCTTTGCTTTGACCCATCACGGGATGCTTCTCGTGCCAAACCTCGGTAATAGAAAAGCTTTATGTAGTCCTCCAGTCAAGAATAAATAGGTGGATGATTATTCACACTGAGAAGGGGTAGGTTTGCTTTTGTCTGTGAGATTTTGACTGCTTTCTGGGCTTTCCATGCCATTTTGCAGCTTTACTTTCTTAATATGCTTAATTATTATTCCTTGTGTCATTCCACTTTACTAAACATCGTTAATGGACTACTTTGTTTTGATTTCTTGGCCTGCATGGATTACTTTAGTTGTCATCAACATCAAGTGCGAGTTTCAAATTAGCCAGCCATTTAGAAGCATGTCTGCAGAGAAGGTTCTAACATGTTCAGTACTTATTTTGTCCTCTGTATAATTAGAAATGCATTTTAAACAGACATAATACTCATATATTTACTCATTAGAAATGACCCCTCTTGATCAATTAAAAAAAAACTCAGATGTTTCTAATAATCACAACCCAAACAAGGGCTTGACACTCCGATGATCACAACTCTAATCCCCACACTCATGTGGGGTAAAGCTACCAATTGTTTCTGTAAAGTAATTTCTCTGCATAGTAATTAGCCGCCATAAACACTACGGCTAAATGCCCCCACAGAGGAAAAGGCTGTAATTATTTTCTGTGGAAGGGAATTTTTCATCGCGTTCGCTGAAATTCACTCAGCAGATGGTAACTTTTAAAGTTCTGCCATTGTGTAATAATGGGATGTTCTCGTTAAATGGAGCCTCGGCGGGCTTTGCTTTCAAAGGACGGCCCCGGCTTGAGAGAAATGGAGATGGACGGATGGCTGCAGGCCGGGAAGCGGGAAGTTTATTGTCTTGCCAAGGTTATGCTGCACCCTATTTACCTGTGCAGCTTCACTGACCACACTGCTCTTCATGGACTATCAAGAAAAAAAGTAACAACTGCCTGTTGGCAACGCGCTCACACACGGAGAGGCACACGTTTACACACTAATTCCCCACTAATGTGTTCTGCAGTGGAGGCATGACGCATGCTGACACCTCTGTATGAATTATGAAAGCATAGACCAAATCAGGCATTAGTCTCTGTCAGGCCGAACAAAAGGAAACGCGGCCAACTTCAAGCAACGCCGCGGTGAATAATATACAGAGGCTAAATCCTGCCGACAAAAATTCGCCGACCGCTTGGAAAAAAAAAAACGCCGTTTTCGACATGCCCACTAAAGCTCTGCCAGTGGTCTCCGGACAGCTCCCGCCACCCACTCTTTGTGGTCCATCGGCAGAAAACCAATCGCCCAACTCACCTCTCCATGTGAAGGAAAGAGCACACCATGCTAAATCAATTAAAGCAGAAATATGCAATTTGAGGACAATTATTTATCTCCAACAATATCCACGCGGAAAGTCCATAAGGGGTTTTGGAGGACAATGATTAATTTAATCAAGTGTGAGTGAACTTTCTCCAAAAAAATCATGCCGCTCCGAAAGATAATCCGCTTTCCCTGAAACGTTTCCAACAGGATTAGCCCCTGAGGGAAGCTTGGATGCGTTTTACAGGGTAGAAAGGGAGCAACACCAAGAGAGAAGGAAAGTATGCAGAAAAGGAAACAGGGCGACGGAGATAGGAAGGGACGGTTAGATAGATGGAAGGAGAGAAAATAAACTGAAGAAAGGGGAATGGTAATTGGAGGGCAATTAAAGACTGATTGTGTCTAAGTAGCGGCAGTGTGGGCAAGTTGCATAATATCATTTAAGATGATTTTTTTTTTATTCAGTTTAACTGGATCAATGTTGGTACTCACTGAAGCAGAGGAAGTTTATCATGTTCACATTTTTTAGATGAACATCAGCATCTCCTTAATGGAAGTTATTTTCCCTTCAAACCAAACTTTGTTTTTTCTTAATTTCTTTAATGAAGTTGCTTCTGCGGACTAAAAATGGATACAATTAGTGTTACCTGAACTGATAACAAGTCTTTTTTTTTTGACGAGTGGAACTCTTTGTACGTGCAACCAAAAGGCAGCAAATGAAGCTACAACAAAACTAATAAAAAATAAAAAAACTAAACTAAACACAGACTCTAACAAACCCCCAATAATTAAGGCCTGCTGTTTGGTTTCTCAGTCAACCTCCATGACGATGGAGGAAGAAATATGGTCCAAACAGCAGCTTTGTTATTCAGCACTGGTAAGGTATGACGCTTCCTCCATTAACTTAACCACACACTTGAAACTGCATTATCTGTATGCAAACAGAACTGGTGCAAAGCAAAAAAAAAAACGAGCTAAAGTGGAAATCCAGTTGTGTGTAGGAATAAAAGCAGCCCCTCATCAAAAATTCAGACTGATAAGGACCAGGAGCCAGTAAGGCAGCAGAAATGCAGCTTTGCTTTAATTCTTAGTCTTATTTTAATGTTGTTTAATCTATAACTTATGTTTACTATTTTTACTCACAGTATCATTATCTTGTCTTTGTTAATTTCATTTCTTGGTCCGGCGGGAAACGAACGCAATTTCGTTGAAAAGCCGACAACGGTGTGCAATGACAAGTAAACTTATCTCATCTTCTCTTCATTGTTTCAAACCCCGGTTTTAAACGCCGCCGATAATAATATAGTCCTACAGCAAAATTCTCTGTCGTCAGCATTTCAGCGGGAAAACAAAAGAAATGAAAAAAGGATGCACAAACGATTTCCACAGTCCTTTTACTTTTCTGCTACCATTCCACTCATGATTGAGACATTTTTCCCATCTCCTATCAGATATAATGAACACACTGCAAAAAGAGAACTAAAAGTAAGTAAGATTTTCTTGAAATTAGTGTATTTATCCTTAATTTGAGCAGGTAAATAAAATGATCTGCCAATGGAATAAGATTTTTGGACTTAAAATAGGAACAATAATCCCTATGATCTTATTTCAAGTCCAATATATCTAACTATATACTAATATTTTAGTATTTTGACCCCTAAAATAAGAATTTTAGGGGTCAAAATACTCATGCTATTGGCAGATAATCTTATTTACTTGCTCAAATCATGGACAAATACACAAATTTCAAGAAAATTATACTTATTTTTTGTTCTGTTTTTGCAGTGCATGGTTAGGTTTTAATGTAAGATTAAGTGTACATAGGTTTGGATTTTTGCGTTGCTCCTTCCATCATGTCATGTGCCATCACCCTCTACCAAAACAAAAAATTAATAATTTGTTGACATTTAAACATTTCTAACTATACTCTCCGACAGTGCTATAAAGATGCTTTAAAGAGAGGGACAAATGTTATATTCACATTTTTGCTGCATGACTGAAAAAACATATATTTTAAAAATGCCAACCAGAATTTTGCTGCATGATCCAAAACATGCATGCAATGAAGTGTGGAACAGATTTCTAACAAATAGTCCAAATAGTCTAAATTTGAAGCAAGTCATTGGAATTTGCTTTGGTGATAATGTGCTACACATAGACAAACATAGAGTTGACACACGTAATTGTAGAAATATATAATATGAAATAATCAAAACAAATGCAAGTTATATAATAATAATAATAATAATAATAATAATAATAATAATAATAATAATAATAATAATAATAATAATAATAATAATAATAGAAGAATAGACAACACAGCCTCCATAAAACAGGATAGAAATGTAATTAGGAAATCTGGTTTAGGGTAAAAAGTTTTCTTTTTTTTCTGCAGTTTCAGTGTGTACAGAACAAAATGTTCTGATGTCAAAAAAATACTTTTTTTTTGTTCCTTCTTCTTTGCTGGATTTCTAAATTGAACTGCCATGTGAAGAGTCTCTCAAACTTAACAAAGCTCTCCAAAATCTGCCTCTGGCCTGATAATTTAACCTTCTATTTAAAATCTTTGCCAAACCCGAGGTTACAACTGCCAGTGGGGTGGTGCTTAGCTGCAGCCTTTGATTGAGTTCTGCTTTTCCAACCCTAATGCCCTGGCTGTGAATTATTCACCAAGATGGAGAAAAGGGGTTGTGCATACTACAAGCTAGCTAACTGTGTTGGACTAAAACCCCCCAAAAAAAATAAAAAAAACTATAATGCAATAAAGCTCATCCATACATAATGGTTAAATGACCCAGGCTGGGCACTCTCTGTCATAGGACGGCAGAATTAAAGAGAGAGGGGATCAGGGAGGCAGATGATGTTGCCAAATCGCCGTCCTCCAAAGCCACGGCCGTCTCCAGCCAAAACCCCTCCTCTGCTATCTGTTTTTTTGTCCATCCAGCAGAGCTTTAGTAGCATTTCTTTCAATTTCCAGGGAAATGACAAGTGTAGGGCATCTCTACACAAAGAACCATAAAGTCAACACAGGTCACAGTGGAGCAAGCACAAAAAAAAAAGGATTACATTCAGAATGTCCTGCGTTTAATAATTTGGCAAACTTAAGCAGAATTATAAAACATTTTGCTGCTTATGATCAATTCTAATACACAGGGATAATCATCGCTGCCACACGACTGCATGCGCGGCATTGTGTAATCAACATGTCTCTGGTTTTAGCATGCCAGCACAACTCTCCATATTTACAATTAAGGAACTGATTATCCCTGGGGTACGGCGTGTCATGCGCGCTCATTTGAGGCTTACCAGTGCAGCATCACTCTGAAAGTGCAATTTACACTTTCAGCATCTATCACGCTCACAGATAAGTGCTCGGAGGCCTGTAATATTCAAGGTTAAACAGTCACCAGGCAGAGAGCTGATGAATGACTTGAATGAAGCCTCGTTGACGTGAGGTTTCCTGCAAGAGATTCAAGGATGTCATCATGTTCTTCAAAAACGAGGAAGCCTGCCAGACTATAATCCTTGTTAAAACAGTCTAAGAATATTCGGTGTGGAACAAAAGGAAGAAAAAGAAAAAAAAAAAACTGTCACTAAACCCTCTAAATACAATGCTTTGCAAAAATATCCTTGGCCCTTATTTTTTTCTTCCTTTTTACCAAATTACTCCCACAAATATCATGTCATTAATAGGCATTTTCTGTGGCAGACCTACAAATGTTTCCAATTTATTTTTAATAGATAAAAATCATAAAAGTGTGACGTGCATATCTGTGTTCAGCCCCTACGAGTGAGACTCAGCTTCTTTTGGGTTGTTTTTTTTTTTTTTTTACCAGCTTTGCACATTTACAGACTGATGTGCTTTCCCGTCCTTCTTTAAAAGAAAAACAAACAAACTGTCGCTCTAGCTTAGAAAGATTGAAATGAGAGCATATGTGAACATTACTTCTTAAATCTAGCCAGACATTCTCAATTGGATTTAGGTCTGGGCTTTGATTGCTCCATTCACACATGAAGACGCTTATGTATAAAGCATTCCATTGTAGCCTTTGGTGTGCTTTTTAGGGTCAAGTTCCAGTGGGACAGTGATCCTGCAGGTCAATCTCAAATGTTTTACTGCCTCTAATAGTAGCATCAACTCTGACCAGCTTCCCTGTCCTGGAGGAATCCCCCCAAGGCACTAGGTACCACCGCCATGTTTCACAGTGAGGATGATGTGTTTTGGGTGATTTGCTAAAGCTACAAAGAATATTTTTGTTGCAGTTTAATTTATTGTTCATGCTGGCCAAAAGGTTTAACTTTGGTTGCATCTTCATCAACATTTCTACCCTAAACATTTCTACCGAAAGATGTCTGCAGTCCACCCAGAGTTAATATTTTAGTTCTTTGGACAGTTGATAATTATCTTTATTTGTCATTGCAACATCCATTTCAATGATTAAACCCATTCAACTCATCCCTTAAGGAGCAGTGGGCTGCCACTGTCTGGGACCCAGGTAGCTTTCTGGGGCTAAGGGTCTTGCTCAGGGATCCAGAGTGGCAGTCTATGGGATTGGAACCCAGAGCCTTGCAAACTCTAAGCGCCGTGCTCTCTAACCACTACGTCATCACAACCCCCCAAACCTGATCAATGCTCTCCTTGTCCAATCTGTTAGTTTATGTGGCTGGCAGTGTCCCAACAAATTTGCAGTTGTGTCTGTTATGGGCCTTGGTCTTCATAATGCCGTTTGTTCGCTGATGTTATTTTATAAACCTCAAAGGTGTGTCAGAACAGCTGCATTATTACTGATATTTACTCTCCGGCACGTGCTCTGAGAGCCATCTTTAGCTAATAGTGTCTAAGACGAGACTTAAAACCAGAGGGGACAGAGCCTTTTTTGTAGTTGGCCCCAGACTTTGGAATACTTTGCCCCTTCATATACGAAGAGCTTCCACACGGGAGTGTTTTAAGTCTCGTCTTAACACCCACTTTTATTCTCTGGCCTTTAACACTTCGTAGTTGTGTGGTCTTCTGTGTCCTTTATAGTTTCTTTTTTTTTTTGTTATGTACAGTACATTGTAAACTTTTTCTGTTGTTATATGCGCTATATAAATAAAGTGGATTGGATGGAGATTAGATTATACACTGAGCTATCCGTACGAATGAAGATCATTTTATTTAAGGGTATCAGATTGAAAAGGGATAAATACAAAGGCACACCACACTTTTCAAATTTGTTCTTGTAAATATACTAGAAAACATTTTGTTACATGATCAAACATTATCATGAGCCTTTCAGGTCACAGTTATCTCAAATTTTGTGTTGATCTACCGCAGGCGTCATCAACTACATTTCTCCGAAGGCCAGAATTCTTCTCGGCAGACATTTTGAGGGCCAGATGCTTTCATAAAATAAAATAAATGAGCAAAATCAGATAGATAGATAGATAGATAGATAGATAGATAGATAGATAGATAGATAGATAGATAGATAGATAGATAGATAGATAGATAGATAGATAGATAGATAGATAGATAGATAGATAGATAGATAGATAGATAGATAGATAGATAGATAGATACTTAATTCACTATCTTCTGGGGTCTGGATGGAAAGCTCTGGTGGGCCGGATGTGGCCCGCGGGCCGCCAGTTGATGACCTCTGGTCTACCGCATAAAATCCCCATGAAGTACACTGAAGTTTGTGGTCAAAACATGACAAGATGTGAAAGGTTCAAGAGTATAAATACTTCTGTATTGTTTACTAAGTAATCCTACTGAATCAACAGATACTTACTGATGAGTGCAGAAGTCATTGTTACTTTTCTGTTCTTGAACTTAGCGAACACTTTCCTGCAGTCTGGCAAACAAGGTTGAGAGATTTGCATTTAGATTTTTTGAGCTGGGGGTATAAATCTTTTATGAAGCAGAAGGCCCCTAAATATGACGTTTAGAGGTTTTGTTAGACAGGTAAATGTTTGGCAATGCTTAGCGCTTTGGTAAAGCCATCGCCGTGGCTCAACGGGGAGCGGCTCGTAAAAAGAGGAGCCATTTTCATTTCCACTTTTATGCATGTGTCCTTGAGCAGGACACTTAACTTCACTGCCAATCTCACAATGTGTAAATTCAAAATGTAATTACCCTTTTTTTTTCTCCTGCCTCTTTTCTACACAAAGAAACGTCCTGGAACTAATATAAAACGGCTATGAGAATCATTTTGTCTGAGTCAAAACTGGTTTCCATTTGCGGTCTGAGGTCGGCGTGGAAACAGAAAGAGAGCATTATGCGCACAGATACAGTGTGTAAATAAACTACTAAAACCAAGCAGAGTGCTGTTAAGCATGCATAAGCCTTTTGAATTAGTCTTCCAGATCTGCCTTGGATGACAGCCGCTCACGCCGGCAGAATACAATATGAGAGCATATCACCACAACACAGGCTGCTCTCTTATGTCTACTCTTCCGCTCCACACAGAAACCCATCTTTGGCATTAATCGCTCATTATTCCACGCTGCAGCAAACATGCAAACTCAGACAGGAAAAAATAAATAAATAAATAAAATAAAAACACCATGGCTGGACTATGGCTGAGAGATTTGAAAATGGAGGAGTGATGAGCAGCTCTTATCAAGACACACTGTCCCTTTAGGGTTTGTCTTCGATGCCATAACAGTAAATTTCCTCAGAGACACTTGAAAGCTCTTCTTCTCTGTGTGCTCTGTTCACTACTTGACAGCATGTAAATGGCTTCAGGATTCATTAGACAGTACGTCTCATAAACCAGACCTCTGTCTTTTTACAGCTGACTTACTACTGATGGGGAAGTATTAAAGCATTATAAACATCCCTCAAATCCCCTTATAAAAGAGCGGAGGGTAAATCTCCATTAGAAACTCAACAAAAGTGCTGCAATTAAATATTCAGATCCCCTGTCTTGTGCATAAATAAATAATAGATTATTTCCACTTGACGTTTTGTTACTGTGCAGAGATTCAAGATAACAAATAGCTAAATGGCTGGCAATAAAAATAAATAAAGCAGCCCTCTTTAGTCGGAACTAGGTCTTGGGTGGTTACTGATGTCACCGAGGTTAAAAAAAAAGGGTTGGTTTTAAAACCACAAGTAGTCTCCTTCATACCGCAACTGTGGTTTTGACTTCTTTCAATGAGACGGCAGAGAAACCACAAGAGTGGTTGGAATGGTTCACTAGCTGTTTGAAACACAGAGTAATGCAGCTCTGCCCCTCCCTTTATCCACCAGTTGTTGTGCGCTTACAGTCAGCCGGCTGAAAGAAGGCCAGCACCCTTTTTTTTCCTTGTTCACAAAATAAATACATGATAAAGATTCATGTGAAATGATTTTCTGTTGTGAAAGTTAGGGTGGGGAAAAATTATTGTGGGAGTGTCATGCTATGGGAAAGCCAACCATCACTCTTGTTAAGGTCGGGCTGGACGAAAAAAGCATATCAATAAAATATAAATCATATTGATTGACGTCGATAATTATCAACAAATTCAAAACATATATTTTAAGTGCAGCCCTGACACTTTTATGCTGTTGCTTAGTGACCCATTTTTAGATACAGAACAAACAAACGCTGAATTCAAAGTGAACCCTTTATTCAAACAACTTTTTACCAAAAAAAGAAAAAAACACCTGCTTTCTGAACTCTTTGAAGGGGGGCGGGGCTTAATGATGGAGCATTCCTGGGTCTGCGTTTGTGATTGGTTGGGAGGATGTAATGACTTTAATATTAACCTACACGGCATAAGAAACGAAAACTTTTACTCTATTGAACTTTTTATTGACCCTTTTTTTCTATCATCGATATATGTCTATCAATCGATATATATCGTTATTTAATTATCGTCCAGCCCTATGTTAAGGTAACACTGCTTTAAAACAAACAGCTGGAAAACAACAAAGAGCAAAGGAAAGTGTTTTTTTTTCTATACTTCAAAAAAGAATAAACTAATGGTATAGATAGCATTACAATCCAAATTAAACTTTGAAAACTGGGGAACGATAAAGCATGCATATTGCACTCAAATATGAGAGTATTAAAATTATTAAATACCAAATTTAAACTAAAACGGGCCATTTGTGAGCTGAGCAAAAGTCTGCAGTCCTAAAAAGAGAACACCCTTTCGCAAATCTGGCTTTCATGTCTTTTTCTTTCCAGCATTCACAATCATGACCCCCTTACGGCAAAGGCAAAATGGCTTTCTGTCTTTGAGCGTAGCGAGATTGTTGAGGTGCACAAGCAAGGCCTCTGGCAATGCTCCACGGCTGCAGACATTGGACACAATAGGACTGTCATTTTTTTTAAAAATTATTAAAAGATCGGTTGACAAAAAAGAAATGTGGTAGACCCAAACAATTTTGCCCACACTAAGCCAGCGGATCTGATGGGCTGCCTATGAAGAGGCCGGCAGATTTCCAGCCCAAATGAAGGCCCGTACTGTTTCTGAATGCAGCCCAACAACCATGGCACAACATCTGCTAGATGAGAATTTAAAGAACAAAAGCTGTCTTCACATGTCACATCTCTTTTAACCCTACATAGATGGCAAAGAGAGCAACAAACATGGGATGCAGAAAGAAAGTGTGCCAGAGTTAACATTTTGAGACAGACAGTCCTGAGTGTTTCCAGCACTACTCAAATGACAAGGTGAGATCCTGCCAGAGAGGTTTCTCGCGTGGGATAAAAATGGAGGTTCCATCATCCCCAGAGAAGCTTTTTCCTCTAATGGCGCAATGAACCTTCAGGTTTTGCTGGGGTGTCCAATGGTGGCTCGCTATTTAGGGATGTGGCAACTCTACTGGCTGATTGCCCTCATCTGTGTGATGATGACTGCAGCTTTCAACGGAAGAACATCGCAGTTTGCATCCTGCATGTCCCTCTGATCTAAAGTTCATTGAGTGCAATTGGGGATCAATGGCTAGGGTGGTTTAAAGAAACAGATCTCAGTCTTGGACTGCGGATGTCTTTCGTGAAGCAACCTTCACCGTATGAAGCGACATTCCCACTAGCCTACTGACACTTGCACCAAGCATGTCTGAACCAGTGGTAGTGCTACTTCCTTCTGAGTCCTTTTAACACCGTTGTTGTATTTTTGTTTGGTATTTTGTCCCTTTTGAGGGATGACTTCACCTTTCAGCAACAGAATGCATGAGACCTGATGGGCAGCCAATGCCCATCAGGACATTATATTTTCTAGGACCGAAGCAGAAACAGAAGAGGAGCAGGAGGCGAAACAGACAAAATGAGCTCACAGCAAAGGTTCCTCCGTTTTTCCTGTGTGGCGGTGCTGATATTGTCAGACGAATGTAGTTTCCAGGCTGCCCGGTGTTTGTCACTTGTGGACGTGCGCGGTGGCGAGACTCTGCACTACGCGCTAAGGGGGAGGAGTGACACACGAGGATTTAAAAAGTCGTTATCTTTGATTGACTGCGCATTTTCCTGTCACCGCAAGTCATTATGAGTGTTTATGCTAATATTTTGTACAGTGTGGGTGCATTTTTCCCCCCATTTGCCCTTTGCATGTTTGCGCCTTCATGAGAACGTGTAAATCATGGCCTGCTACAGGGCCGTGACACAGCGTGTCATTGTGTCACAGCGAGAGCCTGGCTGCTCCAAAAAAAAATAGCCCCAAGAGAGGAAACAAGATGTCACGGCCTGTCAAATGTTTAATCCTTGTCCATCTGGTCAGATACACCTTTTACAATGAAAGGGGAGCATAAAACATATCTGTTTAACTTCCTGCTTACCTTGGCATTCGCCCATGTGCAATGGCCGCCACTCTTTGAGTATTAATTAAAGACTTTCATGAGGGATAATCTATACAAATGAGAGTAAACCACTTTACAGCAAGTACAGGCGGAGTGGTGAAAGTAATTGACCTTAGATTGCTAAAGTGTGACAGAGCAAGAGGCTGACAGCCTTTAGGAGACCGTAAAGGTCTTCAGCAGGGACAAGCTGTCATCATGTTTGTGTTTACCATCGTCACTATAAGAAAAACTATATCTATATCTATCTATCTATATCTATATCTATATATATATATATCTATATATATATATATATATATATATATATATATATCTATATCTATATATATATATATATATATATATATATATATATATATATAGATATATATAATTTCCACTTTCTTCACAGGCGGCTGGTGATAAAACGGCATGGTCGGCATGACGTGTGCTAAGGACTGGCTGACTGGAAGCAAAGAGACAGAGTGAAAACGACCAAAAGAAGAAGACTTGTTTATTCTCACACCGTGTCATCATCTGTGGCTGTGTGGTTATAAAACAGGAGGAAACGTGGAAACAGCCAGATGTGTAGAAAAAGACATTAGTATGAACCAAGGGGAGGTTGATAATTGCTCTATCTGACATGGGACACAGCAGTCCATGTTGTAGGCTATTTACAAAGGGAGGATTTAAATGGAGAAGGAACAAAATTGCAAGACTGGGCGTTAAAATGAAGGAAAAAAAAACAATACAAGCAGGAGGCTTAATAATGTATTGACTCTATGTATTTGATGTAGAGAAAAGTATTTCTGAAAAATGTTTAGGAAAATACATGTATTAGCTTTTACAACAGAAGAAAGTAATGGAGGTGATGAGGAGAGACGTTCACCTGAAATCCAAACTAATGTGGTTTCTTTTCTTTCGAGGTTTTGGTAAGACTTCAGCACGGGTTCAGACCAGAACATACTCATATGTCGTTCAGATAGTGGCAGTGGTGGCCCAATAGTCTGCTACATCCTGGTAAGGCTGCAGGTTTGCCGGTTCGAATCCCACAGACTGCCACTTTGGCTCCCTGAGCAAGACCCTTAGCCCCAGACTGCTTCCAGGTTGCAACGACAAAATAAAGTTGATTGATTAAAAGTAATGCTATTAGACTCTGACTCAGCAAAAAAAAAACTATTCATGTCTGCAGGTTGCTTTTATGTAATTGTTCAATTTTGCCCTACCTTTGATTAGTAATGTGAAGCACGTCGGGGGGAACCTCTGAACAATAGACACAATCTCACTTTACTTGAATATTCAGTACTGTGAAGCTTTTTTGTTTGCAGACTTTGGGCAATTAGTGAAATGTTTGGACAGAATCGCCAGGTCTGTGCTTTGCTGAACTATAAGGCCAATTTAATTAAAAGTTTACATTGCTGGGAAAGAAGAAAGAGTGAGTGAAAGGCTACACCTTTAGTCCTGTAACGTCTATATATTAAACACAGCACACATTTAAAATAAAAGCCCTACTTTGATGCCAAAATGCTTGGTGTCAAAGGAAGGAGAAGATGGCAAGGGAAAGATTTAATGGGCAACTAATCCCAACATGAAATTAAATGGCAACCTTTATTCTATAGCATATTTTATATCCTATTTTAGACTATTCTAGATCGTACAACTGAAAAGTATTCAACCCTTGCATTTTGTCACATAACAACCACAAACTTCTAAGTATTTTACTGGGGTCTTACCTGATAGACCAACATAAAAAAGTGCATAGCTGTTAAGTGGAAGAAAAATGAGGAATGTTTTTCAAAATCAATTGACATATAAAAATCTGAAAAGTTTGTTTTCAGTCCTCTTTTACTATTTTGCACCTAAATAAAATCCGATGGAACCGATTAGCTTCAAAAGTGACCAAAGTACTCACTGGAGTCATCCTGTGTGTAATTTCATCTCAGCTTAAATATACAGTAGATGTTCTGTGAAGGCCTCGGAGGTTTGTATGTTGACCATTAGTCAACATACAGCATCATAAAGACCAAGGAACACAGCACACAGGCCAGGGAGAAAGTTGAGGAAAGGTTAGATTATAAAAGAATATGCTAAACTTTTAAAGGTGACCTAGTATGCATCCTTTTGAACATTTAGGATAGGTCTATGGACTACATATGGACTATACAAAATACGTTCAATACATTTTTGCATAAAATAATGAGCTGTTTTAAGGCCCTGTCACTAATCTGTAGCTGTTAAACTATCCTGTTATATCTTCTCGACTGCCTAGAAACATCTGTCTGTGAGTGTTATGCTTTATAGATTGTTGGTTTGTTACTTCTACGAGGAAATGTGATAATTTTAGATCAAAAGAATCTGAGAAAAAAACACAAAGCTCTAATAGCGATAGCAACCCCATGGGATATTCAATGCAAGTTAGTATCATACTAACCCTTAGTTCTCTGTGTAGACTTGTCCTGTCGTTTTTCAACTGCCCAGAAACATCTGTCTGTCTGTGAGTGTTGTGTTTTTTTTTTATGAAGTGTTGGTTTGTGTAAGCTCTTTCTAGTAGGTATTTTGGTTGTTTTAGGTCGGAAGAATCTGAGAAAAAAATAAGACGCTAATAGCCCTAACGTCCCTATGGGATTTACAATGCAAATTAGTGTCAAGCTCTTCAGTCCAAGGGAATTATATCCACATTTTTTGAAATGCGTCAATGCCAATGGTGTGTATGCAATTTATTCCAATAATAACTATAACTTAAATGTAAGATGTGATATAAAAGTAATGTTTTAAATGTTTGTATATGCTGGGCTGGGCTCGGCTGGGGTTGCAAGGTGAGGGGCAGTGTTCGCCGATTGTGACATAATAATTGTGAGGTTTTTGAAACGCCTCGTTTTTCAGACACTAACAAAATATTTCTTTATTACCAAAAAAACAGCTGACAGTTTTTGTTAGCGCTTTGCCTGTTTCTGGAAGCAGTAGAGACCCAAATGGAAGTACAAGTGCACTATGATATGAAATGGGAAAGACTATGGACCAACACATGGTCATTCACCTAAAACTGACAGGGGGGCATAAATCAGAGAAGCAATCTAAAGCGACATGCTAAGTTTGGAAAAGCTGCATAGATCCATGGCTCAGCTGGGAAAATCTGTCAACAGGACACATATTTGTGCACTCAAGTCTTCGTGGCAACAAGAAAGGCATTACTGAAGGAATGAAATAATAAGTCCTGTTTGCGGTATTCCACAAGCCATGCGGAGGAAACAGCAAACATAGAACAAGGAGTTAGAGAAGACTAAATTTACACTTTTCAACTTCCCCGCAAAATGCTATGTGTGGAGGAAAACTAACGCTACACATCACCCAATTTGGCCTTGGTGGAAGAGTTGCAAGATTGTTCAGTTGTTAAGAAATAGTTGAAGAAGGCGCTCTGGTCTAATAAAACAAAAACTGAACTTTTGCTCTACGTGCTTAGTTTTCAGATGTTCAAGGCTGGCAGAGATCTACAGTTAGAAAGTTGTAGCTGAAATTAGAAAAAAAAAAAAAAAAAGGTGGTTCAGCATTGACTGAAGGTAGCTGAATACCAATTCACGTCTCGGTTTTCTGATTTTTTATTTTTAAAGAATCTTTATAAATCATTTATCATTCTGGGTTAGATGCTCGCATAAAATCCCAGTAAAATATATTAAAGATTGTGGCTTGACGAAGTTTAAGAGGTATTAGAGCGTCTGTGAGTGACTGTGCGTGCAGTGCTTTTCTCTCCAATCACAAAGAGACCAACTGCTGAGTGGATTTTTATGGAGTTTAGGATTGACCATAGAATAAATAGGAGTAAATCCCTTTCATTATGTACATGCTCCAGCAGCAAATTATAAGAAAGTCATAAAGCAGGAGATGTCAGCCTTGTCACATGATAGAAGAAATCCTTTCATCTAAATCTGTCTCTTGCTTGAGAGCAGAAAGAATCTAATTTAGTGCATCAATTTAGTGTCTAATTCACTTGATCCTAATAAATAAACTGTAAATTACATCTCTGTAATTTGTGCTGCTATCATTACGGAACAAAATATTACTATATTTATGCTATATCAGTAATAATTATCAGTAATAGTTTCCTAATCAATGTTTTTGCTGCCATTGTTTTATCGACGTTACAAATTGGTGAATTATGTTGATCTGGCGTTACACGTTGGGAGAACTACTCACCTAGCTAATTTTATCTTAATATGTGCACTTTAAATATGAAACTCTTACAAGCAGCCCCTAGGATAAAGGTTAAAAAAAAACACACACACACAGACCACCTATGTTCATGTTGCATCTCAGCAGAAACGTGTTCAAATCTTCTCCAAAATCAATCCAATTTCTCCATTTTACGGTGGCTTTCATCGTTTGAGACATACAATAAATCACGGCAGTGAGGCATGCAGCAAAACAAAGGACTGCAGTGCTGCACTTTAACCCAACCCCATCACACAAAGCAGTTTTTTTGCGTTGCTGCAGCTGGCCTCCTCCCTCGCGCTTTCGCTCCCTCATCTTGATTAGTAGCGGCGAACCTTGCGTACTTGTGCTTCATCATCATCTGCAATGCCCCAAACATCCCTCCTCCACTCCTCCTTTTCACTCTATCCTCCATCCCTTCCACCTTTAAAGCCCTTTACTCCCCTCCATTACACTAATAAGGCTAATCACCCCTCCAGCTGGTGGAGCCATGGGCCTGGGAGAACATGTCAGCAAGGAGAGATCAATGGAGTACATCAAAGGGCCCGAGCAACACACAAACCACCCCAGCACCCGGCCCTGAGAGATAAGACTGCTGCTCCTCTACATTTTTCATGAGATTATCCACTATTGCTCTGTTCTTGCCTGTGGTTTGAGCATAGGGCGCTTTTAATGAGCGGGGCTGCAGCAGATCCTACCCCGACGGTAATATGCAACAGCTTGGAACCGCATGCGTGCAGACACGATGACGCACTTTGTGCATCGGACGTAGGCATCTGCACGGAGATAGTAGTGCATGCATGGCTGATGCAGCCCGAGTGGCTCGGTATCCACACACACAAGACCCCACTCACACCCACACAGGGACGGACACGCAGTTAGTTCCACAGATCCATTAGGAGACCATCTATAATGCATCACTTGCTAATTAGGGGATAGTTTGCTGGTGCTAAAGTGATGTTGTGGGTAGCCAAAGGAGTAAGAGTAGATGACGTTGCCAACAAGCTCAGCAGCCCACTTTCAGCTCCGCCTTTACGCTTCCCGACGGCCCGAAAAAGGCATTTTATGATCTTCTGAGGCTGCGGAGTCAGCCTAGTTGGAGGAGCTAGCTGGCTGAGACGAGAACAAAACGTGAACCGAAAGGCTGGTTCTCCTTCCGTTAAGGGCTAGGAACGAGGGGATGAAAGAGACGCTTAAGCTTTAGCTCAGAAAAGTCACAAAGAGGAGCAGGGATGAATATGTATTAGGGGATTTGTTATGGAGGTGACCTTTAAGACTGACTAAGGTGTTAACTGGCTGATACTGGCTGAAATGGGCCGGGACCCACCGCCTGCATGTTTTATGTGACATTTTCTTTTCTGGCGGACAGAATAACAGCTATTAGGTGGAAGATGTAAAAGGGTGTCTGCTGCTAAACATGCAAAACCTGGGGGGAAAAAAATATTTTGATACAGGTTTTATGTCAAAGAAACGCAGCTCAGAAAGTTACGAGTGTGCTCTGTCTAGACGGTGTTTTACTTCAAAATGAAGCGCCACATGTTTGAACGTAGTATTCAAGCTCTCAATCAATTACCCCCGTCTGCCCCAGAACAAGAAGGAAGCAACATATAAATAAGCTGCGAGGAAACTCCTGTGCTCCACCAAAAATAATCCGGCACAAGGAAATATGTCTCACAGCAGCGGTATCGACCCCCTCAAAACAACATTTATCACTAACTCCAGAGAGCGAAGCTTGAACAAAGAGAGGCAGAAACACAGTTTGATTTTCTTTGGAATTAAATTGACTCACGCAGACATAAATGCGATATGCGTGATGAATCCTCAGTGGCAGGTTTACCTAAACGCATCTCTTTCAAGCGAATGCGGCCAATCGAAGGTTGCAAGACAGAAATGGAACTCTTTGCACCAAACGACATCTTTGCTAAAAAAAATAAATAAAAAATTGTGTAATCTAAGAAAACATGCACAACTGGGTGCAATATAGCATTTTTCTCAAAAAGAACAGTTTCAAAATTGCAGAGAACGTATCACACATCACTTTGGTCAATGTTGTAGCTGTTTTTTTAAATGTGCTACAAAAAAATAAATACAACCTTGAACTAAAAGCCCAGTTCATTTCTTTATTTTGAGCCTGGACTTTAACTCCACACAGAATCATAATTATTCTGCCATTTTCTAGCAGCATAACTAAATGTTTGGAATTACTTTTATACAGAGAAATTAGTAGCAATTAGTGAAATATGTCAGTTTTTAACTACTTTACCTTTACTTTACCTGTTCCCTCACTTCACATGAAAAGGAGCGCTAGTTCTTTCTTATAAAAAAAATGAAAGCCTCTTCAGCCTTTGCATCCCCAATTACTTCTCTTGGCTGCTTAAAAAGAAAATATTGTTGGAGTTTTCTTCCTCTCTTTAAGACTAAAGTACTGCTCAAGCATCAATATGTGCATCAGAAAAAAAACCTACTAAAGCAAAAAGTGAGATATTCTTGTAAACAAAGAAAATATTGTGTTAAGGTGCTGAAAATCTTATCTTGTTGCCTTGCAGTAGCGTATGTAGGTAAGATGTGTACACTTGTTGGGCATGATTACAGGTGCAGCAGAACATGCAATTTACCGCTCCCTGCTATCATGCTGCATCACAGGAGACAGAATACAGGTCAGCGTACGCCACTTTAACCTTCATGTGAATTTTAACTTAATATCGTTGATGTTTTTGTGCAAATCCAGAACCTAACAGCTGTCATACTGTCTGTTATCGTATATGCATATACATCTATACATTTTGCTGCTTTCTTCATTGGGTTCATGCAGGGGGGAAAAAAATAAAGAAGCTTACTGGAACACACCTTACTCAATTAGAATTAAGTTTTGACTAAATATCTTTGCAATTTTGAAGGCTTAAGTGGCTATTAAAGATAATCAAAGTATTTT
The DNA here is from genome assembly GCF_011125445.2 of Fundulus heteroclitus. NCBI lineage: Eukaryota > Metazoa > Chordata > Actinopteri > Cyprinodontiformes > Fundulidae > Fundulus > Fundulus heteroclitus. The sequence goes on along the minus strand of NC_046380.1, from coordinate 10,491,553 downwards.
ACCAACAAATAAAAATATTTGTCTCACAATTTAAATGCATAAAAGAAGAAATAATTAATGGGTTAAGCGTGGCTCACAAGTCCTCTAAACCTTTTTTTTTTTTGTTTGCTGTCCAACAGACACTTTAGACATGTCGCAACAAGAAAATGTCAAGTGTATTTTGACGGCGGCATTCCACCTGAGGGAGGTCCTGCTTTTCTGCCGGGTGGTTTACCGTCATGGCTCTCCTGGGACAGGCTTTGAAGATGGGGCAGCTGTGCTCTCTATGGAGGAGGAAGTGAAGGTGTCAGCTAGGAAAATTGGTCCGTTCCTTCTTTCTTTCTTTTTAGAAACAGACTCATATAAGTTTAGTGATGGATTGAGACGATTGTTACCACCTATTAATGCTATTATTTCAGTTTGATAAGTTTAAAAGGTGCATTTTTTTCTCAATTAATGATTTATTTATTAACTTCTCTAGTTATTTTTTTTTTTGCTCCACTTTTTTTAGTGCTCCACTTGTGAAAGTGAATCTGTCTAGCTCTCTTTGACACCCCCAAATCCTCCATGACCGCTCCGTTCACGTAGGTGCACTTCTGCCTGACAGAGCAACTACGTTGTTGTTTTAATCAATGAGAACCATTCCACATTTTACGTACTTTTAGTTCCCTTTTGCAGTGCAGTGTCCAGCAGCAGGTGGGGGAGGGGGGAGTGTTGAAGTGTTCTACGCTCCTTACATGCCGGTGCTGCTTTAACATTTGACCAGTAGGAAGGCACCCAAAAATCTGCGGTCTCCATTTTCACTGCAGTGCTCTAATAGGCAAGACCTCCTATATGATGTAACCTCTCCTCAGTCCAGTACCTATCTGGTTTCCAGCAACTCGTGTACTTTGAAAATACAGCTTCCTGTTCACTCGTCTTTTCAACCCTGCAGGACTGAAAGTTGCGTCTGGCCAACAACAGAAAGCTCTGCTGGCCACTGCAGCACATTTATTTAATGGAACTCATAAAGACAACAAAATAAGAAAGAAATACGCAGGTATCTACACACACACACACACACACACACACACACACACACACACAACAGCAAGTGCCTGCACAGGCACTAAAGTGCAACCTTAAAGCACTGAGCCACACTGTTCGCTTTTTGTGGTAATTGGAAAACATTTTTCTGTACTGAGAATAGAACCAAACTCATTTTTTGTGACTTAAGTTGAATCTGAATTTATTATTTTCTCACTCTCGATGCATGACCTACTTTCTCTTTCCTTGTCTCTCACACCCACACACACACAAACACACACACGCCATACGAACACTCATGCATCTGCCATTACAGCAAGGTGCGGCATTTCTCAGCGTGTGTGCGTCACCTGAAGACAGAGACTTTTCCGATTGTGAAAAGAGAGAACAAGTACATGCACGCCGCCCCCGTTTTTCTGCGCTCCCCGAGAAAGTAGCTGTGTAGCTCCTGCAAGGCCTCTCCTGGGACTCAAATGCATGCTCACATACACACCCATACACCCACACAGCACACACACACACACACACACTAGTGGGAAACACAGTGCTTAATGTTGCTATCAAAGGTTCCTTGCTTGTCTGTCACCCACATTTTTCTTCAATTGTTAACAATCATTGTGGCGAAGTCAGGGCTCCTGACAGCCAGAACACAATCAAAAAGGAGAAACAGAAATGAAATTTATTTGATGTTAGCATCAAAATGTGCATTAAAGAACAGCTCCGACAAGTCAGAACTGTCTAATTAAGGGTCGACGCGTAATTGAAAAATTGAATGACATTGCAGGTAAAGGGTTCTTATCACTGATGCAACAGAAAATAATTTCGTAGGGGCAATTAATGCACACCAAGGTTAGTAAAAGCAATATGTGACAGCTCAGTCTAAGCTATTACTGATAATCTTAGCTTTGAAGGAGAGAAGGACTGTGTTAATGTATAGTATTTTTACATGTGCTGTAACAATGCTCAACAGTAATTTTGACATTGCTGCATCTAGCTTCGACACAGTTCCCCTCTCTTCTTGCTCCTTGTATCTCAGCCGCTCACATCTCCCTTCCTCTCGTTAAGCAGTGGTCCGTGACTTTATCCATCCATGACATTATCAAGGCCCACCCCCCCCCACCCACCCACTCACCCACCCACCACCCCCACCCCAAAATACACACACACACCACCAACCCATCACCATCGGAAAACCCAGATTGGCTGCCGCTCTCCACAGGGACTCATTTTCTTTTCGTTTTTTTTTGCCGAACGTCTTCTACAAATGGAAAAATGACAAGATCAAAATGTCTGGTGTCTATTTGCACGGGTCAGAAAAAAAAAAAAAAAAGAGGCGCCACGGTTGAGTAAACTGAAAAAGAACCTCACCTCATAACTAAGAAGCAGTGACCCCTGCAAATTCACAAATTTGCTGGCAAACAGTTGGAGTTTTTTTGAGCCGCTCCATTGTTTTGGCAGCACCACCAGAGGGAATGGCAACGACGGCGGGAAGAGGCTAAGGTCAGCCGCCTGCCCAGAGGTCATCACTTCTGATCTGACCCAGAACGGCCTAAGAGATATAATATTTATGAAGACGGGTAATGTCATCCGCCTTCTGGCAGCGCCGCTGTCGAACAAGACATATATGCCTTTTTTCACAGCTGGGTCAAGGTGGGACTATTACACCTTCATTAGTCGGGTAAAGGCAACAGAGACGAGTCGCCAGATGTGTGATAGCCCGGTACATACACTATAAACAGTTCAGGGTGAAGAGATAATGTTCCCATAGTTGCCACAGTTAGACAGCTGATGAGGGCTCTCAGCTGGTATGCATATGTACGATTAAAAAAACCGAGTTGGCGATGAAGATAAAGATGTATCTGAGGCATAAAGACAGATAATATCAATGCTGTTACATGCAGTTCTATTGTAGTAATGGTTACAACACCTGGTATAGCACAAAGCAGGTGCAAACTCAGAACCAACTCTTTGTTCAGCCAGAGCTAAAAACACATGTTCCTACATTGTATGCAGCCCGAAATGTATCATTGGTCAGTTTGATTTTAAAAACCTTCTCAGGCTCGGGGTCTTTCTCACTACCCTGTTCTCCCATTGCCATCCGGAGTTCGGGGCCTGGAGGACGAGCAGGCCACCTGGTCGGGGTCTGGACCGGGGATGGGCGTTGGGTCCCAGCGCTCGGGCGCTTCTGCTCTCCCCTGGAATATGGTGGTAGGGATGAATTATGGAGGGCTCTGGTTGGCTGGCCCGTTCGGTTCATGTTGGCCCCACCTCTGCGTGGTTAGCCCCGTGGGTAATCTGGGCTGGGATCAAGGAGGGGGGTTAGGACCGAAGTATGGTCAGGTAGGCTGAGGAGGAGCTTGTGGAGACCAACAAGCTCCTGAAATGTTTTAATAACCTTGCTTAAAACTTCAAAATTAGCTTTCGGTCAACTTATTTTAGGACAGAAAAACAAAAAAACACATTATCACGTTATCAAAAATGTGGATTGGTACTGGAATACCATAAGATATCTCTCTCTTATTTACCTACAAGTACAGGGTGGTTGTAGGTCAAAGAACAAGCCAGGAGCTGCAGTCATGATTGTTGTTTTCAGCTTAATCTATGAATGGAGTTTGCAGCTAGATGCATGAACATTTGTCAGGTCTTTTAACGTCGACAGCTGGTGTTTATTAGCTGTTTGAAACAGTGTCTGTGACTTTGGTTTACAATGCTGCTTACAAACATGTCAGAGTCAGAGATGGAAGACATCTGATTAACAAGGATAATATGACTAATGCGCTGTGTAGATAACTCCCTCCCTGCACTGGGAGGCAGTTATCTATTCTACTCTCCATAGAAACTGAGAGTAAAATAAAGGGACGATCACAGATTTACTGAATGAAATGTTCACGGTGACATATTGACGTGGCTTCAAGGAGAGTCTCTGTGTCCTGCAGTATCGTATTTTTCGGACTATAAAGGTGAATGTCTTCTACAAATGGAAAAATTACAAGATCAAAATGTCTGGTGTCTATTTGCACAGGTCAGAAAAAACTGAAACTCCTTAGATTTTCTCAAAAATTGATTGTGCGCCTTATAATCTGGTGTGTTTTATATATGATTACCATACTTGTTGTGCTTACTGACTGGTTTATGTGGTACGTGAAGGGGCGGAGTGATATTACACACTTGGGAAGAATATTTAATGCGCCTTCTAATCCGATACGTCTTATGGTCCAAAAAATATGCCACAATGTTGTTTATTCTGTGTTTTTTTTTTTTTTTTGTTCTGTAATTTAAATCTTTTCATCGTTTAAGTTTGGCTAAGGGACCATGGTTTTAGTTCCTGTTTTATTATGATGTCTTTCTTCCCTTGTACCAGTCATCCACTTTATCATATCCTTTTTACATCCAATTCTGAGATTTTTATTTATTTCTGCTTAGTCATACCCTGTTTAGTGAGAGTTTCCGTTTTGTGTTTATTAGCTATTGCACTGAGAAGTTTCTCAGTTCTCTACAGCTCCCTGATTTCCCTTCATTGTTCTCACTTAATCACTCCCACAACCTAAATACCTCCCAGCTCTGTCAGTACCTTGTCCGATCCATCCATTTCTACTGCCTGTCATGCTGCTGAGCCCTTCTGGTTCTAGTGTTTCAGTTTTTGCAGTTTTATTTGATTTCCTTTCAACATGAATGTCTTCATCTTGGTTGAGTTTGTGTCCCCATCAACACCACTCATGTCACTCTGGCTATGGAAAAAAAAAAGGTTATTGCTTTCATAATATGTTAACTATCAGCAATAGTACCTGGTTTAAAACTGGAACCTTTTTAGTGGGAACATACAGTCAGCCCTATAGAGGCTATATTACCACTCCTATCAAATACCATGGCAACTGGCATTACCAGCCATAGAAATACTATTAACAATACTGAATCGGTATAGTACTCTACAATATCGCCACCATGGTGCCTGCATAAGTACAGTGGCACCATTACTAATCTATCCACTATATATATATATATATATATATATATATATATATATATATATATATATATATATATATATAAATAATAGTAATTTCCCTCTGGGATTATTAAAGTATGTCTTAGACAGACAGACAGACAGACAGCTTATTTTTGCTCAGATTCAGTGTTGAGCAAGAAATTGTTCAATCAATTAGAGGGAGCCATTGTCAATGTTCCCACTTCGAAGTCACAGAGGACAACTTCATCAGCACGCTGCGTTGAGCAGCTGTGTCGAGGTCGAGGCCGTACTCATTTTACCTCTGCACTCTCAGACTCACACTGGTGCAAACAGAGGAGGCATGGCCCTTAACAAGCAGACTTTTCTGCTTGCAAACAATCTTTTTATACTCTCCCAGAAGTACTTTTTCTTCTTAGGATCCTACATTATTCATAGGATGATGTTGCACTTCCATGCAACAAGAAGGATTTAATTTTGCGTTTCGGGAAACTATTATATTCACAGTGCCAAAATGCTGTACGCCGATATTCTTTCTTCACACATGCAGATAATGTCTAAACCAGTGTTCGCACATATTTTATGTTTTTATAGACCTTTATACAGGGGCCCAGTCGGGCAAACCACATCAAGACATCTCTAAACACAACTACAAATTAAAAAAAACAAAACGACACAATGATATTAACTAAGCACATGTACAAATAAAAAAATACAACACCATCTTGAAAAACACAGGACACTAGCACAACTGAAGTTTGCGGTCAGCAATATATCAATATATGTTTTCAGGGGGAAAAAAGAAAACTATTTGGTGATGTACTTCAAAGGCGGACGGATCCAAGACATAAGTTCATCTCGCGGAGGCAACTTCAAAGGGAAACGGTTAGTCTTTTATGTTAGATATCTTTAGTTATTAGGATTTAACTTCTGGTGTGGCCTGTTGCCATTAAGAGCTAAAATATGTTGTTACAGTTTGGAAAAACAATAATCACCCAACCCTAAAAGCCAGAAATAATGCAAGTAGACACTGTCTACATGCTTCAAAAATGTGTTCCTTGTAGTATTTCTCTGAAAGCTGGGCAAGGAAATGATGACACATTTGGACCTAAACAGACAAGCAGGCATGATATCACCTACGCTACTGTATCCACACATCATAACTCAGATTGTAAAACACTGGCAAGCTGTTTGGAAACATAGACTGGAGCAGAGCTATGGAGCTCTGTTTGGTAATTGAAAACGAGCCAAGGTGAGCTATGACAGGATTTCATATTGAGAGGGTTATTTTACCATACTTATTGTGCAGCCTTTGTTTTAAAAGCGCTATAAAGAGTGATGGATTGAATCGGACCAGAAAGCTGGGATGATGGTTAAGTGTGGGCTCCCTGTGGAGATGGCACAAGCTTGAGTTGATAACGCGTGGGTAGAAAAGAGAACGATTTTCTTAGGAAGTATATATGGCCAGATTTGGATTCACAGTTCCCCCACGTAAATACAGGAAAATCCAAATTTGTGCGAAAGCCAGGAAGATTTGGCCGAGTCAAGAATAAATAAGCAGAGCAGCACAACACAAGTTAATGTGACTAGCTGTAGGACCCATCTGCAAAGATTCTCAAAATCCTCCTTCTACCTTTGCTTTTCAAAAACACCCAAGTGGGCTGGTAATTATAAATGCAAATTGCAAAGGAAAGTTCAACCCCATAAACACCCTAAAAATAATTTCGGGTACAATATAAAAATGAATTGGCATTTTTTTTCCTACTATGCATTCTGAATATCATTTATCTCCAGATGGGTAAGACAAGAAGATGCTGAAGTTAAAGATTAGAAATTAGCCAGTGCCAGTAAGTAAAATGTAACACACAACTTTAAACCACCGACTTTAATGGAGTGACATTTGTTTGACACCATTGTTGCTAAAAAAGAATAAAAAAGAAAAGAGCAGCTACAATATCAGTAAGACTGCTGAAAAACATGACATTTCACGTATGATTTAACTTCGATACATGCTGGGAGCTTATTTGAGTGTGACAAAAAAAACAAAAAAACCTAGGCACCTCTTTCAGTCTATCCACATTGAACTTTTTAATTCTGGAAGTGCTAATTTGGCTGCTGGTTTGTATGTACATATTCTTAACCTTGACTTTTCCTCGTTTTATTTCCGTGCAGTTTTATTGAAGCCAAGCCATTCAAACAAGGTTGTTAAACCTGCAGACCAGCTAATCTGAAACCAGCTGCAATTACTGACATACATTTAGGTGGAGAAGGCTTTTCACATCAAACTGACCAATGATAAATTTCGGGCTGCATACAATGTAGGAACAAAAGAAATTAGGGGATTCAACCTGAAATCCTCTTTGCTGATTAAAGATGAAATCCGCAAAATTAACCCTGGTTCTCTTTTTCCTCAGAACCAATCATTAGGTGAATGAGGCTGCCTGCTATTGTAGTTTCAGTGAAATGCAGACTGATGGCTCACTGTCCCTGTGGTGGTGTGATTCAAGGCAGTTAATACCAGCTGTCTCAGCTGACCAACACATTCTTCACTGTCTGATTCACCACAGTCAGAAAACGTATTGGGCTTCGTCCAGCACATGCACTACTTCCCAATAACAGATGTCTATTCAGACTGTGAGATTTACTCCATCTGCCATTTTAAACGAGTGTAATGCTGTGATTAATGATTTCTTTGTGCCTGTGGTTTTATGAATTAGAAGTATTTAGCCCGTTTTATTTCATAAAACCTGAAGGATTGATTGTCCATGTCTCTAGATTTGGCAACATTGCATCTTCATCAGCCTCAAAACTGGGCATTTGAAACATTTAACAACTTCTTTTAAAGGATAAATGTCAGATTTTGATGGGTAATTTTTTTCCCCTCATGCTTTTCTTTTATTATGGGCTCATTTGTTATAAAATGATCTGGTTCTCCAGTGACAATACTCTTTGTCATGCTATGCTTCATCTGAGCAGTAAAGCATATTGCTGTCTAGGGTGCCACCTGCTTACAGATGGACATATATGCATTCCATACATCAAACTTAGCAGTTCAGAAAAAAGTATCTCATACCATTTAATCCTCTTGGTATTTCTTATTAAAGCTATAGTTGGTAATCCTGTTGAGAAAGTCTTACTGTAATACTGGGTAAAATGGTCCTTCCATTGTGAAAGTAGTAAATACATTACGTATTCGCAAAATGGAGGTTAAGAAAATTGTTTTCTGCGGGAGCTGCAGGCCTGTAAAAACTCTAACCATTCCATGCCCTCGGTCCAAAAGGCATGGATTTGACAGATTTGTTTATGTATCTGGTTAGCTTAGCGGCTAGGATAGCGGTTAGCTTAGCGGCTAGCCGTTCATGGTAGCTCCACTGCCCTCATGTCTCAAAGACTTTGAACATGGCTAAGCGTCGCATGAAGCAAACCCCATTCATATTAATGAGAAGTAGAGGAAGGCCTGAGTAGAAAGCAATAAGACTTAAAGTGGATTTGGGAGATTTTTAAGGCGATCTCCCTGCAGAGCGGGGAAAGACGGTTATTCAAAAAGGGACTTGGGGAAACTTCTAGGGAAACAAATCGCAGATTCTAGCTTTAAAAGATAAGGTGATGGATCATGCACATTCTAATGGAAGTCTCCCTATGTTACTCTTGCAGCTGCAAACATAACTGTATGCTGAATAGGTTCTGCAGGTGCCCATCTCTGGATTCCCTCTGTTTATGTCAGGGGAAAAAAAAAGGCCCAGATTAAATTTTAAGTGGATCATTTTAAAACCCAAAGCGATAAATTTACAAACACCGACATTCTGAAACTGTGAGAAAGCAGCTAACAGTGCTGTATTGATCATATCTTTGTGTCCCTCTGAATTGAACTGCCATTGATCTCGCAAGCTTATGTGTTTTTAAGCAGCTCAGACTTCAGAGGCAGCAGAACGGCTGTAATGATGTTCACAGCAAGTTATGTTTTTCGTTCGGTCAACAACATGAAAAGCCCTGAAGCTGGGAAAGAAGGGACACAGCACAGAATTTGGTTCTAAAATGTTTCCAAACAGAATAAAAAATGAAACTTGAGGTATAGTATGTATCATTTCTGATTACACAGCAGCCGGCGACCTCTCCCTGGTCCTCTCCTTGTCTGATCTGTGATTCAATACAGCTACAACAGATGTAAGTGATGTAGAATGACAGTTATCGGTCTGGACACATCACACGTTTAGGGCAAAAAGGTCACTGGCATCTGCAGAAGCATCATCTGCACTGTGTAGCCTGGAGGAGGGGCCGCAACTGATCTAAGTCTTAAGCCTTAAAATTTGGTGCTGAATTGTATTTTAAGTGGGAGGAGAAACAAATATACCTTCTGATTTAGCACTTAAACCATTAAGATTTTCGCATTTTGCATTCACGCAAATTGCCATGAATGCCCCTCCCACCCCCCCATCACCACACTTAGCACTGCCCACTTTGGTGACATTTTTCAAAATTGATCTGGGGATGGGGTTATGTTTTTACTGTATTTTTAAATATACAGTGAAGCAATCACCTTGGAAGTGAACTTTAATCTACATAACCTCCTTTCTTCCTTACTAAGGTGTTGCTGTCCAGTTGTTATCTGTTAGCTTCTATTAGATCGGGCTGATCAAAAGAGTTTTACGTTGTCAACTCAATTAATCAAAGATTAAAATATTGAATACAGTTTTAACTTAAAAGGTAGACATCAGAAGTCATAATTAGGCTATACATTTTTTGTGTCAAACACAAGGCCCACGGGCCAAATCTAGCCCATCAAGGCAATATATCAGGCCCTAAAGAGCCAAAAAAAGTCATATCATGTCATAAAGTAGAGGCACATATCCTTTTAAATTGTATAAAGTGGCTAAAGCTTTGCCTCCTGTAGCGAATGTTGATTTTTTTTAAACTGTGTAATAACAGAATCCTGCCATTAGATGTCAGTTTTCCCTCAACATGTTAAAACAAGCCAGAAATGTCCAAAAAGAGGAAAAAGTGATGCAGAATGATGAGAGTTTAAAGTGTAACTCACCCCAATATCAACTTTTATTTGCAGATAAACTGTATAAACTGGGACTAAGGGTGCCACTTTTATGTTACTGTGCAATTTTTTATTTCTATGTGAACTGAAATGAAATTATGAAGTCAAAAGTATCGTTAATATACGTGCAACTGGGCCTTTTTAATAACTTCATGATGCCAAAGTGGCCCAATATAGAAAGGAGTTTGACACCCCTGTTCTACATACAGTGTAATCATTAGTGTGGTATTAATATATGTAGTGTTTTGTCTAGTTTTTAATTTTTGTTCGGCTTTTTGAGTTTAAGTTATTCAGTGTAAACATAATTTGATAACAGGTGTAATATTTGATTTAAAAATAAATCATCTTACTTTTTTCATTGAAGTCTCAGAGTTTATCTTTCATTAACCCTGAATCCTGGGAAATACACAGAAACCTAAATGAACATTCTTTGCTCATTGACCACAGGAGATAGACACCCTCTCCTGCTCGAACCTGTTAATAGATGACACGTTAAAGGATCAAAATACATTAAGTTCAGCAGAGGGACAGATAATCGATGTTCAGTTGTAGCCACTGAATCAGATTGTCTCCACCGGTGGATAGCAGGTGCTCCAAGATCCATCTGCTCAGAAACCGGGAGCTACATTCATTGCATGCTAAATATCTTGAAATGCAGTAATCTTCATGCCTGACCCTTTCTTGCAAATTGTCTTCAACATCAATTTTCCTAAAGCATGAAATCTAAGTTGAGCATATAGGTGTAAAAAGAAAGCACAGAAACAAATTATCTCTGCAATACATGAGGAAATCTATATGTCACAGTGCATGAGTGTTAAACTTCACTGTTTTTTTTTAATTCACCCTGTCGACTTCATACTTGGCAGGTGTTTTGTTTAGACCCGAGGAAGTGCGGTGGTGAATCTGAAGCTGCGTGAGAGGTTCAAATATTTTGGCTCCGAGTTGTTTTCTGGCACACTTTCTCAGACACTGTTTCCTTGCATGTGGAGGACTTCAGAAATATCTTCCAGTGGTTGTGATATCCACCATCATCAGCAAAAAAATATTAAAATTCTTAACCTGCAGGGGAAACATTTACGTAAAATCCCTTTACAGCTGTGATAATAGACTCACCATGTAAAGTTCTGTTGCCAATGCTTAACATTTTTAATCAGAATTCACAAAAAAAAAAAAATCAGCAATTAGTGCATCTATGATGCCAATAAATGCAGGGAATGTGTTCATCTTTTGGTGATGCCACACATACCACACATCCTTGCACTGGTTTTCAGTGAGTTTAGTATGTGAGTCTGGGTGAGAGGAAGAATGAGCATCGGAGTCAGACAGAGGTGGAATGAGAAGAGCAGCCAGACGGACATAAGAGATGCAGCTAATGGGAAACAACAGCACAAACGCCTGCTGCTCAGAACTCAGTCCATTGAAAAAGATATATCGTTCTTGCAGAGGAAAGCTGCAGGATGCCTGCCTTGTTAGCCAGACAGGCAGCAGGCTGCATCGCAGCAGTCTCTGTTGCATATTCATTCAGCCTGATTAATGGATCCAGATTCTGGGGGTGTTGTGTTTCCCTATATGTTCTCAGTCTTTTCTAATTCTCCTCAGAGAGAAAGGGATGTGCATCTGGTTTATTCATTGAGCCAGGAGGGGAGCTAAACTTGCATTCTACACTTGCACCTAATCACAAAATCAATGTTTTTCTCCCCCTCTGCTCACTTGCTTCAAGAGCGTTCTGCAATTCAAATTGAGATCATTTATAATTCTAACATCATTACAGCTTGGATTGTTTTCCTTTTAAACACAGCTTTAAATCTTGAAACGCTATGTTGTAGTCTGCTTCCGGCCATAACTCAACAGTAATGCTCAGTTTGAATGTTTTATTCACACCACTCTAAGTATTTGTAACCATAGCCCGTGATTTTTTTTTTTTTTTTTGTGGAAAACATTTCCACATAAGATAAGAATGAAAACAACCCAAGCACATCTTTAAAAACAGCTGTTTGCGGGATGACCGAATCAAATAGGCTTCCATATAGTCCAGTTAATTGGTTCCAATATTTGATTTACCCTCCCTGCTACATTTATAACACCATTCCCAACAACAAGAACAACAACAGAAATCGAGAACATTTAGTTACAGATGAATAAGCCAGAATAACAAATCCATTTTCCAAACAATAAGTCTGCAGCGTCTTTGTATTTTGGGGCCCTGCAACATCCCCCATTCACAGCAAGCATCAGGGTTTTTAATCACTCTTAGATTTTATTTTTTATTTTTTTAACACCATGCTTACAAACGGCGGGAGAAAAAAACTCTTTATGCTAAGCCCAAGCATCAAATCCAATTAGTGAGATGAGGATTCTCTGTTGGGGAACGCCCAGGCCAGCCAGACTGCTACAGGCAACAAGCTCCTCTCACTTCACCTCTTAGCTCCAGTAGCAACAGTTGACCTTTAGACACAGAGCTCCTATCTTTGAAGCCTTGTCCCAGCTGCGATATCACGAGGAACATCTAATTAGTCTCAAAAAGCCGTTTTATCCCAGATGTGCCCCGAGTGTGCACGGCACTGTCTCTAACCTGTCACAGTCGACTGTGTTGCTCAGCCTGTTGTTTGTGTCTATGAAAACATGTTGCCCAAGCGACCCTGTGACACCAGCAAAGAGCCTTCTGGGCATCCGACCAATTCTCTCTGCATCACCGTGCTCTCCCCCTGTGGATCAACAGGTGTGCTCCTGCTCTCCGACGGCCAGCCAAAGTTTTTGCTTAAACATGGCTCGAGCATGTCAGAGAGTAAGCAGGAGCCGCTCTGTAGTTAAAAGCCAGAAGCCATTTTTGTAACTGCGCCAGGCATAACTTGGCACGTCCACACACTGCAAGGGGGCTCGCCCGGGTTCCAGAAACCAGGAACCTGAGTGTTGCAGATGTGTCAGAAAGGCTGCTGATAGATGCACTCTTTGAGTCTGGTGGGTCTTATCCTGCGACTCTGACGCTCCTTTGGGCTTTGCACTTCACAGGCATCAGCACTTTTTTTTAAAACAGAAGAAGTCTTTAAGCCTCTCCTTTCAGACTCCCCGCAGTGGCAACGCGGTAGGTACATTTGCTTTTTCACCAAGCACCATTTTTCCATTTGAAAAGGTAAACAATTGCCGTGTAGCACTAGGGGCTTGCACGGAGAAAATAAAATGAAGGAAATAAATGCAGGAAGAAAGGCTAAGCCAGAGGTACCACGGAGGAAAGGGAAGCACAGGAGAGGAAAGAACAACTCACAAAAAGGACACGGGATGAATGACAAAACCTTATTTGATTTATTTGTCTTACTCGAATTCTCAGATGAATCTCATTTATTGTGGCCGACAGCAAGAGAAGCGCACATCAAAGAAGAGCACAGTAGAAACAAATGTCTTTTTCTTAATAATGGACGGCGTACAGGTCCTTGCGTGTCAAAGGAAAAGCAAGAAAGTTCATATATGTAACCATAAAGTTGCAGTATCTAAAATTATTGGAAACAATTTATTTTTATATGTACTGTATGGAAGTAGCCTTAGCCACAGACTCAAATCCTCTCAGGTAGGTAGTAATGTTGGGTGTCTTATGTTTTATTGTGGACATGATACAGTAATAGAACCTAAGGAGAAAACACATTTGATACAATTCAGGTCACCTCCACCACAATTCTAGATCATCTTATTCAGCAGAATGCAACTCGAGGCAATACAACAGATTAGACATATTGAAGAGGAATGATGCTGTCCTGCTGAATGAAAATTATTATTTACTGACCTAATGTCTTTTGGATGAAAGGCATTTTCAGAACACCATGTCTCAATTAATGAAACTAGTAATTAGTAGTAGTAATATCATCTTTATTGTCATTGAAACATACATTACATCTCTGCTTTTAACCCATCACCCTTGGGGAGCAGTGGGCTGCCATGTGCGGCGCACGGGAAGCATTCTGGGGTTAAGGGTCTTGCTCAGGGACCCAGCAGGCGCTGGAAATGGAACCAGGTACTTGCATCCTTCGCTGACTGCAAGCGCGCTGCTCTAACCACTCTGCCAACACTCCCCATACACCGAGATGCAGCTCGGTAGGCAATTTGGGGTTAAGTGCCTTGCCCAGGCACTTAACCATCGACTAAGACATCAACATGTGGCAAGGGGAAGCTAGAATCAAACCCACAACCTTCTGATTGCCAGACAACTTCTCAACCCATCAAGCCACAGTCGCTCTATGGGTAACCATGGTATGGGTAACTATGGGTAACAGAGTAATATTAAGCTTCTGTCAACCCACAGATGCACAGAACTGCATATTGTTTTAACTCTGTGACCATGTATCCCTGATTCCTGGGATCTGCGTTGGGTTTGCATGTTCTGTGCATGTAAGAGTTTTCTTCAGGTACTCCAGTTTCCTCCCACAGTCCACACGTGTGCAAAGTTAAGTGAATTGGTCTTTCTAAATTAGGCTTAGGAGTGAGAGTGTGCATGCATGGCTGTCTGTTCTGTTTGTGTGTGTTGCCCTGTAATGGACTGGTGACCTGCTCAGCCCAATAACCACAGGTGACCACAGGTAGCTGTGTTAAAAGCTTAGAAACAGGTGGATTAGAATAATCTGTTCGACTGATGCATTAGCAGCATACATGTGTATTTCAAAATTATTAATTCATACAATTGTTTCATCTTTACATCCATAGCAAAGGGCGAAATTTCATTTAAGAAGATTGCCATCCTTCTCTTGACCAATAGATGTCAGTGTGTCTTAGATACTGTTCCTTTAACAATTTAGTAACATTTTACCTAAAGGTTACCTGAAAGTCTGTACTACTGTCAATCAATACTGACTTTATTGCTGATTTTTCAGATGTTGACATTTCGCATACAATAAAACATGACATAAAAATATAACTACGCTGGTTAGAGTTAATCTATAGAACTAGAGAAATTTCAGGCACTGCTCTGTGTGGTCTGATGGCATCAGTGACATATTTTAACTGGAATAAACAAAGTGCATTTCAGCCACTTTTATCAGGCTAAATTCGGATAAAAGAAAAGTCCTGGAAATGTCCTTCTCAAAAAAAAAAAAAATCAAACACTGGAGGTAAAAAAGACATAATGGTTTTTTAAACAGCAACCGGATGTTCAAGCGCTGGTAACATCACCTTGTCAGTAAAAGTCTCTTAAAAGGAGCCTATGATCCAAAAACTGCTGGCAATGAACCAGCGCTTATTTTCCGCCCTGCACTGTTGCAAACGAAACAGACTGTCCTTCATGATTCAACGTGAATCAACGCTCAGCAGCACAAGCAAGCAGCCAGCGCCTCTGCGTCTGCCAAGGAAAGCATAAACTTACTTAAAAACCGTCTTACAAGGTGTGTGTGCATTGGGAGGCCTGTAATGAAAGCCTAATGCAAGTCACAAATTGGTCCAACAAGCAGCTAAAACAGATGCCTGTGAAGAGTACCGTACAGCCCCTGGGGGGGAGAGCACGAGATTTCACAGCTAATATAAAGAGATTGCACATTAGGCAAGCTACATGCTCACAGACTTCTTCTAAAATATATATAACGACAAAAAAATTTGAAAAAAAAAACATTGCTTGCCCATCTACATTTCAGGATTTTCAAATCTGTATATTTGCCTTCAGTCAGGGCCTTGAGAATCCCTAAAAAGGTTACTGGACTGATATGACTGAGAACCGTAAAACACTTACATCTACTGAGTGACAGAAGCTGCAGATTGTCACACCTTACAGATAAACGGGGCATTTATAAAAGAAATCTACTTTCAATAATTATTTTTAAAAGATAAATTCTTTCAGAAAGATAAGATTACACATTCTGCTGACAGCTGAAAGAGATCTTTGCTTTTAAGTCCCATAGGTCAACATTACTAGGAGCCTGACATAGACTGTGGTAATAACGGTGATGTTCAACCCACTGTCACAAGAACAAGCCCAGCAAATAATGAAGCTGATGTCAATTTTCACTGCATTATATATCTGGGGAATTTGACTACAAATAACAGTGAGCGGTACAGGCATAGACAAGTTGGTGCCAGATCCCAAGAATGCGGTCCTGCAACATTCAATCATGACTAAACCGGTATCTAGGATTATAGCACAGAAAGCTCTGTGCCCAGGTAGAGAAGAAGCAACACCGGGGAAAAAAAAGTACTGAGTAAATTACAAGAGAGAAACATCTAATTAAAGCATTTTTTTTTTAGACAAGCACAAACCAAATCTGCAATTCGTTCATCTTTGCCTTTTGCTCCTAAAACAGCAATTATGCTCCAAACTGTTCCTTTACTAGAAAAACAGAGGAGCCCTGAGGACATGGCAGTTCTTAAGGTTGTCCTGGCACACTGGCTGCAGTATTCAATGCCAAATTGTTACGACTAATTACCTGAGCAAGCACAACAAACCTGTTCAGACCCAATCACAGTGCAACACAGTAAGTTAGTGTAGATCCACACCCCAAAGTACTGGACAGCTGACTCAGAAACATGCTTATAGTCTTTAAAAGGCATTTTTAACACCAGTGTTGTTCTACTATGAAGACAAAATGTATGTAATCAGCAATTCTAGCTAACTCCAACTCAGTAATCCTTATAGTTACTGATTTGCAGAAAACATCTATATTTGGATGATAAATAAAACATTTATTGTTAACATTTTTAATACAATCTGTGGTGTCTTACAGCTAAAGGATGATTTCATATTTCAGTTGAGCAAAATCGTATCAAATCCCCTTTTATTTCTTTGAGCATTGAAATAGAAGGTATTCACTGTGCATTACCCATAACAAAGAACTGCAAAGGCGTTATTGCTGCATTGGAAAAAGTCAGTTTGAAATATTAATCTGCTGCACTTGGTTAATATGGGCAGAGAAAACGAGGATGCAGCACTGCTGTTCCAGAGTGAAAATACTGCAGATATACCCCTCCAAAAAAAAAACGACTTCATATTACATTCTATACATAGATATTGGGACAGTATGGAAAAGCAAATGTACTATTTTTTTCCCTAACATGTACGTATGTATGTATGGATGGATCCATCCATCCATCCATCCATCCATCATACAGTCACATTGAGCTGCAGATGCAGCACCCAGGCTGAGACGGCAGGCAGGATAAATAAACCAGAAAGAATGAGTACAGTACAGCCCAGTCTAAAGCCTCCAGAGGGAGTAACAATAACAAGACAATGCTCAGAATTTAACTTGATCCAGACCAACACACACCTCTGTATACACACTCCTTACTGTAGAATCCCCTTCAGTCCTCTAAGGTTTGTATACCAAAAGAACTGTATAAAATGTGTTCAACAAACAGCTCCAGAATCCTAAAAGGGCATAGTGTAGCTCTTATTAAAAAAAAGTCATACAATTTGGACAAGATGTCCTAAATGTGTAAGAAGGCTCCATCAGCATTATAATTAACTCATAATTTGCTTGTGGCAATTAGAACATAGAGGAAAACGAGGACTATGTCTAAATTGGTAAACAGCTTGACTCCTAAATATGCAACACATGTAAATATATAATATTATTTACCCCATTGAGGTTGCATATACATTGTATACACGTTGTACTATTTTTTATACTGTTTGGACATTTCGCAGAAACGTTAATGGGCACAACTTGCAAGTGAGGAACTCATACAGAGGGGCGCTCAATGTGTTCCTTAAGTGCAATTCAACACAAGGAAGAGCAAGAAATCAACCCTCAAATCTTTAAACGAGAAGACAACCACTTAACCTCTCTGCCACAGCTTCCCCACTAAGTCATTTTGATTAACAAGCACAGTGTCACATCTTTATACAGAGCCCCGAGTGAGTTTGTCAGAGAGGTTCAATTTTGTTATGGCGTTCTCATATGACGTTCTCTAAAATACATTTAACTATCTGCTTGTCCTATAGATTTCTGGAGGTGAAAAGCTTGTTTACTCATGTTAGATTTTCTGACATACCTACCAATCCATGACACAATGAGTGCATATGAACTGTGACTCATACTGATGTATTCTGTGACGTGACATAATTACTTATTAGATTTAGATGAAATTAAATCAAAACTATAGTTTAAAACATACTTCCTACATCCAGTGCACAAATTACTGAACAGTTATCATTTTAGCGTTCACAATTTCACAGTTAATTAAACCACAGTCCATTAGAGTTTCTAAAATGTCAGGTACTGCTGAGGAGGAGAAAAAAAAATCCCAAAATAATTTCATTATTTTTAATTATGGGTGACAGTACAACGAAACAAACTCATCACAAAAAATATATTTTTACTTTGGTAAAATTCAATAAATGGGGTTAAAAAAACAACTTTGTAAATAAATGGCTTTGAAGAGAATTAAGCAGTTGCTTTCTAAATCCTCAATAATTCCCTTTAGACACGGTTTCATTTCTAGTATCAAGATAACGGTTTTAAAAAGTTACTGTTTTCAAAACACTAAAAAGTTTCTTCATGCCATTCCTATAGTTGCCTTTAACGAGTGACTGGAGTTTTCTCTGACTGAATGGTGCACATAGTAATGTGCTTCCCTCACTTGTTGCTTTGCACTGCCACTCAGCTGGCTAAAAGAGACCGCTACCACTCTTTGCCCGCCCAAGCGTACAAGAAAAAAACTAAATCTGATTTATGGAAACATTTATACCAAAAGCAGTGAATACTGTTGGGCCCAGCCATGGACTGAAACAAGGACTGAACTAACCATACATCCATTTTTGACTCGTTTATCCCTCATGGGGTTGCGAGGGGTGCTGGTGCCTATCTCCAGCGTTCAGGCGGGAGAGGCGGGGTACACCCTGGACAGATCGCCAGTCTGTCGCAGGGACTGAACTAAACACAGAATAAAAAGTTCCTCCACAATTGGAATCCCCAAGATAGCTTAGAGGTATAAAAGCAGAACAGCGTTCTTCGTTTTTGCCCGCAGCTGTTTACAGGCTGCACTGGGGAGGACACATGCATAAAGACCTCGATCTCCGTACCTTGGATCCAAAGAAAGGTACATTGTGTTGTTTTTGTATCCGGTGACCGTACCCCGGCCGGAAATGGGACTACCTCCCAGGAACTAGCTGTCTGAGCTACAGCAGAAAGGAATCTGAGCAAAAGAAGAAGGACAGGTTGTTTCTAATAACAAAGCTGCATTTGAAACTGCAGCTTTGCACGCCTGACACATGAGCCAGTCAGATCAAACGTTCAGCCTCTAGACCGAGAGCAGGCCCCACGTCTTTTCTGGTCATCGGCGCTGCTGAACTCGACATGCTCTCCTGTTCATCAGAACGGTTCACAGAAGTAGGTTGTGTCTGGATAGAGAAAATGATTTAGGATCAATGAATGTAAATATTGTTTATTTAATTTTGTATTGCTTTATTTGGATGTGTAAACTTTGTCAGACCAGAGCAAAACCAGAGCTAAGGCTATTTGTGATTCAAATTTTATTTCCGTGAGTGGTTGACCTTGTTCTGTTTTATCCATGTTTTCCCTTCCACTTTTCTCACTAAGCTGCGTTCAGTATGTCCGCATAGTCCTTATAATAAATGTGCTAAATTGTGTCTTCGTTACCCCAGCTGCAAATGCTGAAGCTAAAGCTCTGCCAATGTGAAGAGGGTAGCCACCATTAGTTCTGGTGTGTGTACTACGCAGCTTGCTCTGATTGCAAAGTGATTGGCGGTAGCACGCCGCCACCACTCATACACACATTTGTGTTAATGGCACTTAAAGGTACATGTAGGACTAAGAAGGGTTGCTAAATTGCACCGCAGCTGCTATTTTATTTGCAGTAAGCTAAGCTACTAATACTGGATGTGGCATCATCCTTCCTGCCGTCCCTCAGCCAAATTGTAAGTCCATACATTTGTTTTGCCTCCATCTTGGTAGTTATTAACTCCACTCAATCCGACACTGCGATGGCTAATTAATACAATACCAGGGATCAAATATCCAAAATGTTATTGGTTTCTAATTCAGCCAATGAAAATAGTGTTTTATTTTCCTTGTAAACTGGATGTTTGAACACCTAGTTAGTGTTGTTATCTGTTAGCTTTCAGAGCAAATTTGGTCTTATTCCCAATTGCTCAAAACTAACATTGGTTCTTAAACACATAATCCTACTGATCTGTGATGTCACTGCATAGTTAATTTATTGGTTAATGGTGTTTCAATCAACCAATTTCACTATTTTATTCCAGCGATATATTCGTTTTCCCTTATCTTTTAATTTTTACGCAATAGTTTAGTTATATGTCACTAGCCTATTTAAAGAGTTTGTTGGCTGAAATATTTTAACTGGAAGTTGAAGTATTTTGTTGCAAAACTCCAGTATTTTGGAGAGTAGTTATTTGTGTCTATGCGCAGAGCTTGTTGTTTGTGAACACAAGTGCACAAATGGAGTCCAATTGTTCTACTTTGCTATGCCACACCTTATCAGGCAGGTATTTATAAAACAATAATTGTCTTTTATTACTTGAAAATCAGGTACTGCGTCGGCATGGTAATTATCATTAAAAATTGACAACTTTATTAAAAATTGCCCTTGGCGCTTATTAGTAGTTATTCATAGATAAATCTATTGTTGCATAACAAAACATTGTTATAAGTGCAATAATCAGTGTTTTATATTGTTTATTTAATATATTTTTCAGTTAATACAGCAGTAACATTATAAGTGTTTATAAGTGTAACTATTAGAGTAGCGACTGCAACCATGCACCATAGCTGCAACAATAACTGTAATAACTTATGTGCAATAAGCTATTTAAACAAGGTGCTATAAGCCGTGCATTAAGCCTGTGCAATAATCCTGTATAAACTGTATAAACTGTGCAATAAGCCTGTGCAATAGTCCTGTATAAACTGTATAATAAGATATGTGCAATAACATATTTATACATAGGAGTGTACAGAATTGTATATTGTATATAGCTGTATAACTGTATCTAACTGATTGTACTTACCTACTTTGACACCTTCTTCTGACTTTTGACTATTGAGCCGATGGGACAAGTGAATTTCTCCACTGTGAGATCAATAAAGCTTATCTTATCTTATCGTATCTTAACATGAAACCATCGCAATATTAGTCAAGCCTAAGGTTTGACTGTGGACTACAGTCAAACCATCCATACCATCTTATACTGTCATGCATATTTTTTAAAATTAAGTTTTATCTTCCTGCTGTAAGTAAACTGCATTCGTAGGACACATTCTAATTAGTAATGGTTAGGAAATATAGAATAATTCCAAAACAGGTTCCTTCTCCAATAGAGTTACATTTTTAAACACTTTTTTCTTGCACCAAACACTGTCAGCCTAAATTTAAAATGCTCTTATAAGTGTGATAAGGCTGCGGTATCCATGGTAACAGCACACTCCTTCAGATGTGGAACGGAAGAAAGAGAGACATCCTAGTGTGTGATTGTAGCCTCTTATGGTAAATGTAGTGCATCTGATTTAGAGGTTTAATAATAATCAGACGTTGATTATGGCGTGTGCATAATGAAAAGAGGGAATATTAAATAAATCTGTGCTTGAAAGGTTTGGTAAACTAATGCTTTAGTAATGGTGATGAACTAAGTAAGTGGATTTCATGTTACAAATCTGGGCCAATTATCGGTGCATTTTTTTTTTTTTTAGTGAGATGTTTCTGCACGTGTGTACATCAAAAATTAACATACTTAGGCCATAAAACTTTTTCACAAAAACGGGTTTCTGTAAGAAAAAGAAAGAGCTACATAAGTGAGCTGAGTGGCTACTTTCAGTATATTGTAGTATTTCAACTGAGTGGTCACCACCAGTAACACAAAGCATTGCCGTCTTCACTGTTTCATAAATATTATAAAATATTAGAAACCTCTTTCAGCTTTTTTTTTTACCCAACTGAACAAATTCATGGTTGCACTGTATCTTACCTTAACAGGGTCAACAAATGATTAGAGATGATGAAAAAAGAAATAAGGCAAGACTCTTTTTTTCTTTGTAACACTCAAAAACAATGTTTAAATGTAATATAATGCAGTCATACTGGAAATATAAGGGGCAGTTAATGAGTGGAAGAAGCGAGGCGCTAACAGAAAAGGGAAGCAATTCAATGACTATTGTTTGCTGAGTGACTGATAAAGCCCATTAAGGTATCACTGTTTTGGCAGAAGCTGTGAGTTAAGACCAAGTAATAAACACTACCCAAAAACGTTGTTTGTAACCAGATGCAGTTTGCCTTTTCATCTCAGCTGAAAGAGAGCACAGCTTTCTGTCCATCCTTCCTGTCAAGCAGCAAGAAGTCTAATTAGGTAGATGACTCACTGGCAGAGTCCTTTGCGTACTATAATGAAGCCAAAAATCTGGAGCTCTTCAGCACTGGGGCAACACAGGCTGCAAGTTATTAACACCTCCTCATATAAGAGCTTAATCAATTAAAAACAAGATGTATAAAAAAAAAATAATATCCAGGCTTCAGGCCTAATTGAGCAGGTAGGTGATGACAAACAGACATTTAATGCCCTCGTATGATGAGCTGGAGGTGAAGAGGAGATATCTTGTTAAGTGTCGGCAGGCTCCTATCAGGGCTGATTAGATTGAAAGCCAAAGGCTGCACACTCAAAGAGCTGTTGACAAGTACCCTAATAGCTTCAAATGATAGTCAGACCTGCTGGCTGAGAGAGCGATCAGCGATGATGATGATGGTCTTCTTTCATTGACATCACAATGACCTGTTTGAACAAGATGAAGAGGAGCTTCATTATAAATAAGAGCCAGAGATCATACTATACCTCTAAGTTATTGGTTCTTCACAGGGAGCAGTGCTGGAAATTGAGTACGTCCTTACTAAGCACATTCATTAAAAAATGATCGAAAAACCAAGGGCACGTTTATAAAGGTAGAATCAGGAGAAATGTACTTTCAAAAAAAAATGAGTAAAAGCAAAGGGATACTAAAACGAACCTGTGCCTGGTCTCAAGAAAATAGATTTCCAGTATTTTCATGTTTGGTGTGTTTGTTGCTGGACCGAAGAGCCTGGGAGCCGCATGGTGAAGTGAATGATGACTTAATAAATAACAGAATGACAAAATGTACAGACTGGGCAGGTGGGGACAAGGACCAGGAAAATACAAGGGGTAAACCAAAACATGGGGCAGCATAATGGAGGACCTGTCAATGAGTGAGAGTGAGCTGGCAGAATAAATAGGAGCGGAGACACAGGGAAAGACTGGTGAAGCAATTAGCACAGGTGATTGATATGAGGGGAAAAGAGCCTAGTTGATGACAGGAAACAAAAAGAAAAGGACAGTATCTACTGACTAATAAACAATACTAAAGAGGTGAAAAAACAAATAGCACAATGCCCAGCTTGAAAATAATCAAAGACCTGGGGATCTTGACAAGTGGATTTTGCACTGTTGGATTTGGGTTTAGTGCTGAGTCTATTGTACTTACGTAATTTGAAAAAAACAGCAAACCCACTCAGGGAATCACAGCTGTCTTCTGTAAACTGTATAGACACAATGCATTACAGAGTGCAGAATAAGTGATGTCTGTCCATAGGATGCTGATATAGTATGATAATACGTAGAAAACCATAAGATGTCACACTAGAACAGTAGAATCTTATTTTTTTTAAGTCCTGCAGACTACAGGAAAAAAAAGGACATTTAACCCTTAATACAAGTGGCGGGCCCAGTCGTGCTAATCCACAAAGAGATAATTGCAGATAATTTTTGTTCATTGCATTACCGTTCAAGCTAAGTTTAGAAACTGTTTAAAGACCAGTTAGTGCCTACTTTATTGGGTTTTGATACCTGTAAGTATGAAGACGACGTTCAAGTGACATAAACGTTCATCTGCCGTTTATGTCACTTTCCTGTCCTCTCACTACACATTCACACAGACTTCTCCACACAACAGTAAGAGTCACAACTCCACAAAAAACATTGTTAATAGCTGTGCTGTTTTCTTTTTGCCTTTCTTCTTCTTGTTATGATGTGGTCTTAATTTTTGCTTATTTTGGCTCCCAGTGGTCAAAATCAGAAATGCTGGTATCTGCATGTTTTTTGTTTGTTTGTTTTTCTGTAAATTGTGCATTGCTCTGTGACCCTAACCCTCTAATTAGTAGTGTAACTGAGCTTTCTGGGTTTGTTATCGGTCCTGCATGAAGTGGAAGGAGACTGGACTCGGAGTTGAGCTTTTGGGGTGCCCCGTGACTCAGCGGGACTCTTATTTTTCCATCACTTCTGTACAAAACACCAGCCGGCACTTATTTACTGCCTATCTCGAGGGACATTTAACCAACATGTATAGGATAGAAAAACATGTTTCTACACAGTAATGATCAAACAGATAGGTATTTATGCTTTTTGTTTAAAAAATAGTGCACATTAAATATAACAATATTGATATTATTTATGTTAAAACAATAAGTAACCCAAAGAAATCATGATTTATTACATGTTCGTTGAAAAAGAGTCTGATGACAGAGGGTAAACACGCTGAAACATGCAGACCTGCACTGTGTTCAAGGCTTCCAGCAGTGTTGCCAAGTCCGCTTATTATAAGTGACTTTGGGCTGGTTTAATTATACTGTTTACAAGCGGCCACTTTATTACACTGTGGTGGGTTGCTAGTTGGGCTTGTTTGTTTTCATAGGACTGGTTGCTTGTTGCTCTCGCAAGAACTGGCAACATTGGCTGCCCACACTCACACTGTTTCTTTTAAGACGCTGCTGCCTGGGCACAGAGGGATAGAATATTTTTCTCTTTGCCTGCAGTGTAAAAGTGAAAATTTAAAAGTCATTTATCCTGAACTAAGACAGCTATCCCCTCAAACATGCTGCACTGTGCGTGTCCATCTTACACAATGAGCATCTTTTGTCTGAAAATGTGTGACACAGACTGAGTGATAGGCGTTAACTTATCAGTTAGTAGCAAGCATCAGCTTCCTCAGATTTCCTTATTTATCATCGGTTTAACGGTAGTGAGGCTAATATATCTGTTTGTGAAATATGAGTTTGTGAAGCTAACCTTTTGGTTAGCAGTACCAACCACTGATTAACACTGAGCCTTGACTATGCATAAGCCGGTTACCGGTATCTTAAAAGGTTTCGGCTTCAAATCTCAAAAACCTTTGGTTAAAACATTCATATGGTTTGAAATGTATTTAAAGAGATGTACGAGAACTTTCTTGGTAGCCAGTGCACTGCACACCGCTCGTTAGTCATCTGGGTGAAAGAGACATGGAACATTGAAGCGCACCACTAATCCTTCTAATCATGGTAACGTTGTTATAAAAATACAGTTGGCAGGCTACGAGTAGCATGTACGTTAAGGAGCTGACTAGCTGGCCACCTAAACTATACACCAGTTCTAATGAACTCCAGCTAAGATTGTCTTTACCCTTTCAGCAGGTTGTTCTGTTAAGAGTTTTTTTTCTACAATTGTTTCTAAGACTTGAGTGCATAACCCAGTGTGGAGTTTAGAGGGAATTGCTAATAGATGAGAGCAAAACTAGTCACTGTGGCAACAGCACACCTCAGCTGCACTTGTGTTATTCAAAAGGACGTGTTTTTCTCCCTCAGAAAGAACAACAGCATTCATTGCAGGTTCTTACATTTAGATCTGCAGAGATTCCTACATTTAAACACACACAGGAGGTGTTGGATTGCCAATGTTCGGCAACAAGAGTTTCTATATGCTCAGCAGCAGTTTCCATTGGAGGATTTTCTTTATCCTAAGGCTGGTTCAATATGGACAGAAAGACACTATTTTTCTCCCAACACAGCCAAGCAATTGCTGCTCACCTAATGAGATTAAGCCAACTCCTGGAACATCGACTCAACAGTGGATGGGACCAATTAGTCTGCTGTCTTCCCCAAAGAGAGACAATTACCATTTCTCAAACTTGTCAGACAACAAGGTGATGGCAAACATGTTTTTTTAAATACTGAGAAAGCCTTGTATGTATGTAACCTTTTCACTATGTATCATGCCTCAGCAGTGTGGTAACATGAGAGAATGCTGACACTTAAGGCAAAGAAGCTCCACTTTCACATCCAGAGGATTCAGCACAGACAGGCTCTCTTTGGCCTGTATGTGTTTGGCTTGCCAAACAAATGCAGTGAATACAAAAAAATATATATCATTGCTCCCTCAGATACGAAAACAGCTGCATTCTCAGAACTACACACTTTTTTTATCTCAAGGCTGAATACTTACATACCTTGGCTAAAATATAAAAACATACTGTATCGAACAGCACCAGGATGAATAACAGCTCATTGATTGTCTAAATCAAACACAGAAGACATATCAAATCTGAAACCGAAAAATGGTCCTCATTCGATCAGAATAAGAAAATATATTAAATACAGAATAAGGAGACTGCTTCACAGCTCTAAATAGGCTCTACCTCAAGCTTTAAATAAAAAAAAATTAGACATGCAAGTTTTTTTATGTTGCAGATGCAGAGTAACACAAAAGAATTCATTATAAAACGAATTAGATGAGACGGATAGGAAAGTTAAGGGGGGGGGGGGGTAAAAACAATAGAACAAAAACCATCAGGATGAGTGGAAAACAATGAACGTCCTTCAGTCCACTAAAGCTGAACACTGTTGCACAACTCCTTTATACTCCGGGGCTCCATCAAAATGTAGTCCCACTTTAAGAACTTTGTCAAACTGAATCACAGACCTGTGATCTCTGCCCACAGCTCTAAGGCATGTGTGTTATTTTGAATAAAGAGCTGCTTTTTAGGACATTTGCGGCATCAATAATCCGTTGTAAGTATCGGTGTCGTGCGGAGAATCGATAGGATTGAACAAGCCAGGTCTGAATGGGTTGAGAAATATTTATTCTCCTAATTGATCGATCAGTCTTTGTTGTTGTCAGAACACCTGCGGTCCTGCGCTTTGGTGCTGCAGTCTCCAGCAGGGCTTCGAACTCATACCTTTGCCTCTAGAGCGAAGCTCTGCATGGACACCAAATCGAAAAAAAAAAAAAAAAAACTCACAGAAGATCTAAAGTAAGTGTGTGTTTCTTGGTAAACACGGCTTTCTAATAAGTATATACCGAGGGTGTGTGTCTTTTTGTGTTCCCCTGGTGTCTGTAATAATGTGATGATGCGTCTGAAACTTGATCCAGAGAGCCAAGTCTGTCACATCTTTTTCAAACCTGTTTGACAGTCTTGGAGTCTGCTGCGTATCTTTGCTCGTCCACCGCCCTCCCACTGCTCGCAGCCCTGCCTTTGCTGAATAGCAGATACAGGCTCTCAGCGGGGCTGTGTGTGGTTTCAGCTTAACCAGGCATATCTCTGCCAGCACTTCTTTGACTGTGGACATCACTCACCGCTTCAGTCTAAGAGCCAAACCCAGCTGCTCTATTCTGAGCCGCATGCATGGCTAGTCTGTCTGGATGAGTCTGATAGCTCGGCACAACACCGTCACCGCTGTGTGACATAATGTCGAAGAGACTTGACGGATTTATGAATAAGTCGGGATCTGTTTGTAGGAAGGAAGACTCTGTTTTATAGCTGAACAGACCCTGTTTATTGGAATAACTGTGCATGCATACATTCATTGACTTTAAATTTGCAAAACTAGCTTAAAATAATTAGTGACATTTTAACAAATCACATTAATGACTTCCTAAAATTGAATGCCTTGCTAAAGTGTTTACAGCCTGTGAACATTTCACAACACATTTTTTAAGATTTTACCTAAGGACAACACATAGCAGCACATAATTGTGAAGTGGAACGACAACGATAGATCGTTTCAGATTTGTTTATGAATGAAAATTATTTGTGCGTTTCTATTCAAACCTGTCTAAATAAATATTTTGTTGAACCACAGGTAACTGAAATTATAGCTGCAACTTTTTATTTATTTTTTTGCAGTATGTCTCCAGCAGCTCCGCGCATCGAGAAACTCAAATGCACATTCTGTGCACTCTCGGGTCACCCCACTCAGTAGCACATTTGATTAAATCTGAGTATGCACTTTTTTAATAAGTGTACACTCGGTTTTTTTTTTCTTCTGTTGTGGACTTTTTCCATCACTTGCTGCTAATACAACTGCATTTACCCATGGTGAGACAATGGAGGATTATTCTATTTGATTTTATTTAATGATAATATTTCCCTATCAGAGTTAATTGATGTTGTTTGTGAACATCATTTTTTTTCCACAAACCACAAATTCTTGATTGGATTCCCATTTGGGCCAAAGTCATAACCTCTGACGGGTTATCTTCTAGGATTACCTTTTATTTAGCTCTTTCCATCCTTCCATAAGCCTTTACTATCTTCCATGTAAAAAAAAAAACTATGAGTGTTTAGGGTGTTAGTTTTCCTCTAGACACAGCATTTTCACTCCAACCAGCCAGCCAGACACTGTCTATACTTGCTTATCCAGGTAGATTTGCAAGAGAATGTTTGCTTATCTCCAGCGGTGATTGGGGAGGAGGCGGCACAAACCCTGGTTAGCTCACCAGTCCAATACAGAGCAACAAAAATCCACAGACAAAACAACCAAGCACAACTTACTCAGACCTAAAGGCGATTTTAGAAATACCAATTAACATAAGTCATGTTTTTGGACTGTGGGAGGAAGCCAGAGTACTCAGAGGAAATCCACACATGCAAGGTCATCCAAACTCTGTGCAGAAAGAGTCCAGGCTAGGATTCATACCTTAGATGTTGTTGCTGTAGGGAATCAGTGCAGCACAGCATTTTGCATGTAGTGGCTAAGGTTTAATTTCAACAGACACTTGCCACTCGTCCATTAAGGCCAAATTGAGAAGTGCAAAACGAATGGTTGTGCTGTAAACAGATGCTCTCATGTAAGTTGTGAATCTCTGCAAAGCCCTCCAAGGTAAGATCTTTTAGCTGTTTCTATGATCATTACACTCCTTGCCTCGCAGTTTATGGCCATTCCTTTGTAGGTTTGCACTTTCCTCTTTTTTAGACAATGCATTGAAGAGTACACTATCAGAATTTCAGCTCAGGATATCATTTTATGATCCAACTTCTCTTGGTCTATCACAAAAAATCCCCAGAAAAAAAACTTTGAGGTTTGTGGTGGTGACATGAAAAAATAAGAAAGAGTTCAACACTTCATACCTCTGCACGCCACTGTTTCTCACAAATAGGTAGAGTGAGAGATGTGTACTTGTGATAGAGGAAACTGAGTTTGAAAGAGGTGAGATGCTTAGTTTCTTGCTTTATTCACCCACAGTAAGCTTTTTAGTTTATTTATGCTGCACATCCAAAAAGCTTTCGGATAATTCAGGCCCCAAGAATTTTCTCTCGAGCAACGTAAAAGGAGTTCCTTCAGTTTTCATCTGTCTGCGGCTTTGCAGGCTACGATATGGCCTCAAAGTGCATCCTTTTTTCTCCACAGAGCATAAACTTACAAAAGACAGAGTCTTTATTTTCTTCTCTTTTTTTTAACACACAATTACAGTTGTCAGTCGTGGTATCTCTGCCAGCCCAAGCGTTACTCTAACACCTATTCTGTCCTGTCTACTAAGTGCCACAAAGCCTCTGGATATAAGCAATATTTCCAAACAACCCCTTTCTATCAGCATTTTAACGCAAAATGGGATTCTTTTTTGGCGGGCTGACATCTCTCTGCACCTTACTGCTTCTTTACTCCGTTGCCAGTTGCTGTGTTGTTTTTTTTTTTTCGTTTTTTGTTTTTTTATTGAGCTGTTATTCAGACCTTTTTGGAAGTGGTCTGGTGTCTAAAAATTTCTGTCGCTGTTGTCTCAGTCCTGTAGGGCACATTGAGTATCTATGGCAACCGTAAAAGGGACAAGAACAGAATGTTTTCTGCTATATTTAAGAACATCATTAAAAGAGGTACAGTCTTTAAAAAAAAGAAAAGAAACAGTTATTTGTAATCCACTTGAGGAGATGAAATTTCACACGATTATGAGTGGTTTGTGATTCTGTTTATTCTTGCTTGCCTCTTGCCTCCTTTATGAATGCAAAAAGAGACTTCTTAGACTTTAGGAATTTAAAAAAAAATCTGTTAGATTCACCACAGACACATGCGAAATTT
The DNA here is from genome assembly GCF_011125445.2 of Fundulus heteroclitus. Taxonomy (NCBI): domain Eukaryota; kingdom Metazoa; phylum Chordata; class Actinopteri; order Cyprinodontiformes; family Fundulidae; genus Fundulus; species Fundulus heteroclitus. Next base: position 10,461,485 of record NC_046380.1, on the reverse strand, counting down.
TAGTATAAGCACAAGGATGTCTTTTTTTTTCTCCTTCTTTCACATCACGCCCCAGGATACTGCTGTCTGGGTAAAGAGATTTTCATACCAAAAGCTGGTCACCGTAACTGAGACCAGCAAATCTCTTCTTATGGTATTAAGACATTAAGTTAGTAGCCAGATACACTAGGATGTTATCATGGGATAAGCAGATTATAGCCCCCGAATATCCTCATGAAAACTTTAAGCAGGAAACCCTGCAAGGTAATAATTTGTGTGATGCATTTCTTCTTAAACCTGAAGCTGTCTATTGAGCAGCAGCTTGTTGCCTGAGTTTAATTTCTTATGTGCTTCTATACGTTTTAAATTATTTACGAGTAAGAATAAAGATGTCTAGCAATCAATCAACTAAAGAAATCTAACTTCTTAAGTCAATAATTGCTAAATAATGGCAAGCCCTTGAGACCGGCTAGTCATTACTCGCTATAAACGGTGGTTATTTGCATCATTGTGCTTTCTGATATTAAGAGGAAACGGAGAGTAAATGTCCCACGTTCCCTCTTTCTGCAGCTAGGTTCTTCACGGCTCCTCTGTGCTGCTGGTGCCAACGGGAAGAAGGTCGGAGCTGTGAAGTGACAAGTGTTTAGCTCGGACTACTGAGCCTTTAAAGTCGCTAAGAGCCCTCAGGACGAGTGCAGGCCTCCTTGACAACTAAAGTGCTGACACGGGGATGATGAGAGAAGCTAACTTTAGAGACAAGACTGGAAACGATAAAGATCAAAGAGGGTTATTGATTGCAAAAGGGGGGGAAAAAGCAGCTTCTTTTATTACAAGTTTCTGTCTGGGAGAGTATCATTTTCCTTTTTAAAATGTGTTAATTTACATTCAACATTTCAGATTTCACCTTCTGTTTAGTTTGCAGCTGCAGTCTTAGAGATATAGTTTATTAGAGGGTACTAAATAAACCTTTATTTATACAGGTAGTCTCATTGAGAAACGAGTCCAAAGTACAAACGAGATCGGCTTGCACATACTTAAAAACTCCCAGAGAACAGCAAAACAAGATGTACTCAAATGCGGTGTCAGAATGTTTAAAATGCTTAATAATTAACACGAAAAACAGTTTAAGAACAAAGGCATGAACTTTCTGACATTGTTGCAGGATTTTTTTTTAAACGAATAATAAAATCGACAAGCGAAATGTGATCCGGCTGTTTCAGGTCCTGTTGAAGATGATTCCAGGTTGTAGGTGCAGAGTAAGAACATGTTGTTTTTCCAAACTCAGTATGAACTGAGGGGTTAAAAAGAGTAATGACATCCTGGGATCACAGACTGTAACAGGTGACATGTAAGAGGACACATAGGGTGGCATTAACCAAGAATGTTTTTATAGATCAAAAAAATGGACCAATGACAAACTCTGCACAGAGACAGTGACAACCACCTGACTAAAGAATACAAAGTGCAATGATGGGTAAGATATCTGAATCCATGCATGAATCTGAGAGCTCCATGAGCAGCTAAATCTAATAAATGAAGAGAATATTGTGAGGAATTCATAAAGAAAGTGTTGTCATAGTCCAAAACAGATGGTGACAACATGTTTCCCGAATTTAAAAGAAACTTGTTTTTGAAAAAGAGCACTAATTTTAGCCTCAGGTTGTTAAAAAAGATTATCAGTGTGAGCTTTAAAACTTAGCATCAAGATGCTAGTAAGAGGATGCGAGCTCTATAGAGGAACCTTCTGAGGACACAATTAGAGGAATCGTAAAGACTAACAGTAGTGATTCAGTACATAGCTTCAGGTTTTAAAGAACTGAAAAAAAAAAAAACACTGAAGGAGTTTCAAATACATCTCCCTGGTAGGAGGGCTCGCTGTGGAGCTCATGTTCTTTTAGATGAGCCAGATGAGTTAACATGAAGCGGCAGGGTAGGGGATCACAGCACAACCTGTGGCACCTTAGACCTAGTATCTAATGAGGGGTACAAGATGGATGGATGGATGGATGGATGGATGGATGGATGGATGGATGGATGGATGGATGGATGGATGGATGGATGGATGGATGGATGGATGGATGAGGAGGTGTGCTATTTGACAGAGAGATGTAAAAAAAAAGTAAAAACAGAGTAATTTATAGAAAACAGTCCTGATTCTTAGACAGCTGCAATAACACCTTGTTCAAATTTACTATTCATAAAAAGCTAAATATAGATAGATAGATAGATAGATAGATAGATAGATAGATAGATAGATAGATAGATAGATAGATAGATAGATAGATAGATAGATAGATAGATAGATAGATAGATAGATAGATAGATAGATAGATAGATAGATAGATAGATAGATAGATATTCATGACAGAGAAACCTGAATTTAGTAAAACAACTGTGATTGGGCCCAAAGAGAGGATATTTGGTACATTTCAGGCAAAATAACAGTGAAAAACTATTTTCTGTTGTGCAGCATAAACAACAAGTAGTTCATTAAAGTTTATAGAGACTCAGCCTGCCTGTCTGTCTGTAGCCAATGACTTGGCAACCGTCACAAGTCAATCAAAAATAATACTTTCAGCTTAAAATAGAGATAAAATCTTGGCACAAAAACAAGTCAAAAAGGAGTCGTGACTGACAGTGGGGCACACACACACACACACAAAGACACACACACACACACACACCCATACACCGCTATCATGTTAAAGGACATTGTATTGACTTGCAGTCAATTCCTGGAAACTAGCTTGAAAGAATAGCAACTATGTCTGCCCTGCCTGTTTCCTACAAGCTACACGTTACACTCTTCAAAACCAAAACCAAGACTTCAACTTCAAATGTTTTATATTTTAAAAGGCCTTCTTTTCGACATTACAAGGGGAGTCCCCATAATATAACAGAGTCAACAGATGTATGCCTCCACAGCATGTGCAAAACAAGTACACACACACACACACACCTCCAGCGCTCCCACAGAGCCAGCGGAACCACCTCTGATCCCTTTCCCCCAGTACTGACTAATGAGCTCATGATGAGAGATTTACCAAATCTCAGCTTGTCTTTTACTGCATCCAAATCAGAGTGGAACACACAACGGGGGCTTTTACATTCTCGGTAACCTGAAGGAATAACACCAAGTGTGGTGGGGGCTAAAAAATGCAATCCTCTGGTGATGTTTTTGTGGAAAACAAAATATATTATCTAGCTAAGACATTTTCCGGGTCTTTCAGGCTTAAATTCTCCATAAAATAACCATAAAGTGGTGGTTATGCGGTGCTGGGTGTACAGCTGGCGTAATTGCCATTGTTATTCCCGGTGTGTTTTAATGAGGGCCCTACTGCCCCCGCCTCCAGCTCTGATAGAGGGAAATTTTAGGGAATCACAGTAAGAAGAAGCTGGGACATGTTTTTTTTTTCCACCAAGATAATAGTTTTGCAATTTCTTTCCATGCAAACCTATACACACACACAGAGCAACAGACGCTGTACATAACCACAGAGTACGCTGCACACATCCCTCCATTCATTCCTCCTGCATCATTTCTCTTCATGGATCTTTCCCTCACGTTGCCCGCAGGTCTACGGGATCTGTATAATCGGATCCTCCATCACTCTGATCTGTGCACAAGGAGGTGGTACAGCTTGATTGATTGCAAATGGCTTACAGTTTTGTATTTAAAAACAGATTTGCTGACACTGAAAAACAAGGCCCGTCCTTGTGGTGAGGAAAACATTGTAGACGTGACACCTTCACAATAAGGAAATGGCTCATTCTGTTTAGGCTTTCTGTGTGGGGAACGGGTCAGCTGCAGAAGGCAATCAATAAGGGAGGTTGTTTTGTGTAGGAAAGATGTTTACAACAAATTCTTGTCCTGAATTCGAGCTCCTACACTGCAAAGGATTTAATTACCTGGTCAAATCAATTGATTTGACCAGGTAATTAAATCAATTGACCAGGGAATCGAACAACTTTCTGTTAATCTGTCCTGATCTGCAATCAACAAGTCAAATAAGAAACAAATATGTTGATTTGCTTGTTTTTCTATTCACTAAATGCATCAAAACTCCCAGCGTGTACTTTGACTCATTTTATTCAAGTTTAATGCATGTCGGAAATCTTATGAAGACATATTTTGCTGTTTACGTGTAGATGATGGTGGAATTGCTTTATTTTCTGCTGGATCAAAGCCTGTACCTCTATCAAGAAACCCACAGCCCATTGTTTTCCCTCTTATGTGATATAGTCCGTGGAAAAAGCCTGATTCATGCGTCTCTAGATTTGGGAAATGGTTAGCTATTTAGTCAGCAGAATATCTTGAGTTGGTGTCATACAAAATGCATTTCAGTTTGCTAAAACAATCAATTAAATCTATCAAACACTAGAGAAAGAAAGGCATCAAGAGGTCTCCAAATTGTTTCTGAACCAACAGTTCCAATTTCTAAACCTTGTACAAAGAAAGACAGCTAATTTAGCAACATGTAATTATTTTTGCATAATATTTTTAAAACTAAATCCGCGCTCACACTACTGTATGTGTGCTTGGTCCCAGTGGGTCCAAATATATTTGGCAGCATTATTCCACAGCAGCCACCCTTAGCAGTCTCCTTTGCTGCGTACAAACATCGGCACAGAGCTGAATGCTGTGCAGAGCTTTGCAGGCCGGAACAAAAAGCAACTGATTTTGTGCAAAAGCAGGGGTTGTGATGATTCTCACAAATAGCAAATTATCAGCCCGATTCAGCTGCAGGGCAGTTAATAGTGCCTGATTTTACTAATAAACACATAGGCACTCAGTCCCAATACATCTTAAGGCTGTTTACTCTGTTAATTGCTGATTAATTAATGAAATTATCACATTAATATTATGTCTAACAAAAAAACTCCACAAATCCCAGTTCCCAGTATTTTAAAAAAAAGTGCTTTATGCCTATCAAACACTAGTGAGAGTAATTGTATCTATGCATCGTCTGGATACGCTTACAGTAACTTGTAAAATTATTCACAACCTTTAACTTATTTAAATTAAAATTTTGCAACATTAAAACCACAAAGTGTAATTTAGTTTATTTTTATTTCATGTGGTATACCAACTTAAAGTAATCTATAATGTGCAGCGACAAGACAATTCCACATGTTTTTCTCTCAAATGTTTTTTCCCCCCATAAAAAGTAAAGAGTATTTTACATAATAACATTGTTGTTTATATAACATACAATATATTTTATATAATGCCCAGAGAAAACACATTGTAAAATCATGTTTGCGTTACCACTTTGAATATCTGGAAAATATCATTTTTGTTCTTTGTAAAACTGTTCAGGCTCAGCATTTCGAAAGCGGTGTCTGTGAAAAGATACTTTCAGCCCTTGTCACAAACTCCCTATTGGATTTAGATAAGGACTTTGACTGGGTCGTTCTGACGCAAGCACGTGTTTTTGATTTAAACCAAAATGTCGTAGCTCTGGCTTTATTTTTAGGGTTGTTGTCAAACTCAGGGGTCAACCTTTGCCCCAGTCTCAAGTTCATTTTAGCCTTTCGTAGGTTTTCTTCCAGGCTCGGCCCTTTTTAGATTCATCTATCTTCCCATCAACTCAAACCGCTTTCCATGTCCATCCTAAAGAAAAACATCACCACAGCATGATGCTACGACTACCATGTTTCACAAGGGAGATATGTGTTTAGGGCTATATACAGCAGTTTTCTGCCAAACATAGTGTTTGAATAACAAACACTATGTTAAATCGGAGGCAACCGTTCTTTCACTCTGTATTTTTCTGAAAACGTTGCAACAACTATCCAATAGTCTTCGTCAATTCTGGCGGTTCGTGCTTGAACAAGGTGCAGTTGCAACTATACAAAAAAAAAACTAGGGAAAAAAAACAACACTGTGTCTAACACAGTAGAGAAAACCGAGAGACACACAAAAAATGTAATTTCATAGGTTCCAGGATTTATTGAGGAGTATTTTTGTCAAAATATGACATGCTGGTCACTTTCAAACCTAACAACGCTCTCAGACAAAAACTGGTTCGCCCCAAAGACAGAAAACCCAAACCAAAACTGAGCGGCGTTGTGTATGCGGTGCGATGCATCGAGGACTGCCCAGACTCCTGCATCAAAGAAACCAAACAACAAGTACATAAATACATGGTACAGCACAGGAGGGCCGGCGGCTCGGGGCGAGACTCAGCAGTCCACTTGCACCTCAAGAGCAAAGGACACGATTTTGACAACAATGTGCTGCACATTTTAGACAGAGAGGAAAGATGGTTTGAAAGAGGGGTGAAAGAAGCCATCTTTGTCAAAATAAAAAAGGCCAAGACTGAACAGAGGGGGAGGATTTCACTACCAGCTCCCCAGTATATACAACTCATTCCCTAAAACTGATTCCAAAGAGATTACATAAATAGGCTCCTCAGGAATCAGGTGGCCAAGAACTCACACCAAGCAACAGCCTCTAACGACCCGGGGGAGTGACGGGTGGGCCGCTGATTTATATCTGACTTGGAATCTGACAAAAAAAGAGAAAATATTCAAAGAGGTGTCCAGACTGAAGGCTGCTCACAGCTACCAACAAACACGATACAATACAGTGCAATACCAAGAGAAGCATAAAAAGATCAAATTAGCTGACTGTCAAAGACTGCATAAATTAAAAGTGATCGACTTGTGATCAAAAGGTTGTGGATTCGATTCCAGCTTACCTCATGTCACGCGATGACATGCCCCTGTGCAAAGCACTTAACCCCAAAGTAACCTATCCATCTGCATATTGGTGTATGGATGTGTGCGATTGGGTGAATGTGGCTATAGTGTAAAGCGCTTTGGGAGGTCAGTATAACTGGAAAAGTAGTTCAGACCATTTAAATTGAACCAAATGGATTGCCATCTACAGCAGGTATATGATATATATATATATATATATATATATATATATATATATATATATATATATATATATATATATATATATATATATAATATAATGGTCTGAACTACTTTTCCAGTTATACTGACCTCCCAAAGCGCTTTACACTATAGCCACATTCACCCAATCGCACACATCCATATACATATATATATATATATATATATATATATATATATATATATATATATATATATATATATATATATATATATATATATATATATATATATATATATATATATATATATGTGTGTGTGTGTGTGTGTGTGAAACTGAGTAGGTATTATTGAAAACAGTCCCTAATCAACCTGACATTAATGATTTTGACTGAAGCCAGAATACACAGAGAAACCCCCCCCCCACCCCACACACACACACACACACACACACACACACACACAAAAGAAGAGAACGTGCAAACTCCATGCAGAAAGGCCAGAGCCTAGATTTAAACTGGCAACCTTCCAGGTGTGAGGCAAGAGTGCAACCATTGTTGAATTTAAAATCTCATACCTCCTAAAACTGGAGATGAACTGAAAATAATGAAAAATATTTTGGTCATTTCAAAAGTGTAATGTTAGATTATTAAAGGCACACTGATAACACTATTATTTGAAAGCAGGGGGAAAAAATCCATAACTGATACCCAGCGAGACCTTTCAGTGATCTTTTGCCATTCCTTGTAATAGCCGGTGACAGCATGCAGCATGTTGCTTTAGTGAAAGGAGACCCCTCCCTCCTTCTTCTCAGCACAAAAAGAACAGGTAAGCACACAGGAAAAGGGGAAAGTTTGGCAGCTGGGGTCCTAGCAGTCTTTCAGGCATTCATTATTTAGTCTGTCTAAAAATACATCAGAGACTGCCTCCCTTCCTGCACATAGTGAATCTGAATTTCACAGCATCAAGCTCAAAGCTGCTCGGTCTGATGTGAGGAGCTGCTTCATCTACTGTACATCAAGATAACGCGCATGTGTGCACGTACACATGCACCTCAAATCTCACAGATGGAAAGAAAAAAAATGACGGGGATACTTTGAATCAAAACTATAAATGAAGAAACAGAGGCAAAAAAACCAAAAAAAACCTCACTTATATCACCTTACAGACAAATTTAAAAATACTTCCTGGCACTGAATTGAATTCAATAAACATATCACTCCTGTAAGCCCGCAAAACTATGGCAACAGCCCAGCATTGTGACGGTGACTTGTACACAGGAAGAAATGCTCACAACACCTCAGGAAAAACGTATAAGTGAAGCAGAAATTCACATCAGAGGTAGAATCCTCCTAACACCACATATCCCTGATGAGCTTTTTTTATATAGCCTCCTGTTGGAAGGTACGCTGCGTCTTGAGCGTGAAATCAAACATCTAACAGGTCATAGATTGGACAGCAGTCCCTGCTAATTGCATTGGGGACAGAAAGTCAACTTAATTATTTCAGCCGTAACTGGAAATGATGCCTTGCAAATCTATTAGACACATTTGCTATGCGAGTCGTGTTCAGAGTCTCACAAGTCAATAAGCAGGGCATGCAGCAGCATGGACGAGGGGTCCTGACGGACCAACCGGCATCTACAGCACAGCGGTGAAACATTAAACCTACTGAGGTTTGGGGGGGGGGTACAGTATAAGCAAGTTTCTCAGCTGAGCCAAATCTCCGGGGGATCCCAATTCTGCACAAAGCAGCCGCAACTAGCCATTTTTTACTACTGATTAATCTTTTTTTTTTTTATCACAACAGAACACTATTTCACTCAACCAATAAACAAAAAACAGAACGGCAATCAATTTAGAACAGGGGATAAATTAAATCACTACCATTTCTATGGTATGTCAGCATATCTTATTCTCCAAGAAACTCAATCATTAGGTTAGTTTGAATAGCTTTGGTCCCTTAATAAATACAACGGTTTGAGAACTGATTTTTGTATTTACTTAAGTTCAATGGCGGCTAGTTGATAGGGGGCGCTAGAGCGCCAGCCCCATCAAATTCAAAGTTAAACAGACAGTAAACATGGTTTTACGAAATAAAAAGCAATTGTTACGTCAGATCTCTCATAAAATGTGTCCCATTTTTGATTTTTTTTAAGCACTCCCTTTCTATTTGGGGTATATTTAGGGTAAATGTTTTGTGTAGGCCTCCTAACTTTAATGTTTCAATGTCGGGGTGTACCAGACAGAGGAGTGTGTCCATACGTTCTTATGGTGTGTTCACACCGAACGCACCATGGCCAGAGCAGAGCTAAATTAAAACAGCCATTTTCAAAGCCACCCACAAACCTCCAAAGATCATTCCTTACCTCATCCTGTGTCCATATTTGTTCAAGTGGTTGCCTAAAAAAGCTAATTTATCAAGAAAATAAAATGATTTAACCACCAATACAGCAATATTCAGCTAAGGAATGTATTAATTTAAGGAACCTTTGCACTACTATTACAGACTGCATGTCACTCCACGTCCGTTGCAATGCAAATAAGGATCTGAAATGTTTCTGTGAGGAGCCGAGGTAATTGGATTATTCCCCCATTTATGCGACGATGATGTGTTGAGGCTAAAAACTGCGTACATAAGAGGAAATCCTGTTGTATGTGCTTACGAGAAAACTCGGCATTATAGCCCATAAAGTGCAGCACAACAATTGCAGCCATGCCCCAGTTTTAAGCGAGGGACTGATGGGAGGCTCAGCTTTGAGGGAGGTTAAAAAAGAAATCAGCATGGGAGAAGAGACCCGGGAAAGGAAAAGCAGACTACTTCAAAGCGTGCGAGGGAGCCAGTGGCTCAAAGTGTGGTGGTTGTACGTGATGTGAAATCTACAACAAGATCACCCTGACAGAGAAGATAGAGGTGAAATTTTCTTCTCTTCTAAGCTGAGGGAACTATTTGATAACCATCAAACCTTATGAAAAACATGCAGTTTGGAAAAAAAATAACAAATATTTCCTGAAATTGAGGCACTCGTTTCAAAATATGCAACGTGAATGGATGACTTCCTTTATTTTTTCTAATCTCGCAAAACTCTTAAGATTCAAAAGTGATGCAGTTTTTAATTAATAGCAGAACGTAATTGGATTTTATCATTTTTGTGTTTAATAAAAAGCTGAATAAATTAGCATACATAATATTTAACAGCTGCACGTAGACTTCATCCAATGTCAATTAACAAAAACAAAAAAAAAAAAGCTTCCTGGGACATTATTTAACAGGTTTTCAGCTGGATATATGAAGAACTAGGGAGCTGGAATTGGCTTGCCCATTTAAACAGTGTTGGCTACATATGAGTGATGGCCGGTGTTTCTTTAATTTCCATTACATGTGAATCTGTCTCGTTTGTGAGTGGAAATTTGGTCTTTATTTGAAGGATAATAAGGTGCTGCTGCTTTCTTTTAAGGATGCTGACCATCAGTGTGCAGCAACCAGAGGCATAGTGGCTGCTCTGCATCACTTTATGCCCGGTATAGCCAAATATTCTGAAACTTTCTCTGACATCCCATTGACAGGAGTTAAAATTTACGCTATAATGAACGATTTTGAAGAAAGAAAACTCTATATAGCTTCCTTTGAGATTTCTTCCTGGTCCATGCCTGCTTCAAAAATACAAGTTACGGGTTAAAATATCAGTTTTATGAACAGCTCTGTCACCTGTACGCACTGCAGTGGACAACAGCAGCTTTGATTTTTATTTCTTTTTATTGTCATAAAAAAACCTCAAATAAAACAAAAAACATACGCCAAAGAAACAACAAGACTTCCTGTCAATGCGAACAAAAGATGAGGAAGTAAAACACCAAGAATGCTTATTTTGCGAAGATGTTGTGTGAGCACATGTAGTGTTAACCACATATATTTGTTTCCTTCTTTTCTCTTCTTTTTTGGCTAGACAGTCGACTATTCAGTGCATTATCTCCATCTTCTCGACTGGAGTGAAAACGTTAACGTCTGAGTGTAAATCTGTTAACCCCTGAGCTGAACACAGCAGTACAGCTAATCCAAAAAAACTGCATGAACACGAGTGCACATGCATTAATAAGGTCCCAATGGCCTTGTACGTGTGAACACTACAACTAAGCTTGAATGTTGCGTTGCAACATGGCAAAAACTTACTGTTCTTCAAGAAAAGCCTCTAGATATGGATACTGTATAGATGTATTATGTATAGATGTGAGAAGCGCTTAACAGGGTTTCTGTCTCACATTTGTACTGACATAACGAACAGCATTCCAATTAGTTTCTTTGAGGTAAGGAATTAATATAATTGAAAACTGACTGGTCACTAGCGCCCAAATTTCAGCCATGACAGTACAGTTTAACACTAGAAGTATTCATATCACTGTCCTTTGAACAGTTAGGCAACCCAGCATAGATTTTCAGCTATGGAAAGTATGAATCAATATTGGAGTCTAAATTATTTAATGCTATTCCTCAATGAATTTGACGGGGGAAAAAAACACTGAATTTATTGCACCTAAAGAACAAAATAAAAGTCAGTAAAGGAATAAAAATATTTCAAAAATATTCATATTTTGTGTCAGTTACATTGCTTCTGTAATATTTTTGGAGCCCAAAACAAAAGTTGCAATGCAAGTTTAGTTAATTGCTCAATCCTACAGGGGTTTTTGGTTTTCTGTTCAAGGTTAAAACGCTTTGACTCACATGGCTTTTCTGCTTACCTCGAAGATGCATAAACTCTCGATATGAACTACTTCATGCAGCGGCTTGCCAGATGTGGGTTAAGCTCCTCTCTATCCTCCAATGGGTTGGGCACATCCGTTTTATTCACCTTAACTTTCAAACCTAACACAAGCTGTGCGCTCACATTTAACTCTGTAGCAGACAATAGACCCCCCCCCCCCAAGCCTTTCGCTGGCTAGCTCCCAGGACATATGTGTGTCTGTTCATTCACCCACCTCCATATGTGTTTGCATGCCGCTTTCGATTCCATCTATGTCAGCATAATGCAAGCATGCATTAGAGGCATCAAGTAAAATGCCATTTTCCTTTTTATGAGCGATGCTTGAGTGATCTTTGACTCCAGGGCAGGAAGGCACCGTCATAGAGTTCTCTGTGGCATTGTGAGAGCGCATGTTTGCACATTTATTGAATGCAGTGGGGTCAATTGTTTAAGCAGAGTGTTTGTCGTCATTCTGTGTAAATCATTAATATGTAAATCACCAATAGCCGAAGCTATAGGCTTATGTCAAAGGCATGGTAATGTTGAGGATTTGTTGCTTTGACGCCACGGTATTAGTAAGACAGAAATTAATGTAAGATAATGTTCTTTGAAGTGATTGAAGAACAGCTGCGTGAATAAAATTCATCTGAGTGCAACGTGTATGCCCGTGTGCTCTTTAGAGGCCAGATGGGCCAAATAGAAAAACAGAGCCAAATAAAAAAAAAAAGGATAATAGCAACGCAAAGAAGAAGAAGAAGAAAAAAAGAGAGAATTAAGAATAGAGGGTACTTGGAGCGGAAACGTTTCCGTGCCTCTGCAGCCTGCCACCTCATATCACAGAGCATCCACTGACAAATGAATGCAGGAGGGCCCAATAATAGAAATGTTCAGAAATAAACGCCTTGATAAAGGGGAGGATCTCCATCTTCCAAACTGATGCGTAAGGATGGCGAAGCAGTGGGGGGTGGGGCATAGGTCAGTGTTTTCGAGAATAGTCACCCATCTCAGCTTCTGGCACAAAAACAATAAGTTAAAAAAAAAAAACAGGATAAAGTCTGATTTCTCTGAGTAAGGTTAACCTTTCTGTTCCACGGAGTTCGCCTCAGCACTGTTACTATAGGAACCCATGCTTGTTAACTTAGGTAGCATATTGGATCATTTACCTGCTACTTTTACTTTGCTTCCGCTTTGATCCTCTGCCAAGACAAGAGCTAAGGTGGAGGTTTGGAATGGATGTCATCTATTAGTTATCATATCATGTAAGAAAGAAGAAGTAGAATTTCATGTGTGTAAAGAAGCAGACTAACAGCCACTTGTTAAAGGACCTGCAGCTTTCTTGACATGGCAAAGGAGAATTGGTCCTTGTTAAAATTTTGCAATCTCTTTACATTCAAATTCAGTAACTTTGGCAAGTATTTTTTATTTTTGTATTAATGTTAGACTAAAAACAGGTTCTACACTGCAAAAAGGGAACTAAAAGTAGTTAAAATCCTATGGAAATTAGCGTATTTTTCATTGATTTGAGCTGGTAAATCAGAATATTTGGCAATGGAATAAGATTTTTGCACTTAAAATAACAACAATTCATCTCCATCATCTTATTTCAAGTGCAAGATGTCTAATTATCTTTTTTTAGGGATAGAAATTCTCATTCCATTGGCAAACAGTCTTATTTAGCTGCTCAAATCAAGGAAAGATTTCCAAATTGTAAGAAAATTTTATCTAATTTTAGTTCCCTTTTTGCAGTGTAGCTGTGATGGAGGTTGCTTGGTTTTGTTTAAGAATTACACATTCTTGGTTAAAATGAAGAACATACCGACAGGGAAAGCTGCCAGGTATTGCACAAAACCTGGAAAGCAGTGATACTGAAAAATGGCTGCCGTCTTCTAAAGGGATTAATTTATTACCTTTTTTTTTTCCCAAGCGAAGAGAGTTCTCACCTGAGTTGATGCCAGGAGCTTCTTATTAATTTAACCAATCAAGCTGCTATTAACGAAACACGTGACTGTGACATATTTGCAAAAACATCTGTTGTCCGTAAGGGAAATGGAAAAGAAAGTGGATTTCTGTGGCATGCATCGTTTTATATAATTGTAGAATTATTATTTTTTTAAATCACGAGAAAAAAAGTGTTAAATCCATAATTAAGAAAGGTATTTGTCTCCTACATAAGTGTATGTAAGCTCCCGGTATTTCCTTAGCCAAGTAATTGTCAACATAATGCTTTTATGAGTTTTGTATTCTGCTATTGTTTCATTCGCCTAACATGCCTGAAAAAAGTGGTGCAGAACAGTCTGACGCAGGATGGTGTTAGTATTTCAGGCTGGGCTTGCGTAAATTGAAAGCAGGTAGAGGTAATAGGCTGCTGAGACTCTTCCTATGTCGGTGCAAAGCTATTATAAAGGCGTCAAAGTGAAAGAAGTGATAAGAGGGCATTTGGCTGCTGCTGGAAAATGAAAGCAACCTCCATCACAGCTAGAACCTGTTTTTAGGCACAACTAGCTTTATGCTCATGTTCTGGAGCAGAGATCTACGTTTTGGATATGTCATAAAGTGGCTTTTAACATTAAAAAGGATGACCTAGAGAAAATTTTAAGATGATTTTGTTCAAATATGACGCTCCAGAGCGTTGTTGGTGTAGCTGAGTATATCTGAACCTTCATCACCGTCTTTACGTAAAATAATGATTCAGTCCATCCCCTAAACAAGATACCAAGCGAGACCTTTTGGTGGCAGATGTTCTGTGCACCTGTGATGCAGATAGATGTGAGGATTTCCGTTCCTGACTCACACCTGCTTCTCAGTTTTATATATAAACAGTTTTATATTAAAAACAAACGGGCTCATTTTTGTTATTATATGAAAAGAAATATTCTTTAACAAGCCTAAAAATGAAAACCTTCCACTTTGCCCCTTATTGCTTTTGAGATTAAACTGATTTTAAATAATATTTTTTTTCACTTTTAACTTGATTTTGACTTTGACAGTTTAGAGGCTGTGTAATTAGTTAACGTTTTCTTAAGGTATATGATGCCTATTGTTCCCATGATGAAGGATGCTTACTTTAAATAGAAAAAAAAAAAACACATAAAAAATATAAGACAGCATATCAGCTTAAATTAAGTAAAACTTTGAAGGTGCAGACATCAGTTGCTCTTCCTCCCTCCACTGCGGCATGCATTAAAAATGAGCACAAAGTGTCCACACACAAATGAACATTACAATTGACAAGTTACCCTCGGCGCACAGTGCCCCGCATGTTACGAGTTATATGGAATGTCAGGTTGGAGTTCAGATCCCAGAGGGGGGGACATAAAAAGCAATGTGATTATTCATCCATGATCAAATATCTAAAAAAAAAAAAATACACTCTTCAAATATTTGATGCCGACATGATTTTTTTTTTTCAGAGAGACTGATATTTTATCAACGGCTAGGTTTCCTAGGTGTTAATAAAACACAAATGTTTAGGTAGATCTTAATAAATTGGAATATATCTGAGGAAGGATTTTAAATAGTCTGTTTAAAAAGTAAAAAATATGAAACAGAATCATTACACCCAGCGAGTAATATTTCATGTTTTGATTTTTACTCATTCTGATTATTAGAGCTCACAGCTAATGCAAACCCAATATTCAGTTTCTTAGAAAATTTGAGTATTGCAAAACACCAATAAACATTATTACAATACAGTACACAGTATCTAGTACAGAATAAAGTAATGTTGTCCTGCTGAAAAGTATATTCATAAATGCACTCATTATTACTATAGTTCCATTTTAATTTCTAAAATATTAAGAGCGTACATTGTGATTTTAGAATAGAAAGTAGGTTTTATAATACTAATGGACGTAAGCCAGTCGTTAAAAGATAACTATGCTGGACTTTCAAAATAAGACCTAAACAAACTCCATGAAAGAGAAGCCTTCATATTTTCCACAGCTGATTATTGCAGCATTGGCATAAACACTACTGCTGGGACTTAACCACCATTGGAAATGAGACTTCCTTAACCTTTTAAAATTAGGCCTACCCAAAACTTTCAAAACAAAAGCCTCACTTTTCCACAGTAACAATTCTAATTGGTAGCTCATAAAATTGTACGCAGTGATTGTAGCAAAGAAAGAAGTTTCCATGTTAATAGCGCACCAAAGCTAATGTTGAAACGACAACTATACTGAACTTTGAGAATAAGACCTAAACATACTCTACAAAATAAAAGCCTTCATATTTCACACAGCATATAATTACAGCTTTGGCCTTAACGCTACTGCTGGAAGTCAACCAATGTTAGAAATGGAACCACTATCGGCTTTTAAAATGCAGCTTACCGATACTTTCAAACTAAAAGCCTCAACATTCCTTATGTTTCTTTTTTTTTTTTTGTATTTTAAGCCTACAATGGAATATAAAGTGATTTTAGATTAGTCCTTGCACTTGGGAAATAAAATAATGGGATTTGTTTTGCAAAACAAGCTCCCTTTAACTGCCACACAAGGTCAGCCTCTGTTCAGAGAAAACCCAGATGAACAGGAGTTTTTTTTAGGAACACAGATGGATGGTGACTTTGCATTGGCATCTTGTATTTGCAAACGTCTGATCAGATTAACACAGCCATTCAGGTCACATTAGGCCCAAACAAGATGGCATAACCGACAGAAGGACTTCATGAAAAGCCTGCATGACACTAGAATACCTATTTGGTCATTTTCTTTCATGGATCTGACACAGATACACACAAACCTAGTGTCATTTTAAGATCTTCAAGGTTTTACCCTTAAACCTCATACAAGCTGAGTCTAACAGCCACATAACCTTTGGCTCTGGTCTGAGAAGCATGCGCCAAGCAGCAGGCCACATCAAAATGCATTCAGGACTTTTTATATTTGCTTCTGCATCTTTTTTCATTCATATGCTTTTAGCAAAACACTCTGAACATCCTTTTTTTCTACAGGTCTGACATAATTAATTACTTAAAAATTACATTATAAATCTACTTTTCTGAGAAACTGAATTTTGGGTTTTCATCAATTGTTTGTCGTAATCATCAAAACTAAACGTTGAAATCTGTCGATTTGTGTATAACGAATCAATATAAAATAAGTTTATGTTTTTGAACTGAATAACTGAAAGAAAATAATAAAATTGGCTTACAAACATATCAAGTTATGCAAATGAATGCACAACATTAAAAATAAAAAAAAACACCTTTGCAAACGTTTCATGCATTTCGTTTTCGCGCCACTCGTAACAAATCAGCTCCAACGTAGAATTAATTCATCTAAAAGCCTTTTTCTTTCACGTTTGAAGGTCAGCGAAGCAATTAAATCAACTCACATCCATCTCCCCCTTTTCTCCTGGACGGCAGAGATAAGTGAAAAGGTTGCTAACAGCAACGTTGCGTGTCCGAAAGCGTTACTGGTTCCACTGGTTTTTTATCGAAACGCTTCGCTCCGCCGAGGCGCAGCCGAGCGGATTCCACGCATGCCGCTGAGGTGCGTTCAGCCTGTTGACAGCGTGTACGCCTTACTCTCCACATCAGCCTGACAAGCGCTCGTGTCGTCCTCTTCTCCCACGATCCTGGGCTCCTCTCTCCGGCCTGTCAATGAGCCTGTCACAGCGAGCAACATCCCTGTCAGGAAAACCGACGGCTGGCTGGCGGAATAGCCAGATGGATGGACGGACGGATGGATAAGTGGATATATTTGTCCTCCTGCGCTCGTGTGCGGGGCCGCAGCAGTACCACAGTAATCCGGTCTATTTAAACTAATCAATTCTTGCTTCTGTGTCCCAGTGAGACAAAAAGCTGGTTCTGGGTGTGCGCGGCTGCGAGCCTGAGAGGCTTGGCAAATGGACCGTTTTTTTTTTTTTGTTTTTTTTCCTGGGTTGAATTGTTCTTTCAATCTTGTAGCCTTTTAAACCCTCAAAATTGAAACAGCTGAGGCCTTGCCAGAGACGCCGAGCTACAAATAGAAATATTAATTTACTGTGCTCCAATCTGAGAAATTTGATTTTTGTTATTTCCCTTTAACGAGATCTGCATACATCATACTGATTCTTTCTTCTAAGGCAATGGACCGACAGACTTTCCTTACTTGCTTTCATAGTTGTTTTCTGCTGATTGCTTCCATGCATTGTTGTCACTAGACAAACCAAAGGGAAGGGTAAAAATCAACAATCGTGTCACTCTCCCTGAGAGATCTAACACTAATTTCCATCATTTATATTTCAGATTAGCTTTGAGAGAAACTGACTTTTACAGGCTTCCGCATTAGTCTATCATCCCAGGGCCTTTCTCTGTTTTATTAACTGTTCAAATGTCAGCCTCCAGACAGCCGTGATAAAACGTATATGGATAATTATTCCACCTTGATTATGATTGCAAAGTGAGTAATAATTCTATCATCCTACAGAAGTTAGCTGGCTCGATGGAGCAGAAACGTTCGTCTTCGCCACGTCCAGCCAAACGTGAGCACATTGTGGCTTCCGCGAGTGAGGACGTCTTTTTGGATTTGTTTGAAGGCAATTTCGTGTGTGTGGGGGAACGCCAATGGCAGCGCTGTTCAGCCAGGTATAAAAACAGCCGTGCAGGCAAATCGAGGCTCAGAGTCAGAGTCAGCCAAGTCAAAACACAAACTGGCTCAGGCTGCAGTGAATCAGAGGAGAGATCATTAAGCCGTGTTGCACTATCTGTCCTGGAACATCAGATGCACAAACCCCAGCGGCCTGCGATTTAAAGAGCAATAGTTCTCACGGCATACAAAAACTGACGTTCTTTGGAAAAAACATTTTACCATTTCCACGTTGCTTGTGTTTTATTATTCGATATACTGGTGTAATGCTACAATAAGGAGCAGACACGTCTTCAGCATTAACTGATAAGAACTTGGATGCATGGGCAAAGCAATTAGCGATGATACGGCGTGTGGATATCCAACGCTGCAGCACCTACACTGAATTTAAGAGGCAAAATTCTAAACCATAAACTTGCTCTCCTCCTTTGACTTTGAGTTTTTTGGTCAAGCAAAGTTGGAAGCGGAGGCGGCTGCGGTTAGGACCAGTGCAGCAAGAGGTTTTATTACATGAATTTCAACTAGGGCCTGTCTGTGTACGTTGCTTCCGACCTTCAACTGCATCTGTGTCACTTAGAGTTTTCTTTGACAGTCAAACCCAACATGCATGTTAGGTTGAAATAAGATGTTAATGTCAGTGCGAAACCAAAGTGTTTTAAGTCTATATCAAATTTGCATGCAACGGATGGGGTGTACCAAAGCTTCACAGACAATTTTCAGTTGGCAGAACTGGCCTGGGGATTTAAGCAGTAAAAGGGTGGATGAAGTGATGTAAAGCAGGATCTAAGAATGTTATTGCATTTATCTGACCATTACAAAGAATCTCTGAGATCTTCACTGATTATCTATTTCATTGTTGCACAATGAGGAATTGCTTTTAAAACGTGATGGAAGTGCTGCTGCCAGAACATGCCAGCTTATCTCATTATAGTAAAAGATGTCTCATGGTAATTTTGCTGAAATATTTACTTGTCCACATGTTTTTACAAAGGAAAAGTGTCACAAGGAGAAAGTCCTGAAGAGATGATTTTGGAAAAAAATGTTTTATCTGTATCATAGGGCTGGACAATATCAAGAAAAAAAAGCAAATTGATAAAATAGAAATCATATTGATCAATATCGATAATTATCAACGAATTAAAAACATATATTTTAAGGGCAGCCCTGACAATTTTATGAGGTTGCCTAGCGACCAACTTTTAAATAAAGAATACACAAACACTGAATTCAAACTCAACCCTTTATTCAACCAACTTTTTACCAAAACTGTAAGAAAAGAAAAAAGAACGCGTGCTCTCTGAACTCTTTGAAGGGGGCGGAGCTTGGTGACAGAGCGTTCCTAGGTCTGCGTCTGTGATTGGTTGGGAGGATGTAATGAGACTAGTACTAACCTAGATGATAGGCTAGAATGCAAAAGGAAGGAAAACTGTTATTTTATTGAACTTTTTATTGATCCTTTTTTTCTATCATCGATATACATCTATCGATCGATATATATCCATCCATCCATCCATTTTCCAAACCGCTTCTCCCTCATGGGGTCGCGGGGGGTGCTGGTGCCTATCTCCAGCGTTCACTGGGCGAGAGGCGGGGTACACCCTGGACAGGTCGCCAGTCTGTCGCAGACTGGCGACCTGTCCAGTCTGCGACAGACAGACTATATATTGATATTGAATTATCAATATTACTGTATCACACAACTAAACTTGATGGCAAAGCTGACAAACAGTAAGTCCTGTCAGATCTTTTGTTTTTTGCTTCTTTTCACACCTTAACATCTTTAATAGTTTGATTTTTCTGTTTTTATTTATTTTTTCAATGCTTGAAATAAATTGGATTAAAGGTAGTCTATTAACACCTCAAAAACTTAACAAAAATCGTAAAAGTCTAGAAGTTCATGAAGGTCTTCTGCTGTTTACATTCAGCTCAGATGGTCAGATGTCTTACCAAACAACTAATTAAAAGTCTCTGTAGCACAACAAGCTTCTACTTGTAGAACTGGAGAGGTGAGACATGGAGAGATAGAACCAACAGGAAAAGAGCAAATGTATGAAAATTTCAGGAATAAAACCACGCTCTGTGCTGCATCTCCAATGCTTTTTCTGCATGAAACAGCAAACACAGACTGAGGTGCAACTCAGGGAAGAACAGCAGGGGCTTCAAAAACAGACCGAACTTTTGACAGCAGAGATTGTTTGGGTTTTTTACATTTAAATGTCTAATTTGGTGCCCAGAAAGAATCCAAGCTGGTCTTCAAAGCTGCCATCATGTTTGAGTACACGGACATGTTTTATTACAAAGCCTGTCGCTGCGGACTCCTCTGCCCTCTCACTAAATGCATAAACCCATCTGAAATTTCATTTTAGCACGACAGCAACAACATTAAGGTGCTTTGAAATATGGACCAATAAAAGAAGCTGTATTCCAATGTGAAGAATACATCTTTACACTTCTCACATATTGCAAGAGAAGAAGCAGCAGCAGCCGGGTGACAAACCAGGCTTTGATTAATGTCTGAATATAATCTCACCCACGCCACATAAACCTTTCTAGGTGCTTATCGTAGGGTTTTATCTTGGCGAGAGGACTTCATGTTGAATCTGTTATCAAAAAAATGATAATACAATTATTATATATATATATAATGATATTCATTCAATTAGAATGTGCATTCTGATGGGGCTTGTTTGTTGGATTAAAAGTACCTTTTTGAAAGTAAAAAACTTTTAACCAGGTGTTAAACAGTCTGTTCATTAAACCCACATTTCCGTCTTAAAATGTTTTTATTTGTCTGATGTAATAATCTTACTAATCTTACTTGACATGTCTTCTTTAGCTGTAAGCAAGAAAATCATCATAATTAATAGAAGTAAAGGGTTTGAAACATTAGTCTGTGTGTAATAATCTATATAATGCACGTCACTTAGTGAAACACATTTTTAACGATTAATCGATAGTAGCAAGAATGGAGCTGTTGAAATAAATGGAACTTTTCAGTAATGTACTGAATATGGCTTTCTGGAAGTGTTTGGTCACCCTTACATATCATTTAATTCAGATTTTAGAGTCACTTCCATGTCCACAGATGTATGAAATTCAGCACCTTGGCAGGCAGAGTGTTTCAACAAACATATGCAAGAGAATAAGGTGTTTAAAAGAGCTCAGTTAGTCCCACTGTGGTACCATGATAGCATGCAAATAGTCCATTAAGTCCAGTTATTAGATTTTGTTTGTGACTAAATATTCCTTAGTCAACTGTTACAGTGAAGTGGAAAGGATTGGAACAACAATTTATTATCAGCCTTGTAGGCCACACAAAATCATTGATCAGGGTTAGCAGATGCTGAAGAGTCATCAGCTACAGACCTCCAAACATTGTGCGATCTTCAGATTAGATCTAGAACAGCATGTTTTAGAAATCTTTCTTTGTCATTGCAATTGCACATTCCAATGAAATGTGTCTTCTGCATTTAACCCATCCCTTAGGGAGCAGTGGGCAGCTAACACAGTGCCTGGGTACCAATCTGAGGCTAAGGGTCTTGCTCAGGGACCCACAGTGGTAGTGCTTGCAGCGTTCTCAGAGTGCAAGCGCGCTGCTCTAAACCACTAGGCCACCACTCACTAGAAAGCTTCATGGAAGAGGTTCCCATGGCCAAGCAGCATGCTGGCCTTACATCATCAAGTAAAATGCAAAACGCCAGATGCAGTGGTGTAGAGCACTTCCACAGTGGGCTCTGGGGCTGTGGAGACGTGTGACGGCTCATGTCTCTGTGTCTGGAAATCCAAGGGGAAAATCTGGATTTATCAGTTTCCAGGAGAACGGCACTTACCTCCCTGCACAGTGTCAGGTGTAATGTTTGGTGCTGGGGAGATTACGGCGCGGGCTGCTTTTCAGGAGTTGGGCTCTGACTTTTTGTTTCAGGGAAATAAACTCTTCAATTCTTCCTGATACTAAAACATTTTGAGCAATTTCATGCACCAAACTTTGTGGGAACAGTTTGACGGTGGCTCCTTCTTTTCCCAGGGTTGATAGAGACATAGATAGAGGAGTTTGGTGTGGAAGATCTTGACTGCCTTGAATGCAAGCTAGGCCTTCTCAGCCCGCATTATGGAAGAAGAGTCAAAATTCTCATAAACACACTTCTAAACCTCGTGGAAAAGTCTCCTCACAAGACTTGAAGCTCTTGTAGCTTTAAAAGGTTGGCCTAATCTGAGCGAATGGGGTGTTCCTCAAATTCATATGTGTGTGAAGGCAGCTTAGACCTAGACAACTTTATTTGTCATTTTGTATGCACAGAGTGCGTACAGAATGAAATTTCGTTGCATACAGCTTGTAAACTGCAGTGAAAATTAAATTACAGTATAAGGTGCAACAGTGATTTAAAAGTAAACAATTTAAATGTAGACAATGCAGGAGAAGTCAGTGTACAGGTGAGTATTTTTAAAACCATTTGTACGTGCAGAATTGATTGTGCAAAGGGCATTTGTGCAAGAATACAGCTTGTAATTTACAGTAGATTTAAAACACAGTATAAGGTGCAGCACTGATTTAAAAGTAAAACAATTGAAATGTAAACAATGCAGGAGAAAATCAGTGTACAGATGAGTATTTTTAAAAAAACATTTGTATGTACAGAATTTGATTATGCAAAGGGCATTTGTGCAAGCTGAGCAAATGCTTTGGGCAATATAGTGTTTGTTGCTTTGCTAATGACTGTAAATGGTTTGCTTCATTCTAAATCCTTTTGGATAGCACGCATTGTTTATTTTGATGCGCTGAGATTACATTTTTCATGAATTGTAAGTATCCGACTCATCTTTGTATGCCGCATGCTAAGGTTGGACTGCTTCCCTGGTCATTTCGGTTGGCTCAGTCATTGCTGTGTATTTATTTGATAAATAAATAAAAAAAGCCACTGTAGAGGAGCTTTCTCTGTTGATTTTTCAGTTGAAGTTTCAGGGTTTACTCTGGGTATCTTTAAATCTTCAGAACAGCTACACACACACACACACACACACACACACACACACACACACACACACACACACACACACATGCAGCCATTAACTGAAAAGACTAGAATTACCTCATTTAAAGAAGAATGCATTGTCATACTTTAAATTCAACTATAACCATCTAATTCTCTACACGCCGCACACTGTTCAGTGCTGTGATTAATTTGCACCCATTTTTGTTGTTTTTGCAACTTACTCTAGGTCTCAGTAAACAGCTATGGTCTCAAAGTGATTTAGAAAAACAAGCGAGCCATAAAGCCTCATTACAACACGACCCCAGCATCCACCCCAGTAGCTTGATTAGGAGAAATTGTTCCCTCTCAACTCACTGCAGCAAACAATATTTAAGAAAGCACGTCGTCTTCATCATACAGAATAAAGGCTTTATACATAAGAAATGAGTCACAATTTCAGTTCGCATTTTAAACAGACCGCAGGGGATTGACCCAAACACCTCAAAACCGCAATCAGAGAGGGAAAAGATCTGTTTCATCACAGTAAGTGATGTTAATGTCTAAATTCCTTCAGCGAGCTGCTGCTACAGAAGTTTAACTGTGACCTCAAAACACAAATCAACATCAACAGCAACCAGCAAAGAAATGCGCCGGAGAACCAAATAAGTACTTAACATTCACATGATTCCATCACACTAAATTAACTTGATGAAAGCATCATAATGTGCATGTTGACTGACAAAAGCAAAGCAGTATAATCTGTTTGAAGAAAGCCAACAGCAGCAGGGGAAGGTTTGGAGATGAGCAAACAGCCACGGCGTCATTATCAAGATTTGCATGAAAGCAATTTAACAGCGCACCTCATATCGTTAGCAAGCTGAAAATGAACAAAGTCAAGACATTAGGTCACATTAGGTGTGAGCAGCGTACGTCTTCAGTTTGATTTGAAGAGTGGTTTTTGATCCCCGAATCGCCTCTCAAGGAAATGAACTTGTTGGATGAGAAGTTGCTGGCCTAAGCTGCCAAGAGCTGCTACCTCTGCCTTTAAAAGCCGAGCAGGAAGAAAAAAAAAACGGAGAAACACTGCTCTTATCGTGATTACATTGTACATAGATACGTGAAGTCCTATTTAAAAATAGACCAATACATCAGCAGTTTATTTTGCAGTTTTACAGCCCTGTAAACAAACGAGTAATGAAACAAAAATGTGGTTGCGTCATTAACTTTTATACTGACTCTCAGAACAAAAGCTAGATTATACAGTAAAACAGAGTTCTTCGCTGTTACGGCTGCAATTCAGTAAAGCAAAAGTTTCTTCCATATTGCATTTTATGAAAGCTCCCGCAATGCAGGCTTGACAGCGATGCTCTGCCAGCACCAGCTGCCAGCGCTCATCTCCGCTTGCTGCAGCTTTAAACTGATGTTAAGTCATTTTTTTGACAGGAGGTGACTAAAGAGGCAGGAAAGCATATGGAACAGGGTGTCAATCAGCACGAGCCAATCTAAATTTTCTTTGTTTTTTTTCCCTAATTATTCGACAGTGAAAGAAATCATACAACACACAATATTTTGGAAATCCTTTGTCCATTCAGTCAGAGATGACATTTCATATATTATTAGATGAGCTCACAATGGAAAAAGGCTGGACTGACAAACTCCAGAATGCAAACTATATAAACTGTAGAAAATGTATTTATTGAATGAGCTAAAAACGACTGAGTAAAAAGAAAACCTGGTATCAAATTGGAAGCTTTTTTAATGTTCATACATCAATTTTTCTACAATCTGTAGATCAATGTTTTTGTTCTCAGTAAGCAATGTCTGTTACACATACAAATAATCAAGAAACGTCTGTATAGACAGATAAGCTCCCTCCAGTTTTAAGACTTTTGGATTTCTAACTTTTTAAAAAAAAAAATCTGACAATTAAAACGGATAAAATATTCATTTGTTTTGTCTTTTTAACATCTGCTGGCAGCTTGTACAGAAGTAGACGGAACAACAGGAATGAGCAAAGTTGTGAGATCACTTTCAGTTTTGATTTTGAAAGACCGTCCCACCAACGGCAGGAATGCGTGAAGCCATTCAGACGGCTCTTGATAAAGAGAGCACACGTTGACAGGATGTCAAATCCAAGGTGTGCATGTGTGCACTGCACAAAAATGCAATGCCACACAGGACTGATAGTATGCTACCATTACAATGCCACGCAGTAGAAAGCTATCACATGCAAGCCCCCCCGCCCCCCACCCACCCACGCCACTGTACATTACACAACAGAGTCAACCACAGCTGTTAATAACCAAGGCTCGTCCATCTGTCCCTTTCCCGATGCCTGCCCTTCAACAGTCAGGACGACGGCATGAAGCCGTCTGTAATCAGATTAGGCAGTGACTGGGTAACTGGGCTTTCTGATTCCTCCCGTCTTCCCATCCCACTGCTAACAACATCTGCGTCATGTGGAGACCCACGTGCATGCTGCGAGAGGGATAGATTAATGTGCCGGAGTGTGTGTGTGTGTGTGTGTGTGTGTGTGTGTGTGTGTGTGTGTGTGTGTGTGTGTGTGTGTGTGTGTGTGTGTGTGTGTGTCTACTTCTACTTGCTGCTGAGTGAGAACATTTTTCAGCATATTACTAGTGAAGTGAGGACCTTTTCTTGGTCTTAGCCTTTTTTTCCCACAGTAGGGGTCAGGTTTAGGACTAAAGTGTCAATTAGGTTCAGGTTGGGGTTAGGGTTTGGTTTGTACTGGTAAAGGTTAGGGTTAGGGTTAGGCCATAGAAAGGGTTGAACATGAATTGAGGGTTAAGGTGGGGTTAGGGATCCTCGCTTTGTATTTAAAACGAGGATGTGTGTGTGTATGAGTGGGTGTGATTCTGCATGTTGAAGAAAATAAGAATAAAAATCTGTTGTTAATTTAAATCTCATTAAAAGGTTGTGCACTGAAAGCCTTCGGAAGAAGCAATATTTTTGTTTTTTGCATCAGTGACCAGTTTTTAAACACCTTTTACATTAGGTTTGCTCAGTGGTTGCAGTACAGGTACATAATGAACATTGATACATGGATAACATGCATTATCGCTGATTTAAATCTTCAGTGATTTCTATAGAGTTAAATGATCAAGAAACTACAATTAATTCTTAGCGGTGATAGCAAAGCATAACTAAATTCTCTATGAAGTGAGAATGCACTGATCAGGCTTTTCCTGGCCCGGAGCCGATTACCATTTGTCTTTAAGGCCTGATCTGCAATTTCTGGCTTTCGTTCTAAGACTCTACAACACATACAAAGTCCTATGTGTAAACTTTGTTTCAATTAAACTAATAAAACAATAACAAACATTGATCAAAAAGGAAAAGAAATTGCTACGTGTTCCCTAACAGGCGCAACCGATCCAACAGGAAATGAAAAGAATTGTACCCACTTATTTTAATGTCTACAACATTAAAAGTGCATTAAAAAAAACACGCTCTTTGTTGAAGCCTTTACAGACAGAATTACAATTTATCAGCAACTGTCAGAGCTGGACTAAAGAAAATTGGCTGACTGATTGGTGCAGTGCTAGTCACAAAAGCATCATCCGTGATTTTAAACGGATGGCAAATATAAAAAATACTCTGTGTAGAAATGTTTTGAAGACAACGTCCATTATCAATTATTAATTAAGAAAAGATATATTTAAAGAGATGCGAAGAAGAGAGAGTCATTTACCGGCGTATCATTACTGAATCAGGATCTATCAGGTTTAATCTAATTTCCCCGCTCTCAGGGTCAGTGTGTTATACACAAAGAGACGGGAGTCGAAGCTGAACAGAATGCACTTAGATTATCTCCCTCTTGACAGAGAAGCACAAGAGAGGGCGCACTCCAGCGACGAGGTGCGCTGAGATAACCCTGAGACACAGAGTGCCTCATGCTGCGCCGCCTCTGGGAGCCGACATGCACACTTCGCGCCCCGCGAAGGGCTCTCCAGCCGCCGAGATCCCGCCTGCCACGGCCTGATCCGATCCACCCCGCTTCAACCGTAATGTCTCATTGGCATTCAGATGCACGCCCAAAGCGAGCGGCGAATGGAAAGCTTGGCACCAGCTCGCCTTTATTAAAATTCCAGATAGCCAGCCGTTCCCCTGCCGCCACAAGCACACAGCGAATCACACGACCGAGGAATAATAAAGAAGCCGGAGTGGGGATGAGCACAACAGCTGGCCCAGCCACTCACACAGCCGAGGCCCAGAGAGACAGAAAAAAAAAAAAAAGAGGGTTTAAAATCTAAGCACTGTGCTGTCTACGAAGTTTATGGGAGCAGTAGCTTGGTTTGCTGTTCAGACAGCTGTATCTAAAGAGTAAACACATAATTACAGCAGCCCCAAGCAGGCATCACCCTCCCATGTTGGTTCCATCATCTGTAAATCCATACTGTGACCACTTCGTGATCGACCATATTTCTGGGAAGCATCCCATCATGACCGCTGGAATAGTACCCCTCAGACCCATCACTGCCACTGCTGTTTATGTCCGCCTGCGAGCGTAGCCATCAGCCTCCAAACCCACCGCTAAATGGCTTTAGCTGGAGCGGACTAATTCAGATGTCAAGGCCCATTACCTGTGAGCTGTCTAGAGGTGACCTGAGCCCATTCCTTGCAATGATAAACACCCTTCGAAGCACAAAGCAAATCTGGATAATAGGAAGGTGGGAAGTGGCAAAGAGTGGCGTCGCCCAAATGCAGCTGAACGGGAGGTGCAGAGATTATTGTTTGCTGCAGTCACTATTGGGAAAAAAAGAAAAAGAAATAATGTCGTTGACGTGGCTGACCAGTCAGCCGGCGTTTGGCTGCGGAGCCTCTGGTAAAATAAACAAGAGTCCCAGATGAAGGAGTCCAGGCAGCCAACGCATCCCCTCTGATATGCTCCAAGACACTGACAAAGACACACTGACGTTGTTTACCTCCACAAAAAATGGAAGTTTCACACTTACAGAACGTGACTGATGACGTTAGGTGTAGTATAAACAAGGGACACACAGATGTGTGACACAGATTTTCCGAATGTTCAACTATCGCAGAAAAAGATATTAGGGGGATTTTTTTGGCTATTTTGCCATTTCATGGGCTTTATGCGATCTAGGCAGATATTCTATTTGCCCAAAGTCCAAGGCAAGTCTCAAGTCTATACAAACTTATATTAACATCCTTTCACTGCCAGAAGAGTCCTAAGTGCAGCCGGGGGCCATTTGCAGCTCTTGGACTGATTTTGTGCGGCTCCCAACTGCGGTCCGAGATAGATTTGGCCCACCAGCAGAGTTGGTTTATAGGGATGGAAACTTTTATTTTAATTAGAGCAAACTTATTACAGACAAGTTAAAATCTTCTTACAATTAAAAATGTTCGGTACGACACTCAGTATTTGTTTTAAGGTTAACCACATTTAACCTTCTGTTTAATTTCATAGTAAATAGGAGCACATCTATCCTATGACTTTTACTCAAATGCAGTATTTGGGGCAAAAAAATCCAATCCATTTACAAAAATTGTCTAAATACACCAAGGGTTTTCAAATAAAGAATGACCCTTAACCCTGTTGTTGCTGAAAAAAACAAAGATTTTAAAAAAATAAAATAAAATCACGGCCCAATGAATTTGCAAACTGGATGGCCATTTAGCAAATGTGCAAAACCTTTGCATCTACAATGACTTACACAACCCTTTCCTACAGAAAATCTGACTCATATGTTTAATTAAAATATTGTATGCTCATGTTTTGTGGAGCAGCTGAAAAAAAATTCATAACATATTTTTTGTTTTTGCTGATTTTAGTGTTTTTTTTTATTCATTTTTTTGGCCCTCGAGTACTTTTGACTTGACATTTTGGTCCATATTTAATAAAGTTTGGACACACTTGCTCTAGGAAATGTATTGAAATCATCATCTTTTTTGCCTTATCAAAATTAACACGTTTTACCCCTTTTATTAAAAAAAAAATAAAAAAATCATTAACCGCTATTAATTATTTTGAAGATGAATAAGGGATAATTACCAATATGCATTTATCTTATAAGAAAATTGCAGAAATAAATCGGCTAATGTTTGATTTGTACATATATCAAACAGCAATTGGTTTCTCTGGTTCCCAGAGGAAGAACCAGGACACGCTGGAGGGACGATGTTTCCTGGCTGGCTTGGGAACGCCGTGGGGTTCCCCTGGTAGAGCTGGCCAAAGTGTCTGGGGTGAGTGAAGTCTGGGCCTCCTTACTAAGGCTGCTACCCCCGCGACCCGATCCCGGATGAGCAGAAGAAAAAGAAAGAAAGGAGTTGGTTTTGATTTGAAAAACCAGAAGTGTCATGTATCAACACTATCTTATTAGGACACTAAAGTAAACATAAACAGGTCATTATGCACCATTAGAGGCCCTCAGATGTCCCTCGCTAATAAATCAAGCGCACCTTTTAACGGGAGAACATGAGCATCTCTGTCAGAGCAGCCGTCTGTCGTTTACTGACTGGTGATTTTTTCTGAACAGCAGCTAAGATCACATGTGTCTTTCTTTTTTTTTTTAAATAGAAAAAGACACATATGGGAGCATCAGTTAACTCTGTTTACTGGCGCATACTGCCGAGAAGCATCGCAGAGAAGCCAGGGATACTGCGGTCAGTGTTACCATGACAACCATTAATCTGTATACACTACGGCGTAGCAGAGTGGACATCATTAATCATTTACTAAAGTGTTCCAAATTTAGCAGCTTAGTACGTTAACCCCTGATTACATGAGCTAACTATTGTTTATGGGACTCGAGTCCCAGACTTGAAGTTTAAGTCAAGCCTCGGGTCTTTGTTTCCGCAAATAAAGCGCGACTTGAGTCAGAGATGCAGACTCTAGTCCCAGATTCTGGTGCCAAGGGATAAATAGATCTCAATATCCATCCATCCATCCATTTTCTAACACATCTATGCATTGTGGGGTTGCGAGGGGTGCTGGTGCTTATCTCCAGCTGTCAATGTCCAGGTACACCCTGGACAGGTCTTGATCTGACTAAGGTCGAACACATTTTTTTTTGTTACTAACTACAACATTTTCCTTCCTAAAAAATATGAGCAGTATAGGCAAAATTCAAAACCAGAAGAGCATTACGCAGTGAATTTCTGTGACGTGAACATTAAGGTCTGCTCTATACTAGGAAAGAGGAATAGGGGGTGGCAAAAGCAAGCAAGATGCAGGTCAAAGCAGAGAATAGCTACATTTAGTGCCCGTTATTGTTCATCCGTTCAGTAAACAACGAAAGCCCCATAGTCAAATGTTTCGCAATCAGAGCATGCCAAATACAACTAAAAATATAACTAAATCCTTTTTTTTTTTTAACCATCTAATAAAACACTGTTTAAAAGGTCCGCATTAGAAACAGTCTTTATATTGTCATTTGCACACTAACGCCCATTTAAGATAAGATGAGTGTTTAATTGGAACAAGGACTCGGGGCACACGGGATGATAAATCCACCGGAGCCCCCACTGATAAAAAGAAATATATCCCTGAGGAAACAGTGTAAACACCCAAATGCTATTTGTATGCTTTATGGTTTCATGGCCACTGCTATTGTGAGCTGCGGTAGAAAATGCAATTAAAGAGACAAATCTCTAACATTGAAAAGGCAATGCCCCATAATGAGCTTTTTCTCCATGTAGTTTAGATATGAGTTGCAGAGATTATGTTCCTTGCTCCTGCTGATCCCCCCCGCACATTTATTGTTCATTAAGCTCACGCTATATAAACAGCGTCCACTATTCCCTGCTTCCATAGGGACCAAATGTCAATGGAATATCTATGGTATTGAGCCTAGAATGTTTAACATAGTTTTAAACACGTTGCTGCAGATTTTCCTCATTATTCTTTATCAAAATCATCAATTAATGTGTGGTATGGGAGCTGCACTGTCCAGGGGAGGAAGGACCTATAGGATGGGTGGTGAGAACAGCGCAGTGGATTGTGGGATGCCTTCTGCAGAATCTGGACTCAATTTATGCAGAACGAGACCAAAGAAGGGCCAGACGATGCCGTTTGTCCTTCTCCCAGCAGGATAATGCTTCAGAAGCCTCAAAGCCAAAACAAATAAACTTAGAAACAGCTTCTTCCCAAGAGCTGTGAGGGCAATCGCCCCCTGATAGGAACCTGAAGTCCAACGCTTTAAAACGACTCCACTGTTACTAACCCACCATGCGTTACAATCATCTTAATGTTACTGCCTACTACAGAACATCATCTCTGAATATCTAAATGCACATTTCTGTAAGCTAAACCTCAAATCATCATTGTTCAATTCAACAAGCACCCTACACTGCAAAAACGGATCTAAAAATAAGTAAAATATTCTTAAAGTTAGTGTATTTACCCTGGCTTTGAGCTGGTAAATAAGATTATCTGCCAATGGAATGAGTATTTTGACCCCTAAAATAAGATAATTTGACATCCTGCACTTCAAATAAGACGATGGAGATGAGTTGTTCTTATTTTAAGTGCAAAAATCTTGTTCCATTGGCAGATCATCTTATTTGCCTGCTCAAATCAAGGACAGATACACTCATTTTGAGAAGATTTGACTTATTTCTAGTTCAGTTTTTGCAGTGTATACGTCGTTATTTTTATCTGTTACTTTCCTGAATGCTAAAAATACATAAAAAGTATCCCTTGTTCATTGTATGTTTGTGTCAGTTTTTTTTTTTTTTTTGCCTTCATTACGTTTAATGTGAACTGTAATGTGAACCGGAGTAGCCAGACATATTTCGCCGCGGTGACAAATAAAATATTCTTTATTCTTCTTGATTGTTAATCCGCATGAGGAAAGTGATCAGAGGTTTCCCTTAACTTCAGTGAAGTTGAACATACGGGGAAACAGTACTTTTAAAAAGGGGATTTGACTAATTGTGCACATCATGTCAAATCAAATTAGAACTGAATAGAACCCTGTCAAAGAACGCTAAACACAACAGTCTTACACGAGCTCCAAATGATGGAGAGAGTTTGACTCCACAATTTTGATGCAGCATTTTTCTCACCACTCAACCACAAAACCAAGCTCGGGCCACAAAACAACAGCGTTGAAGGCTATGCTGACACGGGAATGCCAGCCGTTCATACATCTTTTCGCAATGTCTAAAACTGCAAAACTTCTGGAAACCAAGACGTTCAACATGTCACTGTGTGAAATTTGTGAAAAATAAAACACAAAAACAAAAAAAAAAAAACTGAATGGAAAAAGACCTTGCAGGTACTGCAGCACTAATTTCAGACTGAGGTTGTTTGCAACATCCTCAGCCTCCCATGTCCCAGGAGCACAAACTTCACCGCCGATTTCGACACGTAGCGTTCCTTTTCGCATCCGCGAGGCAATCACAATGAAACGCTCTTCATCATCGATCTCAAAACACCCAGTGCCAGCTCCGAGCCAGCTCATCAAGCATGCTGTTTACGTTGAGATTGTTGCAGGTGCTGGTGGAGTGTGTGACAAGAGCCGCGCCAATTTGATTAAAGTGGGAATAATGAAAGAGGGTTGGGAACTGGGAGTCACGCTGTGCTTTTTCACTCTAGCCCACCGTTTTACTCTAATTCCAGCAGTTATCAGACACATACACATGCATATCAATGGACCA